>NC_051077.1:41130040-41449038 GCF_004664715.2 Peromyscus leucopus | reverse complement strand
AGACAGGTAAAAACTTGGAATACTTAGCTCAGGAGTGGTGCTATGGTTTCGTGCCAGCAACCTGCCCAATTTATAACTGTAAGATTAATTTCAGGTATTGCATGATTAATATAAATAAGCAGACTTTGTCAAGGAGGGATTGTCTTTCCTCTGAAATACAGTAGCAGTGAAAACTTATAACTTCTTCCAAATCATTATAATTAAAAATACAAATGGCTGACCACATTAAATTTTTATCAAACTGTTCTAGAGTGGACCAGGAATTCGATGCTACTCCTATCTATCACTATGTGGAGTTGCATTCATAGCTATCCTTAGAGGCATACAGCCCATACTCTGCAGGTTGGACATGGCTAGAAGACAGTCACAGAGGAACTGAGTTATGTTCCATATGCTCCTCTTTGCTAGTAAATAACAGGAAAAGCACTTTACTTATTATTGCCATCCATTATGAATTAGCATCTTATCTGTAGTCTACTCATTTATCTGAAGAAGTCACATGTTTACTTTTTTTTAATACTTTCTAAGACACTGGAGATACAATCCAATCTTACAAAAATCGGTTTAATTTTTAAAAGAAGAATTAATGAATATTAAAAATCAAAGTTAATTTCATAGAAGATATAACACTGGTCATTAATAGGCTCAAGAAAGAAGAAGAATAACAGAGAAATTGATAACAAAAGACAATTACAGAGTATTCTACATCACGTTGGGTAATTACGCAGAGTTGGGACATTTTATAAGCACTATAATACAGAAAACTGAGGCTTCCCAATGGGAAGAAAAGATTAATTCTCAAGGAGACTAAAAATGTTCTTTACCTTGATTGTATCTGCACACAATGTGTACATGTATTAAATTATCCCACTGTAGTGTGTAGATCTGCACAATCATCATGTGCCAGTTCAGAACAAAGAGAAGTCAGTTTGGCATGATACTTCCAAAACTACTTCTCCCTTCTAACAGAATTAAAAGTGCTTATTACCTTATGCTCTAAAGATTTCACACCACCATAGAAATGACAGAAGGAAATATTAAATATTTCTCCCTGTCATTTACTATACGGTACATCAAGTGACTGGGTTAAATAAAAGTGATGACAAATGACACTTCTAAACTGCCTGGTGAATTTAAAATGCTTTGGCATAAATATCACCTATTAGTCAATTATAACATTTGAAAAGACTCTGACCCTAGGCAGTCACAGATTTATTTTAGTACATCTTTCTTTAACATCTTTTACATAATGGGCCTTGAAATTACCTTTGAAGAAAAGGCAAGGGCGATGTGAAGGGAGACTATAAAAGAATAAGACAGGATTGAAAATGTATTAGTCATCATTTGGAGCAGCCTTTTAGCATGAAATCCAAGAAAAAAATAAACAATATTTTTCTTTGTCTTGTACATTTTTGTAAATATGTGTGAATGTGTATGTATGTAGGTATGGTGTATCTGTGGGTGTTGTGTGTGTATATTGGGGTCACGTATATCTATGTGGCCACAATGATACCACAGGACAACATTGATGTCCTGCCTCCTCCCTTGCTGCCTTACTCCCTTGAGGCAGGGTCTCTCACAGAACCTGGAGCTAAGCTGGTGGCGAGCAGGCCCTCAAAGATCCTTCACATGCCCATTCCTGGCTTCTGATGTGTGCTCTGAGGATCTGAACTCTCCTCAGGCTTGAGTCGCAAGTGCTCTTTCCAACTGAGAAATCTTCCCCAACCAAGAAACAAACTTTCTAATGTATTAAAACCTTATTTCCTGTAGATGTAACATAAACTAAATAGATCAAGTTTTTCAAGTTTTGAAAGACATAGGGAAATTATATGTGACTTTTAATATTCAGTTGTCTTCAAATTTCTTCTTACAGAAAGACCACACCAGGTGTGAGGAGAATGAGTGACAGCTGTGTCATAATGTTAGTGTCTGTCTTTGTGAGCAGCCTTGACCGGATTATTAAGGCTCTGCAATTCTAGAACACACTTACCAGTGGGATGTCCTGAGTTCTTTGTCAGTTCACATGAATGCCGTGAGTAGATAAACACATTAAATGACCATCATTAGAGTCATCTAAATCAATACTTTATTTGGTCTTTTAGATGCAGGTGCAAAAACAGCACTCACTCTGTTTCTCGTTTTCCCTAACCAGCATTGCACATGCAGTGTGACTAGAGCAGTGGGTATAATGAAGTTGTATTAAGCATTTTTCCAAGACTGTACTATTGCCATCATTAGGGCTTTGCTAAATAGAAGAGTTTGTTGCTTAGTAACACTAATATTGCATTGGAGGTGGTAGGAGACTGTTTTTTTTTTCTTTTATCATGACTCTAATTCACTCTCAGCCCTGCCAAAGCAGCGTTCTGATTAATGACAGAGGCTCTATTCTGACAATGCACTCTGCCTATCTTTTGTATACATAGCAAGGTGCAAACCGAAGCCTATTTGTGCTAGAAATTTTTGCCTGAAATGGATTCGGTGCTCACATTTTCTGACCTCCCATTTGAAATTAGAAACAGTTATCAAGGCAGAGTCATGGATGAAATTTCACTGTACAGAAACCCCCTGAGGAGGGAGGTTGTACTCTTGAAATGAAACTTGCATATGATCAAAACCAAGTAGATCTTATAGGCAAAGATGAAAAATAAATGTCAATGGTCAGGCAAATGCTCTTCTCAGAACAAGCACTTGCAAAGCACTGATGCAGCTAGACAAAGCTTCAGAACTCTTCCATTTTTAAAGAATTTCATACTATATATTTTGATCTTATCCTGTTCTTTTCCAAACTCCTCCCAGGTCCTCCCCCACTTCCCTACACCCAACTTCATATTCTTTCTCTCCTTTAAAAAACAGAAACAAACAAAAAAGAACCACAAAAAAAAAAACAGACAAACATGGAGTCTGATTCATTTTTAGCCAACTACTTCTGAGCTTGGAGCCTATTCCGGAATGTGGTTGATATGCCCAGCGACACTCCACTGAAGAAAGCTGATTTTCCCTCTCCCAGAGCCTATGAAATGGACATAGTTTCTTAGCTGGGGGTGGTATTTTGTGCTACTTGCCCTCCTGTGGGGTGAGATTTTATCTGGCTTGAGCTCGTGCAGGTTTGGAATGTGTTATCACAGTCTCCATGAGTTCATATGAGTCTGCTGTGTTGCTTGAAGAAAATATTTCATCGGTGTCAGCCACCACCCTCAGTTCTTACAGTTTTGACTCCCCCTCTTCCACATAGATTCTTTAGCCTTGAGTGGAGAAATATAACATAGACATCTATGTGGGGCTGACCACTCCAGAGTCTCTCACTTTTCACATTATCCTGTTGTGGGTCTCTCTGTCAATTAGCATCTCCTGCAAGAAGATTCTCTGATGAGGGCTGACTAATGCACTGATCTATGAGTATAGCAATATGATACTAGGAGTCCTTTTTTTTTTTTTGCTATGTATGTTTATTTAGCAGAATAATAGTAGTAGGTTTTTCATCAGGACCCCTGACCTGTCTTCTTTCTAGTGTCTGGCCTCATTAACAGTGTTAGATATGGGTCCCATCTCATGGAGCAATCTTTACATCCAGTAAAATCAGAGGTTGATTACTGCCCTAACATTTGTGTCAATACTGCAACAGTGGGGGATGGCTTGTAGATCACTATTGTAGCTCACCAAGTTCATGGTTGGGTGAGGTTGAAGGGTCAAACTTTTGAGCCTTTTATGTTGTATTTTCAAATCAAATGATTAACTTTGTTCCTTGATAAGATTAAGAGACCTTCTCTACTTTTGCAAAAAGAAAACTTAAATTTGTGTTCTCTCTCTTCCTCCCTCCCTCCCACCCTCTCTTTTGGTTTTAACATATATATATATATATATATATATATATATACATACTACATATATATATATAAAATGTAATACATATGACATTTGGTTTTAATATATATGTATGTATTAACATACTCAAGAAATTCAAATAAATATATGATATCAGAAACCATGCAGAAAAACAGTAAAAATAACTTTTAACCCCTCCAATGTCTTCCATCCCAACTTCATGAGATGAAGTTTTTTTTTTATAACCAATTGAGTCCAATCACTGCAGCTCATCTGCCCATAGGTGTAGGTACCATCAGCTAGAGTACAGACAATCTACCATGGATCACAATCTAAACATGTGGTATTTATGTATGGAATTACCAAAGAATAAACAAACATTTAAAAATAATAATAATAAAATGCCTAATAGTTTTCCTATACTGTAACTATGATTGAAATCTAAAATTGCTCTAGGCCTTCTTGCCCTGTCAATCATGGCAAAAAGGAACAATGCACTTCAAGCAAACGTCATACCAATTTTTGATTGAACACAGACTTTTTCCAGAATCAGTCTGGAGAGACGTAGCAAACATGCTGGAACACTGGTGTGTGCATTCATCTTCTGTTGCTGCCTAAACACACACTTGGTGGCTTAAAACAATACACATGTACTATCTCTCAGTTCTGGTACTAGATACTGACATGGATCTCTCTGGGTTGAACAATATACTGTCAGGGTCTTGTTACTTTTGAAGGCTCAAGAGAAGGAATTATTTAGCCACCCTTTTGCCCTTCTTGAGCCACACCTCTTGAATAAATCCTGTCATCTTCGATCTTCAAAGACAACAGAATTTCTCCTTCCTGCCCATTCTCCCATAACCACCCACCCCTCACTCTATAGCCCAGCAAGATTATCCACTTTGATGGATACAGGTGTCTAAGTTAGGTCAGTCTGCACAGTCTCCTCATTTCATTGCCCTTAATTAAATAATGTAAAGTAGCATGCTCATTGGTGCTAGAATTGAGACCATGAATATCTTTGGGAGGACATTGTTCCACCATTCTCCATACAGTATAATAATAATCTTTTAAATGGACCACTAATCTCATTCTTGGGTATTACTAGGTATGCAACCTTGATGAACTTATTTAACTTCATGAGCTTCAATTTACACATCAGATAATAAGACATTATCATAGAGAGCCTGAGGTGTTGCTGTATAAAATGGATATGTCAAGTAGTTAGTACAAACTCAATAAATCATAATTACTGTTTTCCTTGATCCCTAACAATATTGGAGAGGAGCCAAGTAGACAAAATTTGACTTCCTTGAAGAACCCAGGCCCTTGAAGTCCTCCCATAGTAATTTTGATTGCTGTATTTAACTTCACAGGAGAGAACGTTTTGAGAACAGATATTGGCATGTTGCATGTCACCTTTTAAAAACACAGACCCTCAAATATGGTTTTTCAGGTTTTGTTTTGGTAGAAGCTGAATGTAAATCAGTTAGGTTTCTGAGCTTTGGCATATATCCAACTTTTAGGCGATGTATCTTATTAACAGTAGAAAAATCTATTTACTTTATATATCAAAGGATAGAGTAACAAGTTTAATTATCTCTCTGTGAAAAAAAAAATAGGTGCCTAACAAGTACTCTTCTAGAAAAAGGATCAAGTTCTTTGAACAACTAAAGAATCTACTAACCAGGCAAGACATTCTTCAAAGTTGGGAGTTAAACACTTCTCCTTCTGAGACTAGTCACTTTCAATAGTCCTTAAAAATGGCTCAAATTTGAATCTCTTTCAAATTCTCTACCACATTATCATAACTTCTTTATCTCAAGCCCAAGCCATTAAGTTATATTCAAAGTGACATTTGAGCTTATTAAATGCAAGCAACAAAAATACAAATACTGTCTTAAACAATGTAGAGTTCATTTTCCTCATATGAAACTCTTGAGGTAATAAAGTTCAGGGCTAGGGAATACTCAGGGATTCTCAAAGAGCTTGAGTCATTTAACTTTCCTGCTCCTCCATCCTTATTGGGAAGATTCTTCTTGATAATTAGAGGATGTCAGTATATCTGCAGGAGTGCTATTCACATCTCATACAGTAAGAAAAGCAAGAGCAAGGGATGTAGGAACAAGAGCCTGAAGGAACATGTCAATCAACAGAGCCTCATTCATAACGCTCTCCCAGAATCCAAATCTAATGATTTCCACTTGTATATCATTGGTCAAAACTCTCCTTGACAGCCTGCATGCTAGAATATTAACTGGGAATATTGCTGCCTTGACAAAAATCAAAATCCACTAGTAGGAACTAAGAGTATTTGACACACCAGATCTACTCCTGTGCTCTTGATTCCGAATTTATGAACTTGACAGAAATGATACATTTTTTATATATTCATTTAACCCTTCCTACTGTCATTAGATTGACTACAACATTGTAAATGATGCTTAACATAGATTATGGTTATTTATTGAATATACACATCCCAAGATCATTATTATAGAATACAAAGGCCCATTATGATTTCATTTCAAGTTATTTCCCCGAGTTTTTTTTCCAACTCATTCAATGCAGTGTTTCAGCCACTCTGAACATACAGCATTCCTCTAGATTAAACATGCTTTTCCGCTTTTATTCCTTAAGTTCTACATAGAAGGCTTCCTCTTTCATTTTTCTGGACATTGTAAATTGGAGTCCCTTCATGAATGACTCCACATTAGTGAATATTCTCCTAGCAGAGTTTGGCAGGCTTAATTATTGCATTCACCTTTATATTGCACCCTCAGCAGAGGTGTGGTATTGGTTCTCTTTCCAAATGCCCACTTTTAGACATTGGAAGTCCTCAAATTAGGGTCCTGTGCTCTTTCTGCCACATAATAATCTATGTAATAAGAAAAAGAATGAAAAAATTAAGATATTTAAGTAGTAGAACAAATATTGAAGAATTAGATTTCTTTCTTTTTTTTAATTCTTCTAACTTTTATTGATTCTTTGTGGATTTCACATCATGCATTCCAATCCCATTCATTTCCTTATCGTCCCCCACCCCATCCTCCCTCTGCCCTTGCAACCTCCCCTCCCTAAAAAAAAATCAAATTTGAAAAGAAAAACCAAAGACCAAACATAACAAATAAACCAAACAAGAAGAAAAAAAAGAAAAAGAATCTCATCGAGGAAGCTGTCGTGTAGCCTCTGGAGGCACACAGTTCCCCCTTTAGTCCATTCGTCTTCCCTTTCAGGTGCTCATTGCCATGAGTCATTGGAGTCATTGGTCTGGAGGCCTCTGGTCTCTGCTACACCACTGATAAGGGAAGAAGAAGAGGATGAGGAGGGGGAGGAGGAGGAGGAAGAAGAAGAACAAGAACAAGAACAAGAACAAGAAGAACAAGAAGAACAAGAACAAGAACAAGAACAAGAACAAGAACGAGAAGGAGGAGGAGGAGGAGGAGGAGGAGAGAGAATCTTGTCATATGGGGAGGGACGGGTCAGCTCTCTTGCTCTCACACCCTCGGGACTGGCTCACCTTCGCCCCTGACAACAGGGTCAGCTCTAGTGTGTTGCTTAGGTGGAATGCAGGGCCCGCTCTCCTGTGTGCTGTAGCTGGTGAGGGGCAGGGCTAGTTCTTGGACTCTCATAACGCCAGAGCCAGCTCTCTTGCCTGCTGCACGTAGGAAGGAGAAGAGGGGGTGGACATCTTTCCCTCACCCATATCACTGCATGGCAGACAACAGAGAATGGGGTCATCTCTGCTGCTCTCATGCCCTCAGGGTCACCTCACCTGCATCCTGGACCACAAGGTTAGCTCTGTGTGCTGCCCAGGTGAGGTGCATGGCTGTGGTGGAGGGTGGGGCAATCCCTCCAGAGGCCAGACAGCTCTCCCCTGAGGGGCAGGTCCAGCTCTCCAGCTGCATTATCTGGAGTGGGGCACAGCCAGCTATCCCAGGGCCAATGAAGGGCAGGGCTGGCCAGCATAACATGTTTCTAATGACCCCCCCACCCCGTGCTAACACAGGGCATAGACATCATCACAAACCCCAGCTGCAGTAGGACCACGGATCCAGACATGGCCCTGGGCAGCAGCTTAACCCAGATATCAACATGGTAGCAACACAGGCCACCCAGATCAGTATGGTACTGGTGGCAGCATGGCCTTCAGACACTAACACAGTCTCAAGTGGCTGACCAATTCCCGGGCATCTACAGAATCCTAGGTGGTAACAGGAGCCATGGAAATCATGCCAAACCCCAGCTGTTGAGGGGCATGGACCCAGACATGAGCCTATACAGCAGCCCTGGCCTGGTCTACAAAATAGCCCCGGGTGATAGTGCAGGCCATTCAGATCAACTCGGCCCTGGGGGCAGCATGCTCCTCAGGCACCAACATGGTCCCAGACAGCTGACCTTACCCTGGTCATCGACAGGACACTTGGTGGTATCAGGAGCCCCAGACTTCAAGCTCATACCCTGGCTGCTATAGGGTCACAGACCTAGACTTGACAGCATCTCTGGCTGGGTCAACACCATGTTCCTGGGTGATAGCACTAGCCACTCAGATCAGCATGACCACCTGGCAGCAGCACAACCCTTAGACATCCTCCTGGCCACATGTTGTGGCCTAGACCCCACCCACCTACCCCAGGCATCTGTGTCTTCTTTGGTGGTAACATGGGCCACAGACATCAATATAGACCCTGGCTGTGGTAGGACCACAGACCCAGACATGATCCTAGGCCAACAGCCCAGGACTGGATATCAATCACCATCATTCCAGATGGCAGCCTAGACCCCTGGCATTGGCATGGCCTTTGATGATATCAGGAACTATGGACATCAACACAGACACTGGCTGCAGCAGGGCCGTGGACCCAGACATGGCCCTCTGCAGCATCCCTGGCCTGGATGATACCATGGCCCCAGGTGACAGGGTTGGCCACCCAAATCTGCTTGGCCCCGGGTGTCGGCACAGCCCATGGACACAAACATCATTGCTGGTTGTGCCCAGAACCTGCACTTCCATGTGGCCTTTGGATTATATTTGCATTAGATTTCTTTATATATCAAAATACTATAATGACATAGAACTTCAGGGAAAAGCAGAAAATCATTAGTACCTTTAAGAAGAGAAAAAGATGCGAGAAACCAACTACCCAAAAGAGGAATCTGTAACGAACGTCCTTGACTATTACCAGGGTGTAAGATGATCATGGGCTCACCCTCCCTTACAACACCTACATTGAATTGCTGCAAACTAACTTTCACACTTTAGGTAAATCCTAATCTTTCTCATTATTCCAATATTTCTAGATTTTTCTGAAGTATTTATATTGGTCTTCAAACTTCAGTTTGCAGTGCATTAATTTGGGATGTTAATTATTTCTCCAAATTTCATGGTCACTTGTGTGTAACTCTCATTCCCTGCCTTAATTCTTCAGAAAACTCATTTGATAAGTCATTTGCATATATAATAGATCATACAGCATACTGTAGTATACAACTTCTGACTGAATACAAACACCTTGGTTCTGAGACTTGGAGCTTTCCCTTCTCTCAGAGTTTTCTCTGTTTTTACCGCAAGCTTCGAACACTTTTACAAATCTTTCCGTTAGTGTATGACCGGGAAGAAGACTTCTTAAAACACGTTTGTCTTAGTAAGGACGTTATTTCTAATATCTATAAGTGGTTTTAAAATAACAAGAGCCAATTTCTCCCAAAAAATTCTGATTACAATTATAAATAGTAAAAATGGCCCATATACCTACCTAGCTTAATATAAAGTTTCCATTGAAAATGTGGACAAAAGTTTGGATAAGATATGGAAAGGATAGGTTCAGAGTCTTGTGACAGATTTTCAAAGATTTTGTGTTCCTCTTTTCTGAAGGGAAATGGAGGAGCAGTGGAAAAGAGGACATGGGAGGGCTAAGAGGAAAAGAAGGAGGAGAGACTTTGGTCAGGATGTATTGAATGAGAGAAGAATAAAGAAAAAAGAAAAAAGACTTAGTGGAAAAAGAGATGTTTGAATTTGTTTAATGAACAATAAGCATCATTCTCTTCATCTGTGAAAAAATATTGCTCACTTCTAATATTTACTATGCTTTCACTATAATTGCACAATATTCTAAGCTCTATTATCAGTAAAGAACAGATACAAAGGATTAGCCCTTCAGCAGAGTTTGAACCTTCATTAAGTTAATTACTGTGCCAACTCCATAAGGTTGTGATTAATCTATAAGAGATCATATAAATGTCACATTGAATATTATGGAAGCTTGATGATAATCATTACTATTATTGTTGTATCAAAAGTATTCTGAACCCTTGATCAAAGTCATGTGACCAATAATTGCAAAGTTCCAGACTCCCTAAGGACAAAAATAATGAAAGCATACCTTGAGCCAGCCAATTAAACATGAATCTGTTGGAAGCCTATCACATATCAGGGATTAAGACCTTGAGATACAGAAGAGGTCAAGAAGAAAACAACTCCAAATTGTTAGAAAAATATTCTCTATCTGATGTACAAGATTATATTATCTGTGACAAGCCTTGTTTCTGTGAGCTAAACCACATGTCAAACAATGATCAACTCTCAGGCCATATTTTGTCAATGATAATTTTGGCATCTCTACCAGCATCCATTTAGTGCAATTACTTGTCAAAATAGACCAATTTTCAGTCTCAAGTGTCAACAACTCAACTAAATGAGAAGGCTATTCTACTGACACACAGACTTGATGAACTACAAATTACAAGACATATATTATATAAAATGTAGTTAAAAGCAATTGAGTCACATGGAATGCTTACTTACCATAGGAATAAACTTCTTACCCTTGAATGTCACTGGGTGGCAGTATAACTTATGATTCTTGACACAACCTCATCAGGATCCATTGGAACATGACCACTCCACTGTTTTATAATCCAGCTTGTAGTAGTACATAGACTTCTTAGTCTAAATCAATCTACAAAAGCCATTTGGTTCATTGCAAACAGGTATTGTCTACCATTCTACCCCATCATTTCAAACCATCAAAAAGTATTGAACAATAGCACTTAAGCCATATGAAATCTGGTTTGTGACACCAGATGGGATGGAATTTTTTCACTCCATTTTTCCAGACAATCAATTTTCCCAGCATCTTTCTTCTCAAAACAACTTTTCTAACTAATCTATAATGTATATGAAATTCTAAATTTACAGTGACAACTCTGTATTCAACTTCACTTTGACAATTATATAGATGCCACATGGCTTTAAAAGTCACAATAGCTTCAGTACCAAGAACACAAAATTGCTAAACTTCCACCCCTGAATTCTTCACTTTAAAGATTCCTCAGATAATCTTAGATATATTTATTTCAAGACTTAACTTTTGTTTAATAACTCCCAGTTTCACAATGGATGGCTTTGTAACTTTTAATTTCATATGAGTTTTCATCTGAATGTTATTCAGTCTTTCTGTATAAATACATATTCCTCATCTTCTATAATGCTCATTGCATCTTGAACATTTTTGGTATAAACTCTTCCTTCATGTAATTTATGATTTTATTAATAGTTCTCCCCCCAAAAAAAAAACAAGCTTTTCATTATTTCTAGCCTTAAGAAGTGCTTCTGGTTGTCTTATTGAAAAATCTACTAAAATAATAACTATAATTCCAATATTGTTTATTGTTTCATGTGTATTTTGATAGTTTCACGATCTTTTTTATAATTTTTAAAAGTTAGACTTTTGAATCTGCTACATATCTTTGGGTTTCTGGTAAAGCAGGCAAATAAGCAATTCTCCTATTTATTCATTTCAGCTCGTCCTCAATAACATAAACTATGATGAGATTTTGTTGTAAAAGACAAATCATTATCAGGAAAATTGTGGAGATTGACCTATTGGATAATACTTATTAAGGTTTGTGGTTACCAAATAGAGTCTTCTGGCTAATCAATCATCCATGCTCCTCTTTAAACGAGCTAGCCTTCCTTTTACTCATCTACACACAGAAGTCTCGGGAAGGCATTATCATCCCCTCAAACAATACTGACAGTATTTTTCAGAGCAGTTAAATACAAACTGTTAGAGGATGGCACAGAAGCTAGATGGTGATAACAATAGGGACATGTTCCCAAAATGCTTCCCCTCGAGGACAGTGTTATATCACCACTTGCTCCCCTTTTATGGGTTTGCAACTCCTCCTTTTGTGTCCCTTTGCCTTTTATCAGTTATAACATTAATATCTGCAGTGTTTTCTTTATGCACATTGAGACTGCAGTAAATATTACCACAGTTTTCTTTCCATGGCAAAAAAAAATATTTCTAAAAACTCAATAAATAGGAAAGGGAGATAGTCCGGTGGATAACATACTTTCTGAACAAGCATGAATATGACCAATCCCCAGTAACCACATAGAAACTTGAATATGTTGGCAAATGCCTATAAACTCGAAAAAACTAAGACGGTAATACAGGGAGATACCAAATGTTCACCTCTGCCCTGCAAGACAGCCCATGCACCAGGATGGCCATATGCACCCACACATGCATATGAACACATGCACAGATAAATAAGTATTTTCCAGTAGAGGAAAATCTACTATATGTACTGCTGTTCTACCTGTTCTTATTTTTTTTTTTGTCATGGGATTTCCTCTTTGAGTAGTTTCTCTTCAGAAAACTTCATTTTAGCCTTTTTTTTAAATCATATGTCTTCCAGATACAAATTCTCTTAACTGCCTCTCAAGGCTCAGTGTTATCCAAGCAGTTCAGGTTCTGGCGTTCTTGGGCACCTACAAATCTTCTCTGCAGCTTGTGATGGAAACTTTATGTAATGTTAGCCAAAATGATGACTGGTGATGCCAGAACTTCAGCTCTGAGGCTCTCCCAAAGCACCCTGTAAAATAAGAGCCATTACTGAAGGATGACTTGGCCCATCAATTGCAGGTTTCAATGTGGCAGACTATATGTCAGTAACTCATTTTGTACTAGGGTCTTTCCATTTATGCATGTATAAGTAATAGAATGTAACTAGAAAAACCCTTCACTAGGAGTGACACAGGAGGCTGGAGAACATATACTTACTAACTCGCTTTTCCATTGCTGTTGAGACTTCAGCCTTTCAAGTGCTATTGAACTCATAAACAAAGTGAAATGTGACTTTAAGTGCCGATGTTTAAGGTAAAGGCCAAATGAAACTGAAGTTCGGTGTTAAGTGTCTATACTAAGCTGGTAGCAAACCCTAGCTGTAAGTAGTATTGTTAGAGACAAAAAAAAAACCGTACTATATCCGCATAGAGAAAAAAAAATACTGTTTTTAAAAATATCACCAATTCTACCCCAATTATCACCGAAGAGACTTCATCCAGTAACTGATGGAAACTGATGCACAGACTCATAGCCAAACATTAGGCCGAGTGTGAAAAATCCTGCTGAAGGAGGAAGGACTGTAGGAGCCAGAGGGGTCGAGGACATCACAAGAAAACCCACAGAAACAAGTAACCTGGCTCATAGGATCTCACAGAGTCTGAACCGACAACCAGGGAGCCTGCATGGAACCAACATATGTCCAACAAACATATATGTGACAGGTGTCAAGCTTAGTCTATTTGTGGGACTCCTAACAATGGGAGCAATAGAGGTCCCTAAGGCTTTGTCTGGCTCTTGGGAACCTATTCCTCATGCTGGATTGCCTTGCCCAGCCTGAATATAAGGGGAGGTGCTTAGTCTTATTGCCACTTGATATGCCATGCTTTGCTGATGCCCCCACCATGGGAAACTTGCCCCTTTCTGAACAGAAACAGGAGGAGCAGATTGGGGGGGTGGGGCAGAGGGGATGGGAGGAGAGGAGGGAAAGGAAACTGTGGTTGAGATACAAAATAAATAAACAAATTTTTAAAATTTTAAAACTCAACAATTATTTTATTAGTCTTTCCTCTGTTGTTATGGGATTGTAAAAATGACAAAATAAATAAACCAATAGATAGATAGATGATAGATAGATAGATAGATAGATAGACAGACAGACAGATAGATAGATAGATAGATCCCATTCCAAGCATTGCTCAGAATCCTTACAATCTTGCCTACACCAGAGAGAAAAGCAGTTATGAATGTCACAGGCTAGGGCAATATTCATGGGTCTTTTGAAATCATGAACAGATTACAGGATAAGGACTCAGAGATGGCTCAGTCAACAAAATGCTTGTCTTGCAGCAATGATAGACAGTACAGGAAGAATTACTTCCAAGGTTCTAATTTTACCTTCACGTAAGAACATAGAAATGCATGTATCAGTTACAGAGAGAGAGAGAGAGAGAGAGAGAGAGAGAGAGAGAGAGAGAGAAGGATGGACCCTCATTTCCAGATTTCACAGCACATCATACACACAGTTGATACCACAGGCTACAAAAGCTGAAGCTCTGTTTGACGCACTGTCTGGCATTTCTAGTCTCCCTGACCACCTGTAAAAGCTTCTAGGAGAAGTAAAAGCAGTTCCCCCAGTCCAGTCCATGTCTACTGACTTGACTGTCTCTTTGGCTCATTAAATCATTCCATCTGAGTTTCACTGAGAAGGTACAAAGTCACACGTGCTTGTACTTCGCATGCCCCTGCAAGAGCCCTTTCATTAAAAAATCAAGGTGAGAAACCAGCATTATTAGATTAATGGACTGTGCAGTGGTCCTACGAGGAATAAGTAATTATATTAAGTAAGCCATAGTAACTCAGCCTTACAAAAAGAAAAAAAGCCCACGATTGAGATTTTGCCAAAACCTGCATTGTTAATAATTAATTTTAGTAAACTTCTTGGAATATTTTTGCCTAAAAATATTTTAATCATGCTCCGTCTTGCTAAAAATACTAATTATAAGTATATTAAAACCTGAATGCTTATACACTTTGTTAGTAAAACTGGATACTCTTATAAAAGTAATACAGTAAAAGTAAGTGGTAAAAATATAGATCATGCTAAACAACACAGTTAGCATTTTAAAATTCTTTATGCTCCTTACAGCTTCATGCATTCTGTTGTACACTGAAAATTTATCAGGAGGCAGAGGCAGGTGGATCTCTGTGAGTTTGAGGTTAGCCTGGTCTACAAAGTGAGTTCCAGGAAAGGTGCAAAGCTACACAGAGAAACCCTGTCTCAAAAAAAAATTAAATATCTCACATTGATATAAGATACTATAACTATTATTTTTAATTGCTAGGATATGCATTTGGTGAGCATGACATCATTTGCTTAACTGTCCCTTAGTTTGAGGTATAAATTATTTACATTCTTTACAATTATGTCTTTAAATATTCTTTTTCTTTTATAAGACAAGGTTTCTCTGTGTATCCCTGGGTGTCTTGGAACTCACTCTGTAGTAGGCTGGCCTTCAGAGATTCCCTGACTCTGTCGCCTGAGTGCTAGGATTAAAGGAGTGTGCCACCACCACCCAGCTCTCTTAAAAAATTTAATGCAGTACTTCATGAGTGTAAAATCCTACATATGTTAACTGCCTGTTTAAGAAATATTCTCAGAGATAGAATCATTATATCCAACATCACAAAGGTTTTTAAAAGGCCATTTATAATCTTTTAGCTGACAAATAAAACATCTTTAACATTTTGTTATGTATAACTCTGAAGACTGTTTTGTGATCCTCTGTATAATACTTGGGGCATCACAGAGTATAAAACTACCAATCCTCCACCAAACAAAACTTTGTGGTTCTGGAACTAAACTCAATCATCCTATTTACCTACTAATGCTCATTTCCTCAATCGAGTTAACTTGTGTCATAGTACACTGCCAATCTACAGATTCTACTCATTGTTCAGAAATGTTGTAAAGACCAAGAAACAGTGAGGGCTGAGAGCAGTTGTAGGGAGGTGGGAGTGAAGTGTTGGGTATGCATGCGAAAAATGTGAAAAATTACACATTTACATGTGATTACATGTAAGAGATTGTGTATTACCAAATTTAATTAATTTCATTTTATTTATTAATTTTTTTGGGGGGGGTTTTGAGACAGGGTTTCTCTGTGTAGCTTTGCTCCTTTCCTGGAACTCACTTGGTAGCCCAGGCTGGCCTCGAACTCACAGAGATCCGCCTGACTCTGCCTCCCAAGTGCTGGGATTAAAGGCGTGCGCCACCAACGCCCAGCCAAATTTAATTAATTTTAGAAATGCATTAAAATGTCATAGAAGATATTCAAGGAGAAAATGATAGATATATAGATGATTAACTAGATAGATATATAGATGATTAACTAGATAGATATATAGATGATTAACTAGATAGATATATAGATATGTACATAGAGATAGATGATAGATGGAGAGAGAGAGAGAGGACACAGAGTAAGAGACAGGTAGTCCACACTAAGTATTATGGTAGTTGAGCGCTGTATTTTAAAAGTTCATATTTCAGCTACCTTCTTTGAGAGTTTACAAAGCAGTGGAAATGGCCGGGCGGTGGTGGAGCACACCTTTAATCCCAGCACTTGGGAGGCAGAGCCAGGCAGATCTCTGTGAGTTCGAGGCCAGCCTGGTCTCCAAAGTGAGTTCCAGGAAAGGCGCAAAGCTACACAGAGAAACCCTGTCTCGGAAAAAAAAAAAAAAAAAAAAAAGCAGTGGAAATGAAAACTAGCATTCAAAGCAGAATGGAGCAAAACTGTGACAGAAGGTCATAATGCACCCAAAGTTCCAATGTGTTTGCAATCATGTAGCTCATGTAAAGGTATAAATCACAGGACAGTATTACTTGAGTCCACTGGTGGTGTGTCAACAGCAGCCATAAAAAATAGGATGGGTTTACAGTTCCTGTTAGAGCTACTTTTATGAAGAGTATAAAAACACAATTATGAGTCTCATGGTTATTAAGAAATTAATATTTCCCTTGGAAAAATATATCTGTATTTTCTCAAAGAACAAAAATATCAACTTCTGTTTCTCTTGGCCTTTTGCATTAAAATTGATTTACAAAATAATAAAATAGACTCATTTTTGTATGGAAATAGTTTGGCCCTCATTATACAACTAAAAATCTTTGATTTTTAGATTAAACTTCAAAAGCTTTTTTTGAGGGGCTAAATTGGTTTGTTTGAGATATTCCTAAAGGACATAACTTTATCAGTGTATTTATCTGATTTTTTTTCTCAGACAAATATTAGAAGTTTCTATTTTTATGTTTTCCACATTAATTATTAATCAGTGCTACAACTATAGGAAAATGTATTCTCAATAATTTCCATTAAGCGTCAGACCTTAGCACAACTGACACTTGTGTAATTTAAAATGCATCATTTTGCTTTACCGTCTAAATACTGAAAAAAAAAAAGAGGCCAAGTTACCATTTTCCTTAGCCTTGAGTATTTTTTTAAGCATTTGCTATGTTGGAATAGAAAATTCATATTGGTATTCTTACTTCACTGGTACTTCCCTTAATAATCTTTCTCAAACAATAAAATTAATTCATAACTGGATATGTTACGTTGCTGTCAGGACATTAATGTGTCTTCCTGGTGGGCAACGTCGCTTGGTAACAGCCCTGAGGGTAACCAGGGTGATGTTTTCCCTTTTAACTAGTAAGAAAACTAAGATGGAAGGAGATGGTAAAATTCCATAGTCATTCAACAAGAAAGCACTAAAAACAGAACTTGAATTCTTCCCATTCAAGCCCTCGGCTCTATTCACCTGTAAAGTAGAACATCAATTAAATGCAACATCATCATTCAAAATCATGCAAATCAAGACATCCATGAGCTAATTAGGAGAACTGGAAACTGACACATGGCATATGATAAACGTTACACAAATTTTCATCCCGGTGATTTTTTACAGAAACAAGGGAACACACGTGCTGTCTGCCTCACCAGGCTGAAACAAGCAGTTGAGCCTGCACTTTGTGTGTGATATTTTTCTGTTTAATTTCCTACAATTTACATAATTTTCATTAACCATTAAAACAGAGAAAAGCCGGGTGGTGGTGGCACATGCCTTTAATCCAAGCACTCGGGAGGCAGAGCCAGGCGGATCTCTGTGAGTTCGAGGCCAGCCTGGGCTACCAAGTGAGCTCCAGGAAAGGCACAAAGCTACACAGAGAAACCCTGTCTTGAGGGAAAAAAAAAAGAGAAAGGTACAAAGAATGATTAGATTTAAGCATACATTTTCTACCCTAATAAATTCAAGGTTATATGCATTGCCATACTTTTGTCAAGTTTTTTTCCTAATTAACAAATGAATCAACATAGCTGAGGCATGATTTGGTTCTCTCGTATTCACAGCCACACTTCTCTTAATTCTCTTTCACGAGAATTAAGCAATATAATTTATGTGACACATACTTCTGGTGCATCTTTAATTTACATGCATGTGTACATATATGATGAATGTTGTGTATGTTTTAATCCTACATAAATCATGATACACTGAGATCACTACAGTTACACAGTTTTCATTTTCATAGAAATTGAAATCTGTGACATTTCCATATTCTAAAATGTTTGGCTTTTATAATAACTATTACAATGTATTTTATTAACCCATTCTCTCACTGATGAATAAATAGGATTTTGCATATTTTTATACTATACATGAAGCCAGTTGGTTGAGGAGGTTTAACTCACTGCAGTAAGTATATATGTGGCTATGAACCTTCATCTGTCCCCTGTATCTTCCATCTTGTCCCAGAATCAGAAGAGATAAGGGACAGAATACGAACACAGAATGTGTCTGAACCTCCTAGGCTATATTCATCCAGAAATTCCATTTATGTAGGAACAGGAGTGAGAGGCTGAAAATGAGCAGCACTCACTAACAGCAGATTCTGCTCTACTCAAGGTGTGTCCACATATTATCACAACCAGTGAAATGAAAGCAGTTAAGACCTATAAATAGGAGTAACAGATCATTCAGGCGTATTATCTACAGGGTCTAATCTGACTCCAACCATATTCTCAGCTAGTAGTGTCATGCTGCCTTTCCCCTAGTCAGACACTTGTCACTCAGGTAAGAGGATTTCACATTCATTTCCTGTCTGGTGTCTCCTACCTCAGGAACCTGGAGGACAGTATTTCCAATTTTTTGTTTGTTTGTTTTGTTTTGTTTGTTTTACCTGACAGTAAGTCCCTAAGATTTCATCTCTTTCTGATACACCAGTCAGGACCTCCAGCTGGAAAGTAAGTAGCCTGACTCCTCCTCTCACACCCAAGTTTGTGACTCTTGGGATATCACAAGGATAGCTTTTCTTCACAGATACAGTGTCTCTGAAATGGCTATAATGTTCACTTCTCTGATCACTTCTTACACCAAGTCAAGTTATAGTGATAATGGTAGCTATGTAAATTGGACCTCTTGGTGAGCCTACAGGAAGGTGGCTGGACTCTACCGTTTTGATGTCATCGGAACTTCCAATAGAAGCCGTTTGTTCCCAGCTTCAGACCTTGGCCAAGCATGAGATAACCATACTAAACAATTTTTCTTGTGCAAACAATAGTATCTCTGAAATACACCTAAAAGTAGTATTTGAAGGTCAAAGTTTTACAGGATGGTCATAACCAGTAACATTATTTTAGGTTTTTAAAAACACAAGTCTGGGGCTGGAGAGATGGCTCAGAGGTTAAGAGCACCGACTGCTCCTCCAGAGGTCCTGAGTTCAAGTCCCAGCAACCACATGGTGGCTCACAACCATCTGTAATGAGATCTGGCGCCCTCTTCTGTATACATAATAAATAAATAAATCTTAAAAAAAAAAACACAAGTCTGAAACATTCCCTCATCTACCCCTTCCTTCCACCTTACCTTGAAATTCTGCTATGGCAACCCTTTTTCTGCAGAGTTTTCTAAAGTGAAAAACATTGATGCCCTCTTTCCTCCTACTTCATCAGATATTACCATCTTAGCCTGAAACATTCTAGCCAGCTACTGCCAACAAATGGGCAAAATGAAAAAAACACTCATCATTGACAATCCCCCAACAGATAGCTCCTTCTCCTCATTCCTCAAGAGTGTCTTCCCAGCCTCAACCCCAAGAGGAGATATGAATGGGCAGGTCACAGGAAGCACCTCTCACACCTCTCTGGAGTTCCCAATAATCAATGGAGACAAAGAAGCCTGTGAAAATGAGAAAACGGACAAAGTAACCCAAATCATTCCCCCACATGTAGTGACCAACATAAACAACCAGCAAACTAAAATGGTGGGAAAGATTAAAAAAAAAAAAAAAGGCTCAATGAAGATGAAGATGCAGACCAAAAATAAATAGAAGGGACCTGTGACTGGACCTGGTTGGTTGTGACGGGAGTAACCAAGCTTGAGCAAATCAAAGCCTATTGGAAGAATGAGTTAGACATGGATAGAGAAGGTAGACTAGGCTGCATTCTAGAATGATCTCATCACCTTGGCCTGTCCTCATAAGCACCTGACTTTCAAAAAGGAAGAATGAGGCAACAAAAGCCAGCTAATCTGTGCAGAGACCTCTAGTGAAATTTATCAGTTGCTCTACAAAGCTCTCTCTTGAATTAAAGAAAGTTTTGTGGTAGGACTGTGCTATGCTATATTTTATTTTCATTCCAGCAAGGGGATATTTATTATAAAATACCTTTAGGAATCAATCTGTAATTAAACATGATTATTGTACTATACAAACTCTAAGACAAGAATTCAGAACATTATATACAATATATTATTTGTAGTAAGATAATACAGAAAATATTCCTTTTATCAAATAATTACTATATATAAATGTTTTATATGTTATATATCTATAAATTATCATATGTAAAGTGTGTGTGTGTGTGTGTGTGTGTGTGTGTGTGTGTGTGTGTGTGTGTTTCCAATCTTCCTGTTTCTCAGAAAGCACCTTGGGATCTTCTGTGTAGTCAAAATAACTTACATAAAATACAATGAAATGGTGGTAGTGCAAGTTCATGGTGCCAGAGACTGTAAACTATGGAAATATAAATATCCATGGATTTATTTCTCTCATTTTCTGATTTTAAATCTCTGCAGTTGTAATTTATATACATTTTAAACCCAATCACTATGCTGAAGGACATTTCCTCAGTTTGGAAATATATATTTTAATAGGCTAGAAAAATTTATGTACATCTACATAAAGGCTATGCTCAGCAGCTGCAGAAATACAACAGGAAAATCCAGGGAACTGACAGATTCAAATACCCAGTCTTTGAGGGGCTTAACTAAGCAATGTAAATGTTCTTCCACTAATGGACTGGCTTGGCGCCACTTTCCTTTCTTTTTCTTCTTTCAAAAAAGCTGTTTAGTAATTGCCAGGGGAGGGAGTCCAGGACACCATAATCAAGCCAAACAAAAGAAGGACCATGTTTAAAAAAAAACTGTTAATGTCAACAGGGGACGCTACATGTAGTTGACACTTGAAAGTTTCAGCCTACACATTTGCCTTTTCTGGTTTCATGTGTCCTGCTGTCCATTATTACCTCTTTGGGGAATAATCAAATTCTAAAATTCTCTTCAGTGTGGTATTCTGACATTATCCGGTGGGATGAATCATAACTAAAGAGTTGCAGAAATGCTGCTGCATTCTACTATACACCATTGATAACACCACAGTTTGCTCTCGACAAAGAAGAGAAACCAAGTTGAATGAAAAAGGTTATCTGCCAAGAAGAACTCGATGAGAGCAATATCCATTGGTCTTGTTTCGAGTATTCACACAGCACAGAGATCAAAATGACAGGTTCTATCTGCAAAACGAATACACATTAAGACATTTGAAGACTTTCATACTTTAGTATTTGCTTCTGCCTAAATGAAAACAAGGTAAAAGCCACTGAAGTTCTGCTGGAAAATGAGTTGCCCTCATGGTCACTTCGAGTAACCCATTAGTCAGTGACGACTCACCAAGCATAGAGTGCTATAGCCTTTACATCCTGGAGGACAGGAAGGATGCAAAGAGGGAGAAAGACGTGGTGGCAGCTGAGTGCCTACACAGAGAGTAAAGATGTGGTCCTGTCATGAACTTTAAAAGCACAAAACCGGAGGAGCAAAAGCAATGCCCTAAAATTTTTGTATGTATGAATAATTGGTGCAAATGTAAAATAGGATTGGACCTATTCAGCCTTATATTTTATTACACTGAAAATTCCCTGTTTTATACTCATTTTCTCACAAATGATCAAAAGAAAACTTTGGTCATTCAATCTTGTATCTTTTAGATATTTAGAGCCTTAAGTCTATGAGTAAGACTGGAATGAAGGAAAACACTTGAAAATTACTAAATCTTAATTTATTTCATATTTTCCATTAAGATTTCTTCAGTTATATTAGAGCACATACACACATAATTGCCTTATAAATATCTTTTAAAAAGCTTTCCGTTAGTTACCCACATGTCTGGAGTGGAGGAGTGGTAACCATGCTCCTGGCTTAGTGCTGAGATCCATGTTGACAAATGCCTTTAATGGGAACAGTGGTATATCCACATTCAAATTAGAGAAACAGCAGATTTCAGCAAGCTTAGTTTTTCTTTAAAAAAAAAGGGGGTGTGACTATAAGAGTTGTGATTGGTATTTCAGCATTTGAAAACTGTAAACCACCAGGCTTTCTCTTTTGGGACAGCAACCACCTCCCAAATCATGACACAGAGACTTAATATTAGTTATGAATGTTCCGCTTGATGTTCATGTCTTGCTTGCTCTTATAACTTAACCTGTTTCTCTTCATCTACATTTTGCCTCAGGGCTTTTTACCTTTTCTTTCTAAATATCCTACTTTTCCTGCTTCTTCTGTGTCTGGCTGATGCCTGGCTGGCTGGCACCAGATATCTTCCTCTTTTTCTCCCTGATTCTCCTGTCTCTCTCCCTTCTCTTGTTCTTTCTGCCTGCCAGTCCTGCCCATTCCTCTCCTGGGATGGATCAGCTTTTTATTGGACCAATCAGCTGCCTTAGGCAGACAAGGCAAAACAAATGCAACACATCTTTACATGATTAAGCAAATGCAGCACACACAAAAAAAATAAATAAATAAATAACACATCCTTGCACCATTAAACAAATGTAGCATAAATAAATGTAACACACCTTTACACAGTAAATGCAATTCCACAGCAGAAACAATGAAACACATCCTTACATCTCTAAACAAATGTAGCATAAACAAATGTAACACACCTTTACACAGTTATAGTAATATTCCACAGCATAGACAAATGTAACACATCTTTACATAGTTAAATATTCCACAATAGTAAAGTATAGTCACAGAAATTTCACAAAGAAGTAAAAATTACTGATAAAGAAATTAAGAGCATTTGATGTGGCTAATGTGCCAATAAAAGGACTTTCAAGAGAGATACTATTGATTTCCAAATAACCTAAAAGAAAATAACTTGCTGGAATATGTGAGAAAGCCGAGCAGTAGACATTTTTGAAAATACTCATCAGGGCTCTGCTTTTGTTGGTGTGCTTGTTTTTGTCTTTGTCTGATCATTTTCGTCCTAAAAATGTATCCTAAGGAAATAATTAGCTGAAACAATAGTATATAGAAATATTCTCTGTATAGTTACTCTTAAAATGATCCTTTTGAAGAATAATCATTAAAATGGATATTTAGTTCTTGAGTCAGAGTGTGTGTGTGTGTGTGTGTGTGTGTGTGTGTGTGTGTGTGTGTCTGTTTGTGTATGTGAATAATAATAATAAAAAAAAAAAAGACCCAGCCTATTGGTATAAGAAAGGAAACTGAGCAAGCCAGTGAGCACATCCCTCCATGGCCTCCATTTCAGTTCCTGCCTTCAAGTTCCTACTGTGAGCTCCTGCTCTGACTACCTTCAGTGATGGACTGTGACCTGATTGCTATAAGATGAAATATTCCCCCTTTTCTTCCCAAGTTGATTTTGACAACCGTGCCTTACCACGGTACTAGAAACCAAACCAAACCTTTGAAGCAGTTTGTGCTGCCTGAATATTCTTGATTGTGTGCTCTTCCACTGAAATGTGGAGGACTTAACACTGCTACTCTCTTAAAGAAAACTGTGTCTTCTCCCTCTCCCAGCAGCTAACATTTTCCAATAGATCCATGGCAAGCAGTGGGATTGTGTGCTAATTCCCATCTCCATGCTGGGATTTAGTTTGGCTTGGACTTTTGCAAGTATTGTGAATGCTGTCACGACTACTGTAAATTCATATGTATATAGCATGTCCAGCAGACATTTTTGGCAATAATCATCCATTACACTGGCTCTTACACTCTTTCTGCTCCCTCTTCTGCAATGACCCCTGAGCCTGGGGAAAGGGGTGTGATACATATGCCCCATTTAGAACTAAGCATTCTGCAGTCTCTTGTTTTCTGCATGGGGGCCAGTTGTGGGTCATTGAGTTAAAAACCACCTACTGCAAATAAAAGCTTCTCAAATGAAGATTAGGAGGTCCATCGGTCTATTGGGATCCAGTTTTATACTGTTCTCATGTAGCAAACTATCAGTAGAGCCAACCTGCCTAATCATAGGTTCTTGGCCCAATGCTAGGTATGAGTTTCATCTGCTGAAGCAATCAGGAAGTGTTTGGTTATTTCCATGGTGTTCATGCCGCTGTTAAACCTGTGGACATCTCTTGCCAGTCCAGTCATTGCGGTAGCTCACAGGCTTCACAGCTGGGTAAAACAGATTGCTACTTTCACTTCTGAGCACTTGCATAGTACCTTTCAGCACTATGAAAGCCTCTATCTAGTAAGGCCAAAGCTTCTGGATCAGGACCAACTAGATTCTTCCATAGTCTATAACTCTAATATGTGGTGTCTTCAGCAACAGGCTTTTACTATCGAATTATAGAGGGTAACCAAGAACAATAACAACAGCCTGTAATTTCTGTGACCTCACTAGCCAAAAACTCCAAAAGAAGTGACCTAATTCCTGGTTTGGGAATTTTTTTATTAGCCTCTATTGTCTAGAAGAAAATGTTGTGGCCCTGATACAGGGTAACTCCATTTTAACATTCTTAGAGTGAGTGTGTGTGTGTGTGTGTGTGTGTGTGTGTGTGTGTGTGTGTGTTTATATTCATTCATATATATATGTGTGTGTGTGTGTGTGTGTGTGTGTGTGTGTGTGTGTGTGTTTATGTATATGTATATATATAAAGCCTCCAGAGTGGTAGGTTCCTATATGTCCTTTTTCAGTGGTCTTTAGTGTTATTTATCCTTCCCCATATTTCCTCAGCTAGAGTATCCTGACCTCAGCTGGAGTCTTTTGCTTTTTATATTTTCATTTCTCAAGTTATGCGTATCCCCTTCATAATATATTTAAAAGTAAGCTTCATGGCCTGTTGTATTAAATAAACTCCTGAAGGTTAACTCAACAAGACCTTCATCATTATTTTGAAATGAGCTTACTTTCTGAAGAAGAATTATTAGAAAATTTAGAAAGGGTTCAGTGAAGGTAGTTTTCAGCTTTCATTTACTGAAGAATATATATTCAAGGGAAAGATGATCCTTGGGGAAGAAGTTAGCAATCTCTGGAAGAGTAACATAACAGCAACCCAGGAAGGAATTATTCTTGCGGTTCCCTCGAGTACTTATTTGTGGAAATACCGTCCAAGTTTTTCAACTGCATATCACAGAGTGGTCAACTCCAATTCTGGAATATGTGCAATTAAGGAGAAAATAAGCCAGCAACACACAGAGAGAAATATACTTACATTATTTAGAGAATGCAGAAAGATCAAGTATAGTGAATTAGAGAAATTTCATGTTCCCAAAATACAGAATGAATAGAATAAATATCTGTGACTTGACCTTTAAAACCGTGCCATATTGGGAATAAAAATGTAATTCTGGCTTTACATTACATTCAGCTTGGTATGGAATGGATGAGAATTCTTGGAAGAAAATTCTTGTATGAATCCAAAACGTCACATAAACTATCTGAGGCCTTGTTTAGCAAATAGCTCTCATGGAGGCCCCTCCTAACCTGAAGAGAGGAAAGTGTGCTGATCACTTACTGAATGATTTCCATATAATAAAGAAGTCGTCTGATTATTGATTGTCCCAAAATTAGCTCTGGATGATGAAATCTGATCACAGGATGTGTCAGTAGCAACGGGTAAGAGGGAAGAGATGAAACTGTATTTTCAGTGGAGCTTGACAGTAAGTTGCAGGTTTTCAACTTTGCATTAATATTTATCCACTGACTGAAGAGCTGTGCCCATGCACTGGCTCTTTCTTCTCCCACACAGCTCCGCTGGGAATGGAGGCTGTCTCTACCCAGCCTTTCATATTCATGCAAGTACATGGAGACAAGAGCACAGAGTTATCTCGGGACCAAACTCAAACTCTCCCACTAAACATGTTTGCTAAAAGGAAAAATATAGAAAAAAATAACTATGTAGGAAAAAGGAGAGATACCACCCTCCAAGAACACATTTTAGAACTGTTTCAGTAAAGGCCACAGAAAAGGGATGAAAACTGACATTCAGGGAGACAAACCTAAGATTGGACTGTCCACAAGTAACATTCAAGCACAGCCCATGATGTAAAGAGGAGATGATCGATAAGAAACACAGGTGGGAGGTTTTAAAACTTTACTGGTAGATGAAAAGGTAGAGACTCTTTTAAAAAACCAAAGAAGGCCACTTCTGTTCCAGTTCTCCCTCTCCCTGACTCCCCACACCTCTGTTCTTTGCAAGGCTTAGCTTGAGCATTTTTTTTTTCTGTCTCTGAGCTTACTTTAATATATTCAGTTGTTCTAAAAGAAGGTTCAGATCTAAGACCAAAAGAAAGTATTCACTCCACCAGTGAAAGTTGAGTGTTTTTATAGACAACCCTTGTGCACTGGACACTTAAAAGCAGCTTTTGCTACTGATCATGGACTTCTCACGGATCTACAGATACACAAAAGCAGACGAAATTCATACCACCGTCCTTCATTTCATACCTGCTTGTGGCTGAAGGTACAGAGATAAGTCATTGTCCTAATGCTGCAGCTACCTTGAATTCCAGGAACAGTAGGACCTCACCAAACAGTTCATCCCACACATGCCCAGTTGAGGACCATGACCCAGGAGAGTGAAGCCACGCACAAAATAATTAACAATAACAACTTACAAATTCATGAGACCATGTTGCAGGACAAGCGAGAGCATTGGTGATGATGGGTCAGTGGTGAACATGGCCATACCCAGGCCAGAACTGCCTAGTTATTCATCCCTCTTGTCCTCTGTTTAAACCTAAAGTCTGTAAGTACCGTAAAAGACAGATGTGAAGTCACTGGGTATCTCTCTTTGAACCTCTTCCCACTGATGCCGCATTCTATAACTTCTTTTATCATTATTCATTTCTTAGATTGATATATGGGAACCAGTGGCTCAGCACTGCTTACTGGGACTACCAGAAGCCAGGCTTTTACTAAAGAAAAAAAAAAAAAAAAAAAAAAAAAAAAAACCTCTAGTAACAACTTCTGCACTAAAACCTGCATTTTCCTTATTGGAAGCACTTTATGCATTTCATGTCAATATTACAGAAAGCCGCATTTTTCATTCCCTGGCTTTCGAAGGGGAAAAAGTCACTACTTTACATTATATTTTGCATAACCACTTTTGCTGTCTCTGTGTACGTTTTCAATAGTTATAAACCTTGAAAAGGGAAAACAGACTTGAGGGGAGAAGAATTTGAGCTAAACACCACTGAGAGTATTTATTCAAATGTTTTGATAATACAACACCCCTTAAAAGTCTCAAACGCTAATTAAAAATTATCATAGATAGGCATATAAACTACTTTCCTAGATGCATAAAGAAAGCCAAAGGAGAAATGTAAGCTGATCTTTCAGCTTCTAAGATTATAGAGGCACAAAAATATTAAGGCAGACTTTGCTCGTCTAGAGTAACGGTTTTGTTATCAGGGAAAGGATAAATGCTTTCCATGGATGGATCAGGTTACAGCCACAGCCCCCCACTAGGAAGAGAACAGTGCCAACAAATTACTGCAGGAGTCAACTTGCCTTTTGAAGTCTATAAATAATGCAGCAAGAGTGCTTGTGGGGAAGGATTTGTCAACCATGGCTTCATCCATATGCAATCGTGTGGATACCATTCTGCCTATTCTGCTGGTGGGACTTTTGTGGTCTATTGAATGATTTACATACTGATGAGGCTAGGAGAACTCAGAACTTTTCTAGCACAGCCTGCATCTATGCTCTTCAAAACCAGTTAATAAATCAGAGAAAAGAACCCAGAGTAAGGACTGAAGCTATATCAAGCTATGGATGCAAAGAATTAAGTTAGGCTGTCTTTCGACATATTCACTGTGTCAGATTAGAAACAACCAAAAATGATAAAAGTTTGTCTGCTGGAATTAAAATGCAATGAACCTGACACTTACCAGAAATTTAAAATCACCTGATAGAAAAATGAGTGGAAATAAACAAAGTTGATGTGGGGGGGGAGGAAAATGTCCAGCTGGGTGTGATCACGCACGCCTTTAATCCCAGCACTCCAGAGGCAGAAGTAGGTTTGAGTTCCAGGAAGCCTGGTCTACAAAACAAGTTCCAGGACAGCCAGGACTATACAAAGAAACTCTGTCTTAAAAGGGGGGGGGGTGTCTGCTTTGTAGCAATGAAAACTACATTTACAGTATTCAAACCTTCACAAAAATGTAAGTAGCTTTTCAACTGACCAAGCTGTGACCATCATCTCTTCCATGTAGCCTTACCCTAGCCTTGTTACCTTTTGCCTTCCCAATTGGAAAATATAGTATCTTGAAACTATAGTGGATGGTTGAGAATGTAGAACAGTTGACCAACATCTGTCTTTCTTTGTAGGAAATTCTCAAAGAATTAGTTTTTAAATGAGAAAAAAAAGAAAATTTAAAAGGTCTGAAAAGTTATCTGAATTGCATAAACATGCATAATTTACTTATAAACATACTAAATTTCTTCAAAACTCTGATTTTTCCACATGGCCTGAACTCCATTTACCCTGGTAGAAAATTACTCTATGACATTCTACTAAAAACAAATGGTATCAGTTTTTCAATTGAGAAGTTCATGAACTTAAAACTAAAGTGAATGGGCCATTATAAAAGTCAATGGGGCCAGAGATTCTAAAGGGTTCCAGGGATTTCAGAATATCTTGGTTATATCAGGTTGACTATTTCTCTCTTTAAATGATGTCATGACACACAGTCTGGCAAAGGGGTCCTTCATGAACAGGACCAACACTTTAGTCTAAGTGGGACCCTTTTGATTGCCCCATTTTATTTCTTTGATATTATTTTTTTAAATAAATTTGATTTTTGTATATTAAAGTATATCTCACAATGCCACAGAATAAATGTAGATAGTTTTTTAAAAGAGTTACTATAATAAGACAGAAAAAAAATCCCTAAACTAAGAGTTACCCATTTGTGTTTCTGTTGTTGTGGCAAAAAAAAAAAAAGCTACCATGTCCCCAGTTAGCATGAGTCTGACATGGAGTACAATTTCATTATTGTAATCTTCATTTTATATGTAAGGCTTGACTTTGACTACCATGAAATATTTATTCTGTGATGATTTACAAATTGTGATTTTTTTTTCCTCTTTAACCAAATACCTAAATCATCATTCTCTCTGAAGAATCGACATTTTTCTGTGGCCATGTCCACCAAGGAATGGCTCTTTATCAATCTTCATCAGACAATCTGGGGATATTTGTTTTAAATACATATTTAATATATTATGTATTAATAAATAATATTTAATATGAATATATATGCACTAATTAATTAATTAAGGTAGATTCCTAAGTCCTTCCTATATCTGCTATGTCAATTTCTATAGGCTGAGTTTAGGACTCTAAGTGAATCTTAAATATGGTAAGTTTAATCACCCATGTCCTGTAAGACAACATATTAAGTTGCTTGAAATATAAACGGGACGATAGTCCTTCACAGCTAACAATAATTAAGTGTTTTGGAAAGGATGTAACTAGTTGGCATTTATGGGTCATAAGAAACGTTTTCAAAGAGGTATAAGTCTAATTCTTAATCTCCTAATTCCTGAAGCCTGAGAATGTTAGTATAGTAACTTCTTCACAGATAAGATTAAACTATAGATCTTGAATGGGAAGATTACCATAGATGACCTAAATGACCCTACATACAGGGACAAGGGTCCTTATCAGAGGGGAGACAACAATAAATTTAACTAAGGAAGAGAATAAAGCAGAGTGACAGAGAGAGGAGCAGCTGTCATGGTATGGCCACAAGCCAATGAGTTCCTGAGGCCACGGAAACCTAAAGTAACTTATCACAGGAACAAAAACAGATTCATACATATCTCACATTGTACTGTATTCTTTCTGTAGCTCTCTGTAGACTAGAGGGATAATTCATTCTTAACAACACCAAACCTTCCAATCCATGAACATAGTATTCCTCTTCAGTCATATGAGTCCTCTAGTTTTCCTGAGCAATATTCCATGTTTCCAATACATGCTTCCTGCAAATTTTCACTACGTTTATTTGCAAGTGTCTAATGTTATTGTAAGTAGAATTTAATGATCATATTTTCCAGTCTTTTAATTTGGCTACTCTAAATGCAAATACAGTTGTCTTTTTAAACTGGATTTTATTACTGAACTCACATTCTCCTTGCCTAATGAAGCTCAGGGAAGACAGGAATTCAAGATTACAAACTCTGAAGAATTTCTTTCCTGTGAAACTAAAAGTCTGACAAACTATTCTCAGGCCCTGAAAATTCTGCATTTATTTGAACATTTTTTTTAAACCTACCCATATGAAATCTTTTATGTAAGTTTCTGACTCAGGCCTACTGGGAGAGGTGAATAGCATGCCAGCAATTCTGAGAAAGTGGCCCTGGGCTGCTGAGACAGGTCCAATTGAGGGAAAGAGCCTTGGTGATTACATGTCAAAAATAGTGCAAGTGATTTGAGATTTTTTGAAATGAGGTGGTTTCTTGGAAATAAGGCACACTTTAGTCGATCACTACTAATTTTTAACTGGCAATTACCCTGCATCTCTGTCCTAGAAAATGCTTCTGACATTTGCTTTTTTTTTAGCTTGTGCGTGGCAAGCTCTTCAAAAGCCATTGTACCCCATCTTGGCACTCTTTTTCTCTGAATCCGCAGTAATGGGAAGTGCTGCTCTCCTTCCTCGTTAAACACATACTTCACTTCAACTTCCACTGTAGGAAGAGGGTTTTGTTTCGGTCTTTTCTTCCTTCTGCATTGTACCTCTGCTGATGATAGCTTAATAAATGAACCCAGAGTGAAGGCTAATCTTAACCCAGGAAAATTAAGGTTCACAGAGCGACACCCACGTTTTCAAGAAGTTATTTGAACATAACACTAACTCCTTTTTAGGACTCCAGGAGAATGAAAGAATGTGGGAGGTGGAAGAGAGATCTATACATAATGCAACCTAAACTTAAACATCTACATTTATAGCAAGGTTTTTCTTTTCCTTTTTACATTTACCTGTCAAATTCACAATATCTATCCTACATAAAAGACAGAAAGTCGAGGCTCTTGATAACTTAACTCTCTGGTAGTCTCACAAGCACACAGCTGAGAAACCCCAAAGGATGTCCAGTGGAGTTAGCAATGAGAGGCAGCGGTAAGGCAATACCATGGCTTCTTCGACTGCTCTCACCTACAGTAATCACAGTCCAACCTCAGTCCTTACGTGCATTGCTTTGGAAACCTTTCTTCTTCCAAAGGAGTTTCGACATTGATTATACATCCCTAGTAAGTGTCAGTGTTAATACTTCTGAGTATTCACCCGTGTTGATATTACAAGGGTTAAAACAAGTATTTAAAAGTTTTCTTATATTACAGTAAAGCAGGACAAAAAGAAAGAGTGGGATTAAAGTGGAGTTATGGTTATCTCTCTTCTATGGTAGATGCTGGGATTTATTAGGGACCAAAGATGTAAGCACAGACAGAGATCCAGGTTGGAGACAGGAAGTAGCAATAAATATTGAGGATATAATGTATGTAATGAAACATATCCTTTACATACTTGAATATATATGGAAGATATGATATATTTAAGGACATATGAATAAATTATTTTCTATGTTTGAAAAGTAAGTTTATTTTTCCCCTCATATCTCCCTATCTCTTAGTTTTCCTTTCTGAAGACCACCACTATTTCTAATCTCTTCTGTACGTCAAAAGAGAAATCATTTAAGATTTCTAAATGTCCATTGCACCAAGAAGAATGTTTGCTATATATGCTGAATATTTTAATAAGCTAAAGTGACCACTACAATTGGTGGATGTGGCAGCCCTATAACAAAATACCTAGGACATTTATAAACCAGATGAATTTGGCTCACAGTTTGGTACATTGAAAGTCCAAAGTCAGACAGTCCTCATTTTAGTGGGAGTGGTAGATGACTACTAGTACATCATGGCAGAGCATGGAGGAGCAAGTGGTCACATCCCCAACAGAAGCAGAGGCTGGTGTCTCACAGTTCCTTCTAAGAGCACACCAACAGTGATGTAAACACCTTTCTCAAGGCCTCTTAAAAGTCCATATTCGATGTCATTGTTTTTCTCTGCTGAGTAGTATTCCATTGTGTATATGTGCCACAATTTATTTATCCATTCTTCAGTTGAAGGGCATCTAGGTTGTTTCCAGGTTTTGGCTATTACAAACAATGCTGATATGAACATAGCTGAGCAAGTGCTCTTGTGGTATGATTGAGCATTTCTTGGGTATATGCCCAAGAGTGGTATAGCTGGATCTTGGGGGAGATTGATTCCCAATTTTCTAAGAAAGCACCATATTGATTTCGAAAGTGGTTGTACAAGCTTGCATTCCCACCAGCAGTGGAGGAGAGTTCCCCTAGTTCCACATCCTCTCCAGCATAAGGTGTCTTCAGTGTTTTTGATTTTAGCCATTCTGACAGGCGTAAGGTGGTATGCAGGTTTGCAGGCAAATGGATGGATCTAGAAAAATCATCCTGAGTGAGGTAACCCAGACTCAGAAAGACAAATATGGTATGGACTCACTCATAGGAGGATACTAGATGTGGAACAAGGATGACTAGACTGTTACTCACATCAGTAGTGAGGCTACCTGGAAAACAGGACCCCAAGAAAGACACGAGGATCGCCCAGTGATGGAGAAATAGCTGAGATCTACATGAACAACCTGGACACGAGTGGGAGCAATGAAGGGCGAGGGTCGAGGGAAAGAGAGCGGGAGATCCCAGCTGGATCAAGAACAGAGAGGGAGAACAAGGAATAGGAGACCATGGTAAATGAAGACCACATGAGAAAAGGAAGAAACAAAGTGCTAAAGAGGCCCACAGAAATCCACAAAGATACCCCCACAAAAGACTGCTGGCAGTGGTGGAGAGACAGCCGGGACTGACCTACTCTGGTGATGGGATGGCCAAACACCCTAATAGTTGTGCCAAAACCCCATCCAAGGACTGAGGAATCTGGATGCAGACATCCACAGCTAGGCCCCGGGTGGAGCGCCGGGAGTCTAATTAGCGAGAAAGAGGAGGGTTTATATGAGCGAGAATTGTTGAAACCAAGGTTGGATAAAGCACAGGGACAAATAGCTAAATGAATGGAAACACATAAACTATGAACCAAAGGCTGAGGGGTCCCCAATTGGATCAGGCCCTCTGAATAGGTGAGACTGTTGATTGGCTTGATCTGTTTGGGAGGCATCTAGGCAGTGGTACCAGGTCCTGGGCTCATTGCATGAGTTAGCTGTTTGAAACCTGGGACTTATGCAGGGACGCTTGGCTCAATCTGGGAGGAGGGGACTGGACCTGCCTGGACTGAGTCTACCAGGTCGATCTCAGTCCTCGGGGGAGGCTTTGCTCTAGAGGAGGTGGGAATGGAGGGTAGGCTGGGGGGAAGGGGAGGGGGCAGGAAGGGGGAGAACAAGGGAATCTGTGGCTGTTATGTAGAACTGAATAGTATTGTAAAATAAAATAAAATAAAATTTTAAAAAAGTCCATATTCGAAGACCACCGCTCTTGAGGCCAAGTTCTCAGTTCAAAAATCCTCCCAAGAACAAACTATAATCTAACCATAATAGCCCATTATAGGATTTAAAAAGAAAAGCTTTGGTCTGCTGTAGCAGATATTCCTGAGATTGACCGGAAATGCAACATGTCAAGCCATCGATATTATATAAGCTTATTATCTATAAATTTCTTTTCAAAATTCACTTACCCATTCATGCTAAAATGTACTCCAAATACAATATTATTTTAATTTTTTTACTTAAGTTTGGTTTGGATTTCAGTAGTCTGAATTAATTTGCCGAAATCTATGCCCATTCATTCATATTCAATTCCATCTTCTAAAGTATTATTTTGCAAATATGCTTTAATTTAAAAACATATGAATGGTCATCCTTATCTTTCATTTGGTGGTCAGCTATAAGATCATGATCATCTTCAAGGTTGTTCTATGGTTGGTGCTCTGCACTCTTGTAGCTATAAAGCAGAGCAGGAATACATCCCTCTGTTGTTGTAGGCTTTTGGCCAGCCTTTCTTGCTTCTTTACTGAACTGTCCACCAATCTCACCACTGATGGAAGGGAAACATTTTATCCATTTAGTGTTCTCAAGCACCCTCTTAGCCTGTCTTCCTAGTGACAAGTGATAAATTATTTGAAGACCTGGCTATCTAACATTACATGTTCTGAAGAATATATTTGTGCTGCAGGAAGAACTCATCTGTCCTATGACATGAAGTATTTGTGAAGGCCAGGGACTTCTGTGGCCATATCAAACAGGCCAACTAGACCTCTTGGAAACACAGAAGAGGGTCAAGATTTGGTTGAACTGTAGTGTTCTGCTCTTAAATGTAACAAGACAGAGAACTGAAAATAAAGGTTGAGAAACTAATGTGAGAGTATCACTGGTGTTAGGGAAGTAGGAATTATACTAATGCAAGCTGATAGAATAAATTAAGTCTGTACATAGCCAAGGAAAGGTGTCAAGGTAATAGCATTTTTAATCATTTCATACCAATAAATATTGCAAGGTAATTAAACCACCCAATTCCCACTTGCTTTGATGTCAACCTGAATTAACTGGTCATTTAAATCTTTAAAAACCTTCACATTGTTATTTTAATATTATTAACAAACAAAATTGACTTCAGCATTTTAAATCTACTTAGAGGGCATAGGAAGTAAGAAAAAAGCATTAAGCATAAACAACAAAAAAAAACAGTGTTCCTTATTTTAGTTATCTCTTCCTTTTAGTAGACTAAAAAACACTTTCGGCAATGAGAAGACACTCACTCAAAAAAATAATATCCTAAAGGCAAGCCTGAGTAGAAACCTCTGAGAATACATATAAATAATTCAATATTTTTAAAAAGACACTGGTGCTGGAGAGATTGCTCAGTGGTTAAGAGCATTTTCTGCCCTTCCAGAAGACCCAAGTTCAGTTCCCACCACCCATGTTGGGTGAGTCTCAACTGCCTGTAACGCCAGCTCCCAGGAATCTGTTGCCCTCTTCTGCACTCCTTGGGCACACAAACACACACACACACACACACACACACACACACACACACACACACATACACACTCGCACAGACATACACACATTCATTTAAACGTCTTAAATAATTTTAAGATGCTAACGTCTAACATTTGATGTTTCATTTTTCACCACCAAAGGAGCTCGTACTGCCTATTTTAAAAATTCCCAGGATAACCCTGAACCTCCCTTCCGTGACCATCACTGTAACTGTTTGATTAACAGCGCATGCTGTCATAAGGTTATGCCTAATTGTGCACCACTGTTTCACTCATTATGTAGGGAAGCGATGGCATGGCACATTAGTTTGAGAATAGAGAAATGAATGCTTTTTAATAAGATCTCTGTCCTCTGCATTTCCCTTTCTTTCACAGGTGAAGCTTGAATGGCTTAGCTCTGTGATGAAAAAAAAACAAAAACAAAAAAAAAACTCTCTAAAACCTCTATGGCAACCACAAACTATTTACTGCGGCAAATGGCCACCATGAAGACTGTCTGAATTAGCTTTCAGAAAATCATTCTCCATTGTCACAATTGCACTTGTAAATGCGAGTAATTGTAGCTTTTTGCAGATGGGCTTCTGGGAGCTTTAACCCTTTCAGACTATGAGCTTGTCTATTCAAACACAGAGAACGTGCTTCATCTCTCTACAGTGAGAAAGCTGTGTACTTTTTCTCTACTGGATGTCCAGCCTCGTATGGAGCAGACGGGCATACTGGAATAGGACAAGGAGGCCAGGGATCTCAGGTCAGGTTGGACAATGCTGTAGTCTCCCCTGATGTTCCTGGGAGCCCAAAGCATGTTGGGAATCCATCTCCACACTAGATAGTCAACACATCTCCACTGTCAATCACTGGTTAGCATTACCAGAGCAGTATTGCTCATGCCCAGCATCTAGGAAATGTTATGGTCTCCTTATGTTAGAAGCAGACACTTTCCAGTTATCTGAGGCACATGAACCAAAGTGGTGTCAGTATATTAACATTACCAATCTCATTTTCGCCAAATCATTATCTCAACTTACCATCTGTTAAAATCTAGAGCCACTTGATCCAAGGATTTCTAACCCCATGCAATCTCCTTTCAGTAAATAAATACTCTGGAGCACTCATCACACCCAGGGTGGTTGAGACAGTGGACAGGCTCATCAGTCAACAACAAGGAACATTCATCATAAAACTAACATTCCAGTAAGACAAGCAATTAGACCATTGGAAGGCTGTGTCTGTGAGAGAGAGAGAGAAAGGCAGAGATGGAGGGAGAGAGACAATGAGACACAGAGAGAACCTGCTAAGAGTGCCAGAGGTGCTGATAAGCGTTCGGAAGGAGTGCAAGGTAAAAAGGAAGGATTGGAATCTAGGCAGGGAGTTCAAAGGCACACAGGACTTGACAAGGATAGTCTTTGAACAGTTGGACTGAAACCTGGAGGGCAGGGCCATTGTGGGGAAACAGCTCCTTCAATCCTTATAGTTGGAGGTATAGATAAGAATAATTCACTGGGCAGTGGTGGCGCATGTCTTTAATCCCAGCACTCGGGAGGCAAAGCCAGGCGGATCTCTGTGAGTTCGAGCCCAGCCTGGTCTACAGAGTGAGATCTAGGACAGGCACCAAAACTACACAGAGAAACCCTGTCTCAAAAAAAAAAAAAACCAAACAAACAAACAAAAAAGAATAATTCTAGTTTTCTCTCCCTCAAGCCAATGAAGTTGTCCAGGTTTGATGTCATCCGGGCTTTCCCCCTAAAGTTTAATATTGCTGCTAGAGTCTCACACTGCTACAAATTACCACCAAAGCATGTACGCATGCCACAGAGATGGCAAGAGCCATAATATTTAGGAATGTTCTGCACCCTGGCACTCCTTTCTGCCTGTAAAATAAGCTTCTTTGGGGGCCTGTTTCCCTATGACACACCTAATACAACTCTGTTTAGTCATTAATTTACCTCTTCTACAGACACACAGAATTCAGTCCCAAACATCCATTTAGCCATGTGGGTACCACGAGTACATGGAGCCTGCATGCAGCTGCTTCTTCCCAGTATTTAAACCCATATTCTGCTTCTCCATCTCATTTACAAGTGGGACAAATCATTCTGTGTCGCATAGTAGACACCGCTGAACAACCTCTCCTTTGCCGCACATTCAAACACGCCAGGCAGTTTGTTGAAATGGTGTAAATGACTCGCAATACAGAAAGGATGTCTCCCTCCGTAAATAAGTCATGTCTAGATACCAGCAATCAATCCTCCCCTCAGAATGCAACAAGATGAATGTATCAATAGCCAATGCCACTTACTGTTGGAAAGAATTTATATGAGAATTCTGGTTTGTATTCATGCAAGGCCTTTTTTCTGAGCTCTTCTGCTATATAATTACAAAGTGTCTTTGTGCTTAGGATTGTTGTGACAATAAATAACAGGACAATGGAAGGCAATAAGCGACCCTGTCATTGCCACAACCTAGAAAATAAAGAGAATGCACCGTGGCATATGTGTATTCAGAACCCCAGCAGAATGCACCATGATATACAGTCCCTAGAAATTACCCACGTGGATATCATTCCCTGACTGTTGTAATTATGGGTCGTAATGCAAGGATGAGACAGATCCATTTGGAAATAAATATGAAGTGCAACTGTGTTAGTCAGGGTGCTCCAAAGGAATACAACCATGAATGGGTGTACATTAAAAGTCGATTCATTAGACTGGCTTACACAGTATGGGCTGAGTAGTATAGCAATGACTGTCTTCACACTAGAAAAACTGAGGCCCAGTATCTACTCAGTCCACAAGTACTGGATGCATCAGATATCCCAATCTGGCACTGACGATATGTAGCATTCCCAGAGAGTCGCTGGTGCGGGGTGGGGGTGGGGACTGGGATCTAGCGACAGCAATAGCAGCGGCATCAACAGAGTAGTTGCACTCAACATCCGGGAGCTAAGGTGGGAAGGCAAAAGCAGCATTGCTTTGTCCGGAAACTTTGTCACATCTCAAGTGCCACCAAAGCTGCTGCTCCTCCAGGGAGCAGGGTGTCTTCCTCCTGCAGTTACCTCTTCCAGGAAAGACCCTCAAAGACCTACCCAGAGATGTGTCCCTTAGTTGACTCCGACCAAGTTGACAGCCAAAGTTAACTATCACAGCAAACATGCTATTATCAGGGGGGAAAAAAATCTCACTTTTTTCATTCAAAGATTCTAGCTTTTGTTATTAAGACAGAAATTAGGAAAAGGAAAATAATGTGCATTATCATATAAATTCATTGAGTTCTTACCACGAAGTAGGTAAGATATAAAATATGCTTTCTTGTTTCAGTTTTTTTATTAGGTCTTTGAGAGTTTCATATGACATATTTTGATCATATTCACACATCCCCGCTCTTCCCAGATCCACCTCCACTTTACTACCCACCAGCTTTGTGTCCTATTTTTTTAAGCAGGTAGAGAGGCTCAGAGGAGGGTTGATCTGAAAGGTTGTGATAAAACTCAACAGAGCAAAGATCCAGAACATAAGACAGCCCTGTGATGACAGAATTCATCCTTAGAGTGTTCTGTGAGCTAGGTAGCATCTATAACACTCATCTGTATGAACGGTGAGGCTACTACAGTGGAGGAATTAGAGTATTACTGTAATTCCTATTGAGGGCATAGTTATAAGGCAATAGCTGAGGCACTTTTACCCTTATTTGGAGACGAGAGCAAGCAAGAAAACCATGCAAAGAACCCTTGGCAGGCTTTGTCAAAGACATTAACAAGGCCAATGGTTTCTTTGCAACCACTGTCCACCACAGGTTTTCCCCTGGAGGAGACTGTTGGTTTGGTTTAAGAGCTTCAGATGTGTTTCACTGGCCAGTGTAAGTTCAGAAGTCAGTCATCAATTACAACCTTATGGGGCCCATTAAGAGATAATGAAGAATATTCTTCCACATTACGATTAACATAAGGCCTGTTTAGTAAGGTAAAGTATAATTGTGCAGCTGACTGGATGGTGTACCAGAGCCTTGTGGAAAGATAAGGCCATAGAAATGGTCTTCTCTGTATCCAGATTGACATAAGTTTTGACAGCTCAAAGGGTAACTGTGTAATTAGATGTTTGTTACGGACTCCTGCATGAAGATAAAATGCCTACCGACTTTGTAAGAGAACTCAGTTAAATTAGTTTTCCCATCAGCAGTGCCCTCCCAGCAATAGATGCCCTTGCCTGTGGACCAGATATAATTTCCAGTGGAAATGGACCTGAGTGAAATCCAGATTCTATTTGTTGAGGTCACAACCAGACATCAGCATCCAATTGACATTTAAAAGAGAAACATAATCTCAATGGGTCTTTTTATAGGATTGGCCAACAGTGTTCCAGGAACACCACTAAAGTGTGTAAAATAATTTTCCTAAACCTGTGAGTTTGACAACATGGTATCTAGTACCCTCCTTTAATCAGAGATCATGGGGAATTAGGGTGCAGAAGGAGTAGCCTATTTTATCATTAAAGACCAGTTTGTGCTGCCCAAATATTCTTAGCTGTGTGGCCTCCACTAGAGCATGGTCAATTTCCAGGGCTGCACTCTCAGAGAAAATGGACTCTCCATATCCGAGCAACTAACATTGGTCCTGTAGCTATATGTCTAGGGATGAGATTGTGTGCCCAATGCCCCTCTCCATGCTGGGATTTGGTCTGACCTGGGTTTTCATGGGTTTTGTGTACACTATCCCAACTACTATATGTTTATGTATGCATCTGAACAGCTGTATCCAGAAGGCAAATTTCCCTTATACTCATCTAACACCTCCAGCTCTTACACTCTCTCCATCCCTTCTTCTGCAATAATCCCTGAGCCTTGGGAGATCATGGTGTATATGTTCCATTTAAGGGTTGACATTCTACAGTCTGTTAGTCTCTGCTTGGCCATTTGTAACTCACTGTGTTAATCACCATCTACTACAAATAAAAGCTTCTTAGATAAGGGATGAAAGAGGCATCGATCTATGAGTATAACAATAAGTCATTAGGAAGCAGTTGCGTACTATATCCATTTAGCAGAATAATAATGGTAGGTTCCTCCTTAGGGCCTATGACCTGTGTAGCCTGCAGCTGGAGCTTTCTCCAGTCCTGTCCAGCCCCACGAACCCCACAACTGCTTATAAAATAGTTACTCAGAGGCTCATTTTAATTAAACTGCTCGGCCATTAGCTCAGGACTACCTTTGTCTAGCTCTTACACTTAAACTCAGCCCATTTTTGTTAATCTATATGTCGCCACGTGTTCCATGGCTTTACCTGATGCCTTTACATGCTGCTCCCTGGACAGCGGGCTGTCATCTCCTCTCTCTGCCTTTCTGTTCCCCCAATTTTCCTCTCTGCTAGTCTCGCCTATACTTCCTGCCTGGCTACTGGCCAATCAGTGTTTTATTTATCGGTCAATCAGTAGCCATTGTTTTTTAGCCCAATAAAGGTACCAGGTATGGTTTTCATCCCTTGGATCCAAGTCAGAAAGCATCTGGTTAGTGCCATAATGACCATGTCACAATTTCACCAGTGGACATCTCTAGCCAGGCAGTTCTTGTTGTAGCTCACAGGGTTCATAGCTGGGTATGATTGACAATTGCATTTTTCTCCTCTGATAGCCTTCATAGCACCTTTCTGCACTATGAAAGCTAACTGGTCAGAATGAAGTTTTCACATTCCTATCGGCTTGATAGGTACTGTTCTTTAATGCAAGTGTGTGATATGTGGTATCCTCAGCAATAGGGTCTTACCATCAAGTTCTAGAGGATAGCCAAGGGCAATGAAATCAGCCTGGAATGTTTGGAGTCTATGAGAACCCATTGGCCAACAAATCCAAAAGAAGTATCCCATTCCTGGCACCAGGTTTTTAATTAGTTACCATATGGTATCTAACATGGACACTATTGCCCTATTATAGACTAACTCTAACACACACACACACGCACGCACGCACGCACGCACGCACGCACGTGCTCCTATAGAAAGAACTAGGTCTCCATGTCTTTTTCAAGTGGTCTGTAGTGTAATTTATCCTTCCCCATACTCTTTCCTCTACCCTACCCTCTAGTTCCCACAGTCCATTTAATCCTTGCATTCCTAAGCTCAAGAAACAAACTCCAGAACACTGAATCAAAAGAGATCTAACAGGGCATCATTTCAGTCTTTAAGATACTCTATGAGCTTTGCATTGTGCCATCAGTGGAATTACATTTCAACTTCACAGTCATAGCTTTTCAAGTTCTCAGGTTGTTTGTTAGGAAACTGAAAGCGGGAGCTACCAAATGGCATATCCTTGGTCAAACAGGTACTGGCAACAAAATCAGAATGGCTGTAACTGTATTAAATTGCCAACAATTTTATTCTGGCTAGTATTATAAACTCAAAAACTATTCTTAATTTTATACACTGTGAATAACATGAAGGATAATAGAATACAGTGAATTGTGTTTTTTTTTTTTTAACATGTATGTTTTCCCATGCCTCCAAAGACGACACAGTCTATTCCCGAATACTTGCATTCTATTAGTCCTTTCTCCCCCTTAAGGGGGACCTCTTTGTTTTGAACTCTATAGCAATGGAATTAAAATCCACCCCATCAATCATAATAGAAATGGAAATGATAGAAAAGGAGATGAACTATAGAGAGATGAGACAATGAAACAACAGAGTCACGTGACTACAAGAACAGCTCCACATTTCTTAGGGAGGGGAAGTCAACAGAGAGAATAACCAGAAGCAGCGACAACTGAGCCAATCACCTCTCAGTCACCTTAGCCATGAGTAAGCTGCCTTAACTTTCTTAAGTACTCCTCCCGCAGGATGCTTATTTTTCTTGCCTGTCCACCCAACTATCCAACACCCCAAAAATATCCCTTGAGTGAATATTTCTTCTCTGATTAATCTGTCAGATTCCTGCAGCAAACATACAGAGTGTCAGAATGCCAGAAGCAGATGGCCTCAGAAAAAGCCTGAATAATGAATGTTAACTGAGTCCTAACAAGCAAGCTCTGTTTCACCCTATTTAGCTAGTCAATGCAGCACAACGTTGGACACTTGTCTTTCAAGCTACAAGGATTAGAAAAAATACCAGGCCCCCTGGCAGCAGCTGCTGATGCTGGTATTTTTGGCATACATTAGCCCATCTCTGGGGTGGCTACACTGTATGTAGTTACTCTTTCCTTTACATGGAAAGAACGGGGAAGAAACTATCACAGTGCTCCTAAACCTTTGATACTAGAAAATATGAACTCTTTGACCTGATATTTTTAAACCTTGCATCATTTTTTCATAGATGCATGAGAAATTACCACAATCTCAGCATCTTAAAAACAGCAACATTAATTATCTCATGGTTTCTATGGACCAGGAGCTATGTGTCAGCATAGCTTAATTAGGTCCTATGATGGAGATCTCCCAGGCAACAATCAATGTAAAGCTCAAGTCTTCTATAGAGGGCCAACTGAGGCCAACTAAAGATGATTTGCTTCTGAACTTATTCAGATTGTGGACAGAATTACTCATCTTTCAGCTTTGGACCTTAATGCTCCAGTTTATTGTTAACCATGAGCTGCAGGCAGCCTCAACTCTGGGAGGCATCTAAAGTTTCTCAGCACCCAGCTTCCTCAACACAGCTACTAAAATCACCAACCATTCAAGGACTTTTAGTTCACCAAGATGTTCTAACATAAACTAAATCAATCAGGACTTATAGTCTATCCCCTCAGTCCCCCTTGGTTAGTCAGAAGCAAAGCACAGATTGTGGTTATATTGAAATTGAGGAGGTAAAACACACAGACATGGAAACCAGAAGTAGAGAACTACTGGAGGTCACCCTAGGGTACATCCACCCTTAAGTACTGCTTTTAAGAAGAATCAAAGGTTTAGAGGGAAATGGTTTTTTTCCCTTTTCTAACAGCATGATAAAGGGACACTTCATTGTTATTATTATTATCATTATTATTGTGAATCTAGATAGCTAGGCTCTCTTCAAATTAGTCTCTTCTAGAAACAATGTCACAGAACCATGATTAAATTGTATACTCTCAGTTTTTATTGGGGTCTGAATGAAGGACCAATTTTGTAAAGAGTACATTGACGTACGTGTTTTATGCAAATTCACCAGTTAAAGCCACCGTATATATATATACCCTAAGAGACCTGAATTAAGTCAGAGTTCTCTAGAAGAACAGAACTAATGTAACGTGTACAACTATAAAGAGCAACACCCAGTCAGAGGTGGGCCAGTCCTGCAATGGCCATCTGCATGCCAGACAATCCCAAAACTCAGAAGCTGTTCAGGTGCAAGAAGGTGGGAACCTCAGAACAGTGTGAGAGCAAGAACATAGCCCAAGTCCTAAGCTGAAGGCCGGAAAGCTCCTCCAAAAGTCACTGATGGGAGGCTATGTTGAAGATGCTGGAGTCTATCATCTGCAGGTGATGTCAGCAACAATGGGTTCAGTGACTCCAGGTGGGGCTCCCACACACTTGCTGGCTCTCTCTTTTTCCGTTTTAGTCTGTCAGAATCCCTAACCTATTTGGATGATGCCACCCACATACTGGGTGAGCCTTTCCCCCTTGCTTACTGTCCAATATGTCAATCAGCTCTGAAAATACCTTCAAAAAACACACCCAGGGTGCTATATGAATATCTTAGGCAATTCTCAATCTAGCCATCTTGATAATCAAAATTATTCATAACCCATAATTTTCCCAGGAATTCAGACATCTCATCTGAAAGATAAAACTTATCATCTTTCCTATAATAGGTTCTGTTTCCTCTTATAAGAGAGAGAGATACACATAGCTCCCAGCCAATTCTCTACAAGGCCAGTGCATGCAGATGTACCAGGTTCTCTCTGTGGACCCTGGTTCTCTGGGTTAGCCACATTTCCATCATCAAGGACCCAGAGAAGAACCTGGCAGGCAGCTACACTCATTTCAGCCCTCAGTGCCCTACTAAAAACTGGTGTCATTGGAACTTTCTCTTGACAGCAATCTATTCACTTAGCAGTTCTGAGTCCTGTCTCACAACTCAGATAATATCCATAGTATATCTGCTAGAGAAATAGATATGCTTAGCTGAAGAATTATATTTATTTGAGTGCCCTTTGTGTTTATGTAAGATTCGGTCAAATCAGTTGCTATTTTGGAACATCATTGCTTTAATTTATAAACATAATTCTAAAAACCTGGAAATTGGTAAAATCATAACGTCAAATCAGTAGGAAACTTTGGAAGAAGCCTGTCATTTCCTTAGGAAATGAAAGCTATTTTTTTTTTAATTTTGGTCATAAGTCTACCCTCAGAAATTTTTGTACTTCTTACCAGGTGGTGGTGGCACACGCCTTTAATCCCAGCACTCAGGAGGCAGAGACAGGAGGATCTCTGTGAGTTCAAGGCCAGTCTGGTCTACAGAGTGAGACCCAGAGCAGGCACCAAAACTACACAGGGAAACCCTGTCTCAAAAAAACAAAAGAAAGAAAAGAAAAAAGAAATTTTCGTACTTCCTTTAGGCAATATAAACCATGTTCCTATTATTTGTAAAGTCTTATTTATAGGACAGTCAGTAATGAAGCCTGATTTTAGGCTGTAAATTTCATTGCATTAGTGCAACTGTATGGAAGGCAAAATGAAGTTTCAGGACCTCACTACACCAATGACGTATTATAGAGTTCTCCTTGTTTTAAATCTGTGCTCGTGTGTGTGCATGTTTGCGGGTGGATGTCAGGTACAACCTCAGGGGTCTGTTCTCACCTTTTATTTCCTTCTCTTCTCTAAAACAAGTGTACAAGTGGCTTAACTACACCCTTGAAAATTCCATACTATTTCTCTTATTTTTTTTTTGAAATAATATTATTACATCACTTCCCCTTTCATTTCCTTCTCCAAATCATCCATATATTCTTTCCTTGATCTCTTTCAAATTTATGGCCTCTTTTTTTTTTTACTAATTGTTGTTACATGTACATGTGTAGACAAATATATGTAACATCTATTCCCAAACATAAGCTGCTCAGTCAGCAGAATGTTACTTGTGTGTATATTTTCAAGGTTGACTACTCAGCATTGGATAACCAATTGGTCTGGTCTTCCCTGGGGAGGACTATTTTTACCATGCTAAGCATTCTTTAGTTGCCTATAATTCTTTCTGTAGATTGAGAAGGAAAGAAGGGGTAAAATTTTAAAAAAAAAAAAAAGAATGTCTGGGAAAATCTTAAGAAATTGTATGATTAACTATCTACCTAAAAAATTACTATATACTCAAACCTGTGTATAACTATACATATATAGTTTAAATGAAATCCATACCTTTATTGCTAGTGTCAATACATCTCTGCAAATACATATTACCTCTTGCCTTCACTGTCAGTGAAATGATACAAAAGTATACAAACCAAGACAGAAGAGAAAGGTTCTTATCCCCAGGGTACTCTCAAACATATACCTTCTTAGCCTTTTCCTTTGGTGAAGGGCAGCAATTGATTAAGTAAAATGCTGGAAATTGGCTAGCGAAATGATAAAAAGCGGTATTTCAAGTTTACAATAGTTGGGAGGGGTTCAGGTTATACAAGAAAGTATATGCGAAGAGCAGCTGTCTCAGAAACAGCTTTGAAAGACCTACCTTCGCAATACTGTATCGGTTCAAGGTGTTTCAGTATTCATTGTCTTATTTGAACTAGAGTCAGTCACCCTAGGAAAGCGAAGACAGAAGGAAGACAAAGATTGTCTATTACACAAAAAGGAAATCATCAGTGTGAGATTGGACAAGGTGCCATTTCAAAAACAGATGAAGCTGGAGGTTCTCCTGGCATATCTGATTACGGCTTTGATGCTGGCAAAACACTTGACGGAGCATTAAGGGGTTTCTCCTGACTGGAGTGCTATCTGAGAGGATGATTTGACTACAGTTTTGCTCTGAGTACAGAAATTGGATTGCTATGATGCCTAATTCTTGAGATAGTAAATTAATCTACAATCAGCAAAGGCAATGAGAATGTGACATTGGCCTGGCTAGGAGGTGACATCACAGCAAACACAGGAGAGGGTGAAATCTAAAGTTTTAACTGTAGAGATGAAGTTGCTAACTCGGAGATACTCTTCTTCATGGCTTGGCTACTTACATGACAGGTATCAGTCCAAACACTCAAGATATACCTGTAAAGAAAAACAAACAGTCCTTGCTCTCATGAAGGCTTGATCCTTATAGAGAGAGAGATTTAAGGATATCACAAATAAAAATGTATAATATGTGAAAAACAGGAACTAGTATTAGTATAGTGGGGAGAGGGGAGAGAGAGTGGTGGCGTTCAAAGAGATGCATTTAAAGGTTGGATTGATGTGAATGTAGCATAAAAGAGAAGACATTTTTAAGTAGCTTCTCAGAGGAATGTGTTGCTTTTCTAGGGAAGAAGCATTAATCATCACCCATCATCTACTTGATTAAGATGTGACTTTTCCTCTCTGGAGCTTATGCTTTCTGTATGTGGATTTTTGTTTGGTGTTTCTTGTAATTTATTTCCTTTCCAGTTGAGGAAACTCCAGGTCTTCAGAAATTAGTTCTAATCCATTAAGATTACAAGTGATCAATGGTCTTGCTCTGCAGAATGTCACAGTCAGTTAAAGGAACTCCAGTTTCACAGTTGCCCAGTTAACAGTTTTGTAGATGAACGGACAAGAGGAATCGAGTGTCTGAAATTTTTTTCTAGGAAGAAAAAAGTCAGTAATTCCATAATGGAACAAACTAGAGAGGATCGTCTATAGTTGGTTTTCTTTACTCTTTGCTCTTCGGGGGCCAACACCCAGCTCCCAAATAAATACATGGAGGCTTATTCTTTCTTATAAATGACTGGCCTTAGCATGGCTTGTTTCTAGCCAACTTTTCTCAAATTATCCTATCTTTGCCTCTGGGCTTTTACCTATATACCTTTCTTTACTTCTTACTCCGTGGCTTACTGTGTAGCTGGGTGGCTGGCCCCTAGTGTCCTCTTCTCCTCCTTTTCTTCTTCCTCAATCACCTCTTTCCAGATTTCTCCTCCTATTTATTCTCTCTGCCTTCCAGCCCTCCTATCCTTTCTCCTGCCTACCTATCAGCTGTTCAGCTCTTTATTAGACCAATCAGGTATTTTAGACAGGCAAAGTAACACAACTCCATAGAGTTAAACAAATGCAACGTAAAAGAATGTGACACACCGTTGCATCACTAAACAAATGTTCCACAGCATAAACAAATGAAACACATCTTCAACTCACATTCCACAACAATCGCCATTTAAGAAATAAAAACAAACAAAAAACCTGCCTGAAATGGATCTCTATAGTCAGTTTGCTGTCTGCCAGTCAGGGCTGGTGAACCACTTTCAAAACTACCAGAAAGCATGAATGCTTCACAAACAGGAAGCACTGCCCAAGAGCAAATAGCTCCCCTCGGGCTATAACCAAAGGCCGAAAGCATTGAGCAATCCCTGAATCACCAGTCCCAGACGTACAGTTATTTAGTTTTGACTTAAATAGAAATTGCCATTGAAAGAAGCCTAGGAATATGATAAAGAAACCAGCAAATGAGATTGCTAGAAGGGCTACTTCAGTTGGGAAGAAATAGAGTGCTAAAGTATGGGGATGGGTGCTTTTCAATATATATTCTTGCATCCGATTCTTTACCCACGCATGTGTTGGATGTATTGTTTGTGTTTTGGGGTGTCATATTTCAAAACATCAATATGAATTATTTTTTTTTAATTTCCAGGCATACTAGTGCTTGCCTAAACATTTCACACTATTGAGGCTGAGGCAGGAAGATTGTGAGTTCCAGGGCAGCCTGCCCTTCAGAGTGAGAGTCTGTCTGAAAAAGAATCTTCATTTTTTTAATTAAGGTCAGCAAGGAAAAAGGAGAAATTGATGCTTATTTTAGTGTTTGGTTTTTCTTGTTGTTTCCTTTAAGTTCCCATATCAGCATAGTTTAGAGTTATTTCCTAAGAGCCTGCCTAAGCAGGCTTGTCATTTAGTAGGTTGCTCAGGTTTTCATTTTGACTTTAGAATGAGGTGACGTCTCAAGATTATGTATCTTTGCCTTCTTATTACCTCATTCCTAGTACAACCCCTTCCCTGATAAACCTATGCAAACCTAACTCCTCTAATTCAAGCTCTGGGATCCTTCTTTTCCGTGATTCATTTGCAATCCATTTGTATCAATCACCTACAATAAGAGAATCCTACTAGGGAGTATTATCTTTCATTGTGAATATTTACTGTATCTCTCTCTATTGACATTGAAAGCCCCTGGGATGTGCAAGCAGGGTCCTTGGTTTCTCAGAATCCACTATGCCGCTGCTTTGTGCATACTCATTAGTTTTATGTACTCAAAGGTTGTTCAACAAGGGGCATTGAGTTTTAGTATCAAGCTGGATGCCTGTTAACTTTTAGTTTCATCAGCTAGATTTGCAATACCTTTTAGGGTGCATTCGTTTCTTCTCGAGTTAATAGGATAGGTGGAAAGAGTAATCGAAGACTCAAAGCAAGAATATGGTCTAATGTAAACTTGGAGAGTCAAGCAGATTTGATATAAAGTTATTGCAGGAAACAAATCTCTCCTGAGAGAGAAGCTTTTGCAAAACACTAGCAACCCAGGGCTTGTCTTTCCTAAGAGAGCAGAGGAAGGGGGAATCAACCCCAACCTCCCTCTATTTGCAGAATACTGACTGCTTGCAGTCTCCTCCATAGGTGAAACTGATCAAGTGTGAAAATAATCCTGGGACCATGGGAGGTACATCATTAACAGAGGAAGCTATATCCTTGCTGAGACTCGAAGAGATTCAGCCATTTAAATGAAGATGAAGGGGACCAAACAAAAGAATCACAATAGAAAATGTGTTTCCAGACTCACAGTAGAGGAGACACGGTGTGGCCCTTCGTCATTCCTTGTCAAGCAGTGACAGACTGTAAAACTCCTCCTGCTGGCTGACGCTGCACTCCTCTCATTCTGAGCCAGCTCTTGCCTTGGCAGATGCTTGGCGTGTTTTAGACATATGATTTATTGCCTCATTTAATCAAGACTGTGCAGGAAACAATGATCTCTCTCTCTCTCTCTCTCTTTGCAAATTACAAATTAGCCACCTTTCACTTATTCTTAGTGACAGAAGTGTGTGTGTGTGTGTGTGTGTGTGTGTGTGTGTGTGTGTGTGTGTGTTCTCCAAAGAATGCCATTAGCATTTATTTATTGCTTGGCAAGAAATTTAAATAATGACTCCCATTCCTTCTGCCTGCCCTAGAAAGGGAAATTTATGCAATACTGTAGAATATAAATGCAGTCAACCTGCATCAGTGTTTTTCAGTGTTTATTGTCATGGGGAAAACAGCCTGAGCAGATTTCAGTGCTAATGAATGACTGTACTGTGGAGGTTTATTGGCAATTTAAAGGCCACGTCACTTCATTTCGCTTCCCATTTTGCGAATATATTGTACATACCTTTTAGTAATTTCTTCTGAAGTTTGGAGGCAGTCTGGCTTGACCATGAAAGGATCCCATGTACCAAGCAAGTCAGCCAAATTTCCTGGAAATAATATCACCTGTTTAAAAATGACTCTTTGGACAGTGATTAAGTTGAAATGAAGTGCATGTGGCCAATGCTAGGCTGTTGTCTTACCTAGAGAGAAAAAAAAATCGCTTTCAAGAGTTCAGCTGTAAATAGGCAATTCATTCTGACATAATGAGGAAGAGTGATGTTAACAGCCAGAGGTCACAAAAAGCACAGATGGAAAAGACCTATTAGATCATTTTCTCCGTTCCCTGGAGAAGAGGGCCAAATTATATTTCATACTGCTTTGTCCAGTTTGGCTTTCAATTACTCAAGCCAGAGGCTTTTGCCACTTCATACATTTTCCAGGATCTTTATCTTTCCACATGACCCCTGCCTTGCTGGGTCTAGTGGCAAAGTCTGAATCTCATTCAAAATTAACCCTACAGAGTGGCCACAGAAGGACTTTCATTCACAGTTAGACCTTTCTACCTCAGAATGAATTTTCTCTTCTTTCAATAATCTTTAAAATCATTTCCTTCGAAATACCTGGCTTTGTCCTCTCCACTCTACTTCTGTATTAAGTTTCCTCATACATCCTTTTACTCAAAGACTAAATAAAAGATGCTTCTGTCAGAAGAGTCCCTTTGAAAGTAAATTAGTGCCTATTTCCTAAAGAAAATGATCAGGCTATCTAGGGCAATGCTGTTCATGCCGACACCAAAGAACTTTCTGGATAAATAAAAGGGATGGCTTCAGAGTGAATGGGGGGAGTTGAAGAAGCAGAGAGTGCAGGTCTAACAACTCTCCCACAGACTGCTTCTGCAAAAAGGACATGAAGAATAGGACAGAAGCTGGAGGGTTGTAGGCAGGGAGGGCTGGCTTTCCAAGAGGGGGATATTGAAACACTTTTGTTGATGACAGAGTCACTCGGAATAATAAGTAACAATGTGATTTCAGAGGAGGTTCCCCTTGAAGCAGATAAGAAATGATGAGATCCCCAGCCTCATCAGGTGCATGGCTAGTTCATTCATTTTATAAGGAAGAAAGAACGTACGTCAAAAGATATACCAATGGCTTGGCAATTTGATCCCAGCTCCTTTTCAATAAAAACTGGAGGCGAGTCCCTTATGTCGGTCTTGCTTTTATTTCCCGAGGTGTCAGAACACACTATTCCTGACAATGTCCATGCCGGTGTCCTAAACCATTTCCCCTCTTGTTTCAGAGTTTGGGGTCTGACCAAGTCAACAAGTTTCTAAGTGGAAAGAAAAAATCAACAGAGTAAACAGAAAACCTTCAGAGTCAGAGAAAAATCTTGCTAAGCATATGTATGACAGAGAACTAATATTTAGAACATATAAAGAACTCAAAAAATTAACAATCAAGTAGTACAATCAGTACATAGACAAAAGTAGGCCAACCCTTCCTGAAGCACAAATGGCCAATGAAACTGTGAAAAGTCATGCTTCCATAGCCATCAGGGAAACACATACCAAATCTCACTGATGTTCAATCCAATGGCTACTGCTGATTATTTAACAAATACTGGTAAGGATGTGACCAAAGGAACCCTTATACACTGTTGACATAAATGTAAATTACATCAACAATAGATACTGTGGAAAAAACTATGAAAGTTCTTCAAAAACCTAAGAGTTAAGCTATGACATGCTATGGTGGTTGTGTGTGTGTGTGTGTGTGTGTGTGTGTGTGTGTGTGTGTATGTGTGTGTATGCATATACAAATGTGTGTGTGTATGCATATACAAATATATAATCAAACAAGTCAAATCATACAACAGGGGTATATAAATACCCAGTTTACTGAGGCACCATTCACAATAGCCAAGTTACTAAATCAGTCTTGGTGTCCATGAATTTTGATGTCCATGAATTTGATGTTTTAGCGTCCATGAATTTTGATACAGCCACTGTCATATATACTCAAGAGAATATTATTCAGCAATAATTATAAAGAAGAACAAATTCATGATGTTTAAGAAAAAGAAATGGAACCAGCATGGTGGTACCTTTCTTTCCCATCAGCCAGCCTAGCACCTTGCAGTTCTCTGACAGCTAGTCATCCGGAGGCTCCCGGTACGACACCAGTTTGATTTCTCATGGTATCTTCAGTAATAGGGTCTTCTCTCAAGTTCCAGTGGGCAGCCAAGTACAATGGCAATAGCGGTATTATTTGAGGGGGCCCCTTGGACTCCCCTTGACTGACAACTTGAAGGGAGATAGTCTACACCTGGGACTTGAGTTTTTGTTTGCTAGTCAGTGGTTCCCGGAGACAAGATTACCACACATGCCCCAGGCCTGGGTTGGCATAACCTCAATTAAACTATTTATAAAGTAATACATATTTTGAAAGCTTATGAAACAGCATGTTTCCATGTGGCTTTTTCAAGCATCCTGAAGGTTATTTACCCCCTCCTCCCCCAAATCCTCAGTTTTACCCTCCTATCACCCTTCCTTAGTCCTTAGTTCCCCCTCTCATTTCTTTGCCTGCTTCCTATCACCTGTATACTACTATCTCCCTCCCTTAGTCCACCCCTCCAGTGGTCCCTTTATGCTGCCCTGCTTCCCCAGATAGAAATTTGATGATTTGTATAAGTGCATGGGGAATGCAAAAGATGTGTTCTATGCTTTTGACCTAGAATGTTTTCCCTTCTATTTTTTCTTCTAATTGTGAGTGTGAGTGTGAGTGTGTGTGTGTGTGTGTGTGTGTGTGTGTGTGTCTGTGTGTGTGTGTGTGTTTTGCCTACATTCCCATTCATGAGGCTTTGTCTTTTCTTAACTTACCATGTTCTTGGTCTGAGAGGTCTATGTCTACCTTGTCCTCAAATCCTGGTATTCTGTCTTCTACATGATCCGTTCTGTTGGCAAATTCGTTCTTCTTGTTGTTGTTGTTGGTTTTGTTTTTTGAGATGTCAAATTTTTCATTTCTGTCTTCGTTTCAGCTTGGGTTTTCTTCAGTATTTCAATCCCTTTGTTGAATTCACTTTTCATACCCTGAATAATCTTCATTATTTTATTTAGTCATTAGTTTGTGTTTTCTTGAGCCTCAGTCAGGGGTGTATCCTTGTCCCCCTTAAGTATATTCAGCTCTTAATTCATGTTCTTTTTAAAGTCCTTGAATTCCTTGGACATGTTTCTAATTGTTCTTTAAAATTCTACACTTTAGACTCATCTCTATTGCTCTCGGTGGGCAGCATTACTATAGGACTGATATTCTTGAGGCGCATTTTGTCTTGTCTTTCATACTGATTGTATTTTTTGTGCTGGGACCTGGACCCCTGGAGATAAGGTTGTTGGTTATGTGTTTGATATGAGTTTCCAGTCCACCACTGTTGAATAGGAGTTTGGCTTCGTTCTTTATGTCACCCTGTCTTGGTTGGTTTCTGATTGAGGTAGGAAGTGCTTGAAGCTCTCTCTTTCAGATATGTGGTATTGATGTGTGAGGGAGGAATCCTGGGTGATTCCAATTAAGGGACCATTGGGGGATTGCTGGGATCAAGGTGGCTGTGTGGATGCTTGGGTTAGGACTTGGGACAGATGGCTGGGCAAAAGTGAGATTTCTAGACACTGATGACCATGGGCAAGGTACTAGGGCGGGAAGAATGGGGGGGCAGAAAAACCTGCCACCAGTACCTGTGGGTACAACTGGCTGCTGAGGCTGGGTCCCAGGAAAAGCTGAACAGGGGACAAAAAGCAGCTGGTATAAGAACTTGGCAATCAAGTCTGCAAATGTCTCACTGTGTCTTTTTAATGCTTAAAATATTCCAGGCATTATTTTGCTGTGTGACACTAAGAAAATTTTTAAATTACCTGACACTCATTGTCCTCATTTATTAGTAAGGATAATTTTCCCTATCCATAAAATGAAGATTAAATAATTAGCACATGAATGCATCTTAGAGTAGTGTCTGGCATTATTGCAAGCACTCAATTTATGTGGACATGTTTATTATTATATTCATCCATTATGCTGTCAAATTTTATTGCTTATTATTCTGGAATCTCAGGCTCAGCTTTGGTCCTTTCAATATTCTCATATATAAATTTTGAGCCAAGACCAAATCTTGTGTGGTCCGTTTCCTTTTCATTCCTTAATAGTGTTATCAAGAAATGGACCAGTTCCTGAAGAGGACATATCGTTAGCAGCTCAATTCTCTTCAACGAGGGCAGACAAACCATTTCCTGCACGCCTCCTTCTATATTGCACTACAAGAATATCGTTAAGAACTGGGAGTTTCTGCAGCCTTGAAAACAGGACCAATTCCCAGATCTTTAATTTAGTTCTGCTCTCCACTAAATTGAAATTTTGACACAGTGCTTTTTCTCACACCAACTGTTCAGTGGCATTCTTTCCAATTTGTCCTTATTTATTGTGAAGTCCAGCCAAATCCCTGAGGTCTTCAGAGTTGGTTGGCACTTATTGGTGGCATTATTCAATCATTAGAACAAACGTTAATTTGATATTATAGTCCATGTAACTCTACCTATATAGCATCCCCACCCAATGATTTGAATAAATTCTTTAAAGACAGAAGAAAAGAAGTTAATCTTCCTGTGCACGGTTGTATATTTTCCATGCAGAGCCACAGGCGTGTTCAGTAAACGCAAAGGTTCACAGCTCCCGTTTGATATCTGTAGGAGTTTTACTTGGTTTTGCTTTCTTTCTCACCTGCGCTTTATGTTTTCTAAGTAACTAAAGATTAACTTATACTCTCTCACTTGGGTTTTATCACTTTAGTTTTTTTAAGATGTCTTATAAAACCCTTGATTTGGGAGGTGGGCTCCACATACCTTGCTGCTGCGATACATGCACTTATTTCCCCTGAGAGGATTTGTAACTTGACCTTCTTCATGGATCACTGATGTTGCTCATAATTCTTTGCACTTGTTCTGACACATAGCTGCCATTCCTGGCCCACATTTCATCTGGGAAAAACAAATAACACAAAATCATTCATTGTTTTTTACGAGGAAACAGAATTGCTCTAACTCTCAATTTTTGGACATGATCACTCTAGGAAACCAGCTCACAGAAGGCTATTTATCCCAGTTGTGAATGTGTGCACCACAGGTTCAAATAAATCACCCCATTAACATCAGCATTAATGTAGTAATACAACAAAAGTAAGTTGAAGAATCATGTAACATGACGTTAGGTAAAGCACAATACAGAAACACTGAAATTCCTATAAATTAATGAAACTTAAGATTGAGATCTTCACCTTCCATGACTTTAGAAAATAGAAACACAAACAAAGTCGGCACTGGAGAGAAATTTCCTTCATTAGAGTCACTTTTTAAGTCTCTGCCTTATAGCTCAAGATAAATAATCTCATAAAAAGAGATTTTAGGAAAGCCTTGATGATGAGAGGAATTACTGAAAGATAAGAAATGAGTTTGCTTAGAATAATGGGAAGAGATGAGATATTTAAAGATATGTTCCTGAAAATGGGGCATTAACTCAGAAAGGTAATTAGGTGCAAAGTGTCATTTAGCTCCCTGATAGAACTGCTAAGAGGCAGAGACCCTAAGAGTTACCAAGTAGAAGAAGACCCCATGTTTAGGATGGGAGGTGGGAAGGCAGTCAAAGAGGATTTGGCACAGATATATGGAAACCAGTTTTTATTAACTCTGTCGTGATAAGGTGCATATTTTCAAATACTGGGTTGCTAAACAAACTATTTTTCATTGAGAGAGAATACAAGTTACAGAGGCTTTGCTTAGAAATCATTTTAATCTGAAGCTTTAATTTCTATATTATCTATTATTTTGATGGTTATATTCTATGTTAAAAAATATTTTAATCACCAACACTCATATTTACAGAATAACTGTTATTTAGTAGGCTAGCTTTCCTCCATGTGCAACTAAAATTGCTTAGATTCACAACTTACAAAGAGTCATCTGGATGTTAAGCTGAGTGGGTTCCTTTGTATGCTGGTGGTGGCAATTGGAAGTGGTGTAGTTACCATGGAAAAGTAGCAATATGGCGGATATTCAAAGCACTGATACTAGAGTTGTATGTTATCCAGCTCTTCCACTTCCATAGCTACCTCATCCACAGATGACAAAAGGTAGAAGCCACCCAACTGTTCACCAACTGATGAATGAATAATCAAAAGATAGAATACAAATATAATCAAATAACACTTACTCTAGTAAAGAGTAGTAGAGTAAGGAGACCCTAAGAATGAAGTAGAGAGCTTATATGGCATTCAGAATGCCCTAGGTTCTTCACTCCTAACATAGGAAATATATATATATATTGCACAAAATATATTATGTATTTGTTGTATTATATTTATTAGAGAGAGAGAGAAATTATGGCACACGTACTTCTGTATGGGTGAACACTGAGGAAATTGTACTGAATTAAAGAAGATAGTCATCATAAAGCAAAAACCTTATGATTCTATTTATTAGCCATCTATAGTAGTCAAACATATAATAAATAAAATTATAATAAAAAAATAAATAAAATAATGGTTTCCCAAAGATGGGAGGAGAGATACATAGTCAGTTACTGTTTTAACGGAAAGTGTGATAAAAAAGAAAAACTTCCAGAGATAAATTCCACAAGAATGTGAACATTGCACTTGAAATTATTAAGCTTTGCTTTGTGGGCTTCATAATTTTAACTAGAATAGGTGAAATTAAAATACCATTCACAGAGAAGAGGACTCATAACTTTGAGTCCCAAGAAGAACTAAAGATTTGGGTTAAAAGCATGTGCATTTTTCTTCTGTCCAGACAGCCAGGTATAAATTGGACAGAGATTTTTGGCCTGATGAAAGGCATTTTTAGTTTATATTTAAAAATATTTAGATAATGACTAAAATAAATCTAAAATGTTGAGCTTGTGACTGAACAGGAAGTAGTCATTGCTCTACCAGCTTATCAGGACTCTTTTAAATGTTAAGCTCTGAACTGTTATATCATACAACAGGAGAGCAATCTGGTGTATTTTTTATCATCTAAATCATTTATTTATATTTTTATAATTTGCATTTATATCTTAAATCATTTTTTGAGATTATCCAAGCTTATAAGCTTTCATATCCTCATACCTTTTTTAGACCCATATTTAAACCTTTATGATTTATTTAAACTTTTGTGGCTTAAAACATTTAAACATCTTAAAAATGAGCTAACAAACTGACTATAGCCTTGCAGAAGGATCTGGTTGTCTGATGCTGCCAAGCTGACAAAGTTATAGCTAGCCTAGCTGTCAGTACTATCAGAGATCTGAGAAGGATAAATTATATCTGAGTGCAGACCAACAAGCTTCTAATTCTATTTTTTTAAAAAAATGACAGAGACCTATCCAATATCCAGTTAGCCTTACCCAGGTCTCCACAGTGTTGGAGGCAGAAATATCAGAACAGCATCAATCTTTTGCCACCAGGTGTATAAAGAGTGAGTTTCTCCTGTGGAATAGGGACATTGAGAAGACTGATCTTATTTTGTCTAGGAAAAAGGGGTGCAGTCAATTCTCCAGGGTCCTGTTGCTTATCCAGTCTGTGCCAGGTCCTGGAAGCAGATGTTGCATTGGGGGCTCTTGCCTTGTGGTCAGTGTTGCCATAAACCAGGCAGAGACATTGTGGTGCCCTGTATGTAATCTTCTTTGGGAACCTTGGGTCACTGCTAGGATCTGGGAGACTGTCTGACATAACAAGCTTTGAGATGAACATTTTAAATGCCATATTCTGCAGATCTCTGACATATGAGGGCTGTCAAGAAATATCTGAATAGACAAACTTTGGTGGTTTTGGTTATTTGTTTTAATCTCAACTCTGAAAACATAAACAAGGGACTGGGTAAAGCTTATCTCTGTAATTAATTGTATCAGTGCTTAGCGTGACTACAATTAAACAACTTGATTATGATTGACTATGTTTTCTAACAGTCTACAATTAGTAGCTTAAAAACAATGATTTTGAATTCAGGATCTTCTAGTATCAAATACAACTTCAGTAAAGAAACTAAAACAAAACAACAACAACAAAAAAAATACTGTCCATAAGAATGTGTATATCTGTTCTACCATATCAACAGTGATGACTCAAACGTAATATTGCATCAGGTTCTTTTTCTTTTAAATTAAAAGACTACATCAGGGTGGGAGGGAGTGCTCAGTGGTTAGGAGTACTTACTGCTCGATCATGGGGACCAGGGTTCCCATCTAAGCACATAAGTCAGGTGACTCATACACACTGTATCTCCAACTCCAAGGCTCTGATACTCTTTTTTGTCCTCCATAGGTACCCAGACACACAAGTGTGCATACACTCACAAAAACACACACAAAAACACAAGCATACACACACATGAATAACTGAACTCTTTTAAAAAAAAAAAAACTGTGCTATGTGTTATAGTTGTGTATGATTAAAATGCTTCCTAGTCTTGCGTGGGCTGATGGCTCCACTGTTAAAAAGCATGTCTGCTCTTTCAGGGACCCAGATATGAGCCCTAACATACACATGGTAGCTCACTACCATCTGTGACTACACTCCCAAGGGATCTGATGCCCTCTTCTGGCCTCTATGGACACTGCATCCATATGGTACACAGACACACCCAAACATAAACAAAACACCCAAATACAAAATAATTCAAGATTTCATCATCATTGGCCCAATTCTGAAGTTTTCAAGGTCAAATAATATGACAATAAACCTCTGACTTTGTCCTGCTCATTTTAAGATATAGGAATTTTGAAACAAGAACTGAATTCCAAATGACATCTGTAAACTATTCACCTTATCTATTGCAATAAGGAGAGGGTTTTAAATGTAGTAATAGAACTAAGTTGTTAAAAAAAAGAAGGTGTTTTCATTGCATGAAGATGCATCAATCATACACAAACTCATAATACTTAAAAACAATGTTTCATAGAAAAGACCTTTACAACTTACCCATTTTCTACTTACAGCTCTTCTCTTTTTGGAGGCAACAATTACAACATCAGAATAAATTACATAAGTACACTATTTCAAGAATGAAAAGTTCACACTGCAGGTTAATTTAAACAGAACAATTATAAGCCATAAATTATGCTAGGATTTCTTCATTTTTATACAAAAAGCTTAGGGAACATTATAAATGCAAATGTGAATTATATGAGAAATATTTGTAACTGCAGACAAAGAGAAATATTTGTAATTGCAGGCAAAACTCATTTTTAAATAACTCTTGAGAATGTTTTGTGAAAAAGGAAAATAGTGCTTAAATATTACCATGATATACTGTGTACAGCACCTTATCAATAATTGAATAAATGAATATGCAAGTCAAATTTGTAGTAAATGAGCTGAAATAAATGTACATTATAGACATGCTACATAGTTTATAGAATCGCTTTTTACTCTCTTCTCAAAATGCCAAAATATTTTTGTATAAAGTGACGATCTACTACATTCCCTCTTGCAAAACCCACTGTAAGACTGTATACTCTGTCTCAGCTAGATATCTATTGCTGTGATAAAATGCCATAATCACAGGCAACTGAGGGAAGAAGAGGTTTCTTTCGCCTTTTAGTGTGCACTCCATCATGGATGGAAGTCAGGGCCAATCTGGTCTACAAGAAAGCTTGTTCCAACAAAAACAGACATGGGGCTAGTTAAAGGAAAGCTAGGTTATACCTGCCATGAATTAGTCAGCCATGGGAAATTATACGTTTGATTCCTATAGAGTTCTCTGTGCTTAGTAAGAACTCCACATGTTTCCAAGCGGCCACCTACAATGATCAGGAGTCTTATGTTGAGCATCCTTCACGACTCTATGCAAAGAGCTATGAAGGGCCTGAGGTTTGCAGATTCATGACTTATTTTCCCACTGTTTAGTGGATATAGGCAAAGGTCGTGGCATTCCAGGACCTGAGACAACGGGTCTTATTATGCATAACAACCAATATAAGGAACAGAAAGGCTATCTCAGTCCTCCGTCCTGCAAGTTACATGGGAGTGATACAAATGTGTGCAGCTGGATTTCTACACAAGCAGTTTTTATATTTGTTGTTGTTATTATTATTATTATTATTATTATTATTTTGTTATATGCAAATTTCATAGATACAAATATGTAATGTATTCTAGTTACTCTCACCCTTCTGTTCTTTATCTCCCTTCCACCCCTATCAATCTCTTCTCATCTCTACAAGTTCTTTTCCTGCCTTCACAACTTTTTATTTTGTTTTGTGACCCAGCAAGTTGAACCAGACCCATACATGTAGCCATGGGTCTCGAACTACCTCCTGTAGCCTGGTGATGATACCTCCAGCTGTTTCCTCCAGCCATTTCTGCTTTGTTTTGTTTTGTTCGGGATTGTTTTAGCCACTCTCATCTTTTGTGTTTCCATACAAATTTAGGGGCTTTGTTTTGTTTTGGTTTTGAAATTCTGTGCAGAATCATGTTGGAATTATTAGCCCTACCCATCCATGAGCACAGGAGACTTTCCAGTGAGGTTTTTAATCAGTTTATTGAGATTTCTATTTGCAGCATCATTTTAGTTTGGGTTTTCATCAGCAACTCTATCACTGTATTGGGTTCTATTTTCATATCTTGGGTTAACTTTCTCGTTCATTTCTTTGTTTTGATCTCTTGGAATATACACATGCCTTCTTTGAGTTGCTTAAACATGCTTATAATCATTCTTTTGAATTCTTTTTCTGGAAGTTCTTCCAGGCAATTTTCTTACCTGGCATTATTATGGAATTGGCGATTTGTGGGGATCTTGGCTTTTTGTGTTGTCTCTGTCTCTGGAATATTTACCCTGACTACAGATACGCAGGGAAAAAAAAGATTGAAAGTTAAAAATAAATAAATAATAGCATACTGCATTCTAAAACATGAGTTTGGTGACTATTAGGCTACACTTGTCAGAAATCCCAGAAAAATCCTCATAGTATCTGTCTTAGTTACGGTTTCTATTGCTGTGATGAAACCCCATGACAAACGCAACTTGGAGGAAATAGTTTATTTCCCTCACATTTTCATATGATAGTTCATCAAAAGCAGTGAAGACAGGATCTCAGGCATGGCAGGAACCTGGAGGCAGGAGCTGATGCAGAGGCCATGGAGGAGTGCTGCTTACTGGCTTGCTCCCCATGGCTTGCTCAGGCTGCTTTCTTATAGAACCTAGGACCACCAGCCCAGGGTTGGCACCACGTACAATGGGCTGGGCCCTCTCTCATCAATCATTAATTAAGAAAATGTGCTATAGTCTTGGCTACAGTTCAGTCTTATGGAAGCATTTCTCTTAATTGAGGCTCCCTCCTCTCAGATGACTTCAGCTTGTGTCAAGTTGACATAAAACTAGCCAGCACAGTATCTTGTACATGGACTAGTAGCATCAAGGAATGAAAATATGTAAGTCCATATTGCACAAAAAATAAAATCACCAAATGCATCATTTGTCTTTAGAAGAACTGAAGTACTGGTGGGGTTTTAAAGCCAATAGAAAATACCTTACCATGCACATAGTGGCTTTTTAATTCATTTTGCTCCCACCGTTTAGTTTTAATTAGGAAAGAAACATTTCCCATTTTAAGAAGTGCAAGTGATTTCCAAGTCTTAGATAGCAACATTCAAGATGACAATACAGGATTTCTTTTGCCTTTCTTGTCCCCGTCTATTTCAATACCAAGTGAGTCACATTTCCAGTTCAAATTAGGAGCCAGAACCAGACTTACTTCTCAGTTTTCTATTGCCTTGCAAAGTGAGAAGCTGTGTGGTTCTTACTGATTTAACAGATATTTTCCCTTCTTGGTTTATGTGCACTATTATCAGCACACAAAATACCAAGCAAAACTTTGCTGTAAAGAGTCCTCTTGTCGGGAAGAGCCCACATGCCAGGATGTTCATCTGACTTTGCACAGCAGGAACTAGAAGGCCGATGCTCATCTTGGCATGAGCTGGCCAGGATTAACGTGGTGGCCACTGGCCAACATTAGCTGCATGACTGAGCTCTGGTGTACCACCGTCATCCACTGAATTCAAAGGGCAACATTTGTGGTTTATGGAGCTTTGGGGGAAATAAAAATACAAAAACCCCTAAGCATAAAATCTTATTAGCATCTTCCTCCAGATGAAGAGAGCAGAAACACAGACTTTGAAATTGTTCCACTTGGATTCACCGTTCACATATGCTCTACGCACAGCATCCACAAAGGAGTCCGCTGTAACTAATATTTGGCATTTTTCCTGTGTATTTTTTCCTTCCTAGAACACTTGAAGGATAAGTTAGAAGATTACATGGCTCGGTTTTCCAAAGTGAGAATAGTTCGCACCAAGAAAAGGGAAGGACTCATCCGGACCCGACTCCTGGGAGCTTCGATGGCCAGAGGCGAGGTGTTGACCTTCCTGGACTCCCACTGTGAGGTCAATGTGAACTGGCTGCCCCCACTCCTCAGTAAGTATACTACCTCACCATCCTTCTCACAGTGGCACACTGGACCCGGGAGACTGGCAATTGGGCACTGCTAATGGAGCGCAAAGTTTCTTCTGTAAATGTTGCAGTCAACAAAGGCTTGAGTTTGAATTGTATCTTAGTCACTGCTGATGACAAATAGGTATAACTGCATTAGGTAGCACTTCAGAGAGGACCAAGAGCAATCCAACTTAAGGTTAGGAAGGTTTCTATTATATTACACCTCTTCTTTCATTGCAGTTCCATTTGTTGGGTAAACACTAAAGTAAAAAAAAAACCCTCAAACTATTTTTCAGTCATCCTATAATTAGAATAAGTTCAAAATATACATGCACATGTATATGCATACAGTTATAACAGTTATCACAAGATGGTTAAGAAAGGAAGAAAATTATTCAGCCCCAGGATATAAAAATCCAAGGGATTTGCCATCTTTTAAGATGTATAATGCTGCCAGGCGTTGGTGGCGCACGCCTTTAATCCCAGCACTCGGGAGGCAGAGCCAGGCGGATCTCTGTGAGTTCGAGGCCAGCCTGGGCTACCAAGTGAGCTCCAGGAAAGGCTCAAAGCTACACAGAGAAACCCTGTCTCGAAAAACCAAAAGAAAAAAGAAAAAAAAAAAAGATGTATAATGCCATTGTCCTTTTGTTTTTCTCTCCAGTCCTGATACTGTCCTACATCCTTAAGTGTGTAATCCTCCATATTCACACACAGCCACTCAAACACTGAGCTGCTGTGCAGGCAATGAGGAGTCTTGAATGATCAGTTATGGCTAACCAAGAGAAGGAAGCAAAGCATGTCGTGTCACATCACACTGAACCACTAGAGACATAAGCACACCAGCTGTCATTCCAGCTAGAAACTCCAACTGCGGCTCAATTCAAACCTCAATGTTGTGGTTTTGTCAGTTTACAATGAAGTCAGACAGAACCCCCCCCCATTGCGCCTAAGAAAGAAATCGCATACCTAAAGAAATTCTTTCTAGAAAGTTCTTAGTACATATATATTACACTCCTTTCTTATTATCTTAGATTTCTCCAAAGCAAGTTTTATTGTAACTACATCCCTGGCTTTATAAATAAAGCCAGTGACAACCACTGCCTTCACCGCCACCACTCAGAGAGTGCTCTGTTATTAACTATTACATGGGATTTCAGTTTCAACCAGCCAAGCTCCATCAGCAAAAAACAAGAAAGGGTGACTCGGTGACAACCAGACAGGATGTAAAACACAATGCCCAGCAACTAACACCCTCTCCAAAATCACCGGTCCTTACGCCTCTGCACAGGTGACTGCCTAGCCTTCTCAATCAATAGGATGCCAGGACCACAACTACCAGAGACTCCTATAAGCCTTTAATTAAATGTGCTTTATCCAAGGGCACAGACATATAGAATATCATTAGCAACAGCAAGAGTCCCTCAAACTGAATTTGACCTGTATGCTGTTGAATGCTCTAACAAGTCAACCAAAGGTCGGACTTCTGTATGAACCAAAGCAATCCCTAAATGCCAATTATCAAACCTCTGATTGTTCACTATGAATCACAGGGAAAGGGGGGGGGGCGTAGACAAAAGAGCGTAAGAGACACCTACAGCCCACTCTTTCTCATTAAAGCATTTCATTTCCTGTGGGCCTGATGGATAAGAAACAATTCAAGCTCGGGATGCTATCTCTTTTTATTTTCCTCTATCAGTATCTTGATACATCATCCAAAATGAAGAAACAGGCGGAGCCACATCGCTGCTTCTTGGTTCATTTTTCACCTTGGGGATTATACCTGAATTTCAATTTCCTATTGAGTCTGTTTGTTTGATCCCTGGAAATTGAAATGTAGGCACCAGCCTTGGATGAAAAATTAGTCATGCGGCTTTCACCCCGAGCTAGTCCAGCTGGATGAGAGCTGAAAGGAAATTTGAAGGGAACGTTGACAGTTAATTTAACAGACTTATTCTCTTTGGATCACCTTGGGACTCCTTGTTGGTCAAGGAACTTGTAAATCAAGCTGGTTCTGAATTTGATGGAAGAAACTCACTGAAACCATGATACTAAAAGCTGCAGAGCTGATCGACGAGATGTTTCCAACCTTACTCTGATGGTCTCCACCATCCTCTGGGGAAAATGCCACTTAGATAAGACTACATCCCATCATAAGACTTGCCCTGGTGAGAATGAATGCTCAGAGAGCCCATGGTGGCAGTTACCTTGAAATCGTGCATCTGCTGATTAGCTGGCAATAAGAGAAATACAACCCCCAGGCTATCTGAGGCTCCCTGGGGCCATGGTCCAAAACTGCCTCCATTTCCACACTCCAGCATTCTGTATCCCCCTTACCACTGTTCTTTCTGTCTTATTTTCTTGTAAAACACTATATACATTTTATAATTTTTGCCCCATTCCTGAATACAGTGGTATTTGTAGTATTACTCTCTACAGTAGCCTTACAACCAGGAAAATGATTGACCCATTGTTTTACTCAGTAAATAATTACTGTAACATGAAATAATGAATAAATGAACGAATGAATGAACGAATGAATAAATGAATGAATGAATGAATGAACATGTGTAATTGCAAGAGAAATTCACTATGGGATTTTTTTCCCTCTCCATATTCTTTTATCAGTGTGATAAAAAAAAAATGCCACCTGTTATTATAGCCAATAAAACCTTTTGCTTCCTGCTCTATGGTAAGCAGAAACTTCCAATGTAAATGGACAGTTTCCTCACTATAAAAAGCTGGTCTCTCACACAGGTTACATTAGCTTCAGGATCTCTGAGGGAAAAAAAAAATACACAGAAATAACCAACTCCCATCATATTTCTAAATGATACCCTTTGTTAAATGTCACACGCCACATCCAAAGGTTTTCCAAATAACAAGAGAGCAGGTGTTCATACTTCCACATCCTGCCTGTCAGAGAGCAATGTTCTAATAAACTGATTAAACACGTGTTCTTGAGAGGAGCAAAAAAAAAGATACTTCATGTATTGCTAGTCTACGTGCACCAACATAAACAAATGCCAGTTTCCTGCAGTGCCTGTTAATTCTATCACAATAAAAACATCTGGATAGAAAGGCAAGAAGCTAGAACTGGAAAGAAGAGAAAAATCACCTGTCTGCTAGGAGACGCGCCATGACAACCTAGAAAGGCAGGTTTTGGAACTGGGGAGTTAGGCAGCGGCTGCATCCGGATCATTATTCCCCAAAGCTGAGTAGCCCTTGACAAGTTATGTGACTTCTCTGAGCTCAGTTTCGAGGTATATAAGCAGGATGACAACCGCAGCCACTTTTCACGGATAGTGGGAGTATTAGAAAGAGAATGGGTATAAACCGGCCTGTAATTGCTCGTGGGTTTACCAGCAGCATCATAGCAATAGTGCCGTGTCATCTAATGGTGTTTTTTAATTGGATGGGGAAAAAAAAGATAAAACGTTGTACAGCGCTGATAAATAAAGCCAGTCTGGAAGAACAGTGACTCAACCAAGTCCCTGTCCAACTTGACAGCCAAGAATTTTATATATGATTGGTTGGCATTCTGCGGGGAGCAGTCATCGTGACTGTTTTATGATTCGATGCTATAAAAACCATGAAGTTAAATATTTACATTTTGGAACCTTCAGAAAGCAGGCCAGTATTTTCTCAGCAGGCTTCAGCTGTATGCTTGGAGGAACACAAGTACTGTTTAGACTCCGCGCATGTTGGAGGCACGTTAAAATGACAGATTGGGGACAGGTCAGAGCAAAAATGTGACAGAGTAGAGCTAAATGGACTTCTGCGAGTCTCTCTGGGACCTAACTTTCTTAAAGGGAAATATAACAACTCTAATTGTACCTAATCACTGTCCCATCGTGTTAAGTCCGACGTTTGGAGATTCCTGCAAAGTGCTCTAATGACGACAGAGAGACGCCAAGGTTGCAAGCGTCGTGCATTAAAAGGAGCTGCGGGCTCCTCTTGGCTGGAAAATGATAGATGACCTAGGCAGGCATGTCATTTCCTATTTCGTGCTTTCATTTTTCAGACCAAATTGCACTAAACCACAAAACCATCGTGTGTCCCATGATCGATGTCATTGACCACAATCACTTTGGGTACGAGGCACAAGCCGGGGATGCCATGCGAGGAGCCTTCGACTGGGAAATGTACTACAAAAGAATCCCCATCCCTCCAGAACTCCAGAGGGCTGACCCCAGCGACCCTTTCGAGTGAGTAGCAACTGAGGAAGGGGGGGAGGGAGAGAGGGCAGATGACAGGTGATGTTTCCGGCGTGTCAAACTCAGGACCCCTGAGGACAATTATCTCTGATGAAATGTAATAAAACAGGTGGTAACAATATGCAAAATACCATGGAAAGGTCAGACCTGTAAGGTATAGTAGATTAAAATTACATGTTATGCTAAATACATGGACCACCATCTTAAATGCTGCTAAGCATAAGGGAAAATGTGTGTTAATGAAAAGAGCCAGAAACACATATCCTTTAAAAAAAAAAAAATACAAAGAGAGTGCATTCTCCACTTTAAGATAGTCTCTTCTGAATTTTAGGATCTTTGTTTTCTCCATTTTCCCTAAAAGACTATTCAAATTAACAGTTTGGGGTTTTTTGTTTTGTTTTGTTTTTTGTTTTTATTGAAAGATTAATACAAAGTAGGAACCAGAGCTATACCCATTTGAAATTGTCTACTTTTTTTTTTTTCCGAGGCAGGGTTTCTCTGTATAGTTTTGGTACCTAGCCTGGATCTCACTCTGTAGACCAGGCTGGCCTCGAACTCACAGAGATCTGCCTGGCTCTACCTCCCGAGTGCTGGGATTAAAGGCGTGCACCACCACCGCCCAGTGGAATTGTCTACTTTTAATGAAAATCTGTGCTCCCAAGTATGTACTTCCAGAGCTTAAACTTGGAGACGTCCATTGAAAAACAAATCCAAAGTACATAATCAATCACCCTTCTCCTAATTTAAGTACTTGGAAGAGATGAACTTACAATAACTCAGTGACTGATTTCTACAAAGCTGAAGCCTGTCGATGTTTACTGTGACATAAGAATTGTACATCTCAAGAGAAAGATGCAGGAAGGCTTAGTGTGACAACTATCAGTACTATTAATGGTGAACAGTGAAGTGTACCCAGTAGTTAGCACAGAGATTGACCAGTGTGTATTCTAGTTACTCCAGTCTATATCCCTTGAGCACAATAAAATCTTTATCATTTTAAAACTCTTGTATAGTTTTTAAGTGTGTGACAAATACCTGTGATCATGGCTTTTCCCACCCTGTAGGAATTCATTTAAGATACAGTCAAATCAATACTGTGTTTTTATCAATAATAAAAGCCATAAAAGTTAGCAGTAGGAAAGTTACCAAGTACTAAAGCAACTTTCCTGACGCTAACCATTTGAATTCTAATAAACATTTAGTAATTCCCAGGAAAATGTTTCCTCCAGTTCAAGTCTCCACAAAGATAAACTCCTGGGTGAGTTAAGGGGATTTGAGACGTCAGTCACAAGATAAAACAGGAGGAAAGTCATCTCTCTTGTAAAATGAAACACGTTTATTAACTATGCAGTGCTTCTGGAGTTAGGATTTCAACCTCTCAAATTACTGGAAAGTGTTTGAAAAGAAATAATGAAGGGCCTTTATTGCTCTCCCATATGCTTTGACCAACGTCCATGAATATTCAGAACTGCTATAAAAATGTATAGGGAGCCGGGCGTGGTGGCGCACGCCTTTAATCCCAGCACTCGGGAGGCAGAGCCAGGCGGATCTCTGTGAGTTCGAGGCCAGCCTGGGCTACCAAGTGAGCTCCAGGAAAGGCGCAAAGCTACGCAGAGAAACCCTGTCTCGAAAAACCAAAAAAAAAAAAAAAAAAAAAAAAAAAAAAAAAAATGTATAGGGATCTATTTGAAGGACTTTCTTACAAGCATTAGAAGCAGACCCAGCTGAGAACAGCTTCTCAGATGTCCCTGAAGGTTGCCATCAGAAATCTTTGTCAGAGGCACTTAACGTAGGATAAGTAAGTGATGAGCTGGTACATAACTTAACAAGTCTGATTTACACTGTCTCTCAAGTGTGTGCATGTGCATTTCAAAGCATGTCATAAGCCACGAATACATACCATTCTTATTTATCAAATTCCTAATTTGATAAATAAATTAAAAATAAATAAGAAAAAAATAAAAAGTTAAAAATTGATTGAACTTTTTTAAGTGGAGGAGAGGCTATGTCATAGTTACGGTTTCTAGTGTTATGATGAAACTCCTTGACCAAAAGCAAATTGGGAAGGACATGGGTTTATTTCATCTTACAGCTTGTATTATATCATGCAAGTGACACAGGACAAGAACCCAAGGCAGGAACCTGGAGTCAGAAAGTGATGCTGAGGTTGTGGAGGTGCACTACTCTGCGGGGTAGTTTGATATCAAATCGACATGGCTATAGACATCTGAGAGGAGGGAACCTCCATGAAGTTGGGCTGTAGGTAAGCCTGTAGAGCGTTTTCTTATGTAGTGATTGATGTGGGAGGGCCCATGTCATTGTGAGTAGTACCATCATGGGATAGCCATCCTGGGTTCTATAAGAACCAGGCAGAGCAACCCATGCGGAGCAAGCCAGTAAGCAACACTACAAGATCTCAGCATCAACTCCTGCCTCTAGGTTCCTGCTATGTTTGAGTTCCTGCCCTGACTCCCTCCTATGGTCAGCGGTGATGTGCAAGTGTAAGCCAAACAAACCTCTTCCTCCCCTGTTTGCTCCGGGTCCTGGTGTTTCATCAAGCCATAGAAAGTCTCAGACAGCTGCTTACTGGTTTGCTTCCCATGGCTTGAATCTGTTTTTTTATACCATCAAGGACCACCAGCTCAGGGGTAGCACCACCCACAAGGGACTGGGCCCTCCCACATCAGTCATTAATTAAGAAAATGCCCCCACAGACTTACCTCCAGGCCAGTCCTATAGAAATGTTTTCATGATTAAGATTCCTTCTTCCCAGATGACCTTGTATCAAATTGATATAAAAACTCACTGACACAGGATCTGCAAACAGAAGAGCCACAAACACCACAGAACTTTTCTTGGATGGCAGATAACAGGGGCCTGTCTACAGAGCAATTGCTATGATCCAGGTCACCACGTCGGAAAGGCTGGAATTCATTTCTATACTGGCATTCCAAATAGTGTAATAGTGACTCAGTGTACTGACCTTTTACATCACTTCCACCATGACAGCAAAATGAGGCCCCTGCTTTCAGAAACAATGGGATCCACCAAAGAGCACTCTAAAGCTTGAAAGTATTCTCCGTGCCCACACTGACAGTGGAATTTTTTGTCAGGCCAACCCTGGCTGTGACCATCACAATATCAAGCACTTTGCTTAACCCTGGCTCTGACAGAACTGGTAACTTTCAGAATGAGATTACCACTCATTCCTATCAACCACTTAGGTGGTAGCTGTCCTGTCAGAAATTGCCCTGGTCTATTGAATATTACTGTCTTTCTGTGTTAAGTCCCTTTGATGCCTGGGAATGCAGACACTTTAGCCTTTTGTAATAAATGTAACTTCCAGGAGGTGTCCACTTTGATCTTAAAAATGGCATTTCCCTTCCTAATAACAAAAGAACGGTTACCCAAGCACTCTGAGCAGTGTATCAGCGATTCCATTATCGCAGCAGTCACTGGAATGTGCTCATAAACAGACACGCTTTAGGCTAAAGCTTGCTTCTGTAGATGTGAGGATTTAAGATACACAGGGTGAATGCTGACTATCTATACATCTCTCCAAGTCTTTCATGTTTCAAGAGGCTACGGGGATGTGTAACTTTCTGTGGGGAGATGGGAATAGGAAGCTGGAAAGGTGGGCAGAAAGGAACTTAAGAGGAATATGAAAAAAAAGAAAAAAATGAGGAATATGGAAATTCATTATAAACCACGAGACCTTCCACACCATACATATGCAAAAATGATCTTCCTTCACAAGTCTATCAAAAGGTCTAAAGTGATAGAATATATGTTTCCTCATTTAGTCTGCCATTATTTGAGTTTTCGGTGCTGTTTTCCAACTTGAAAATCTCATGTAATGAGCAGGGCATGATCAGTAATTACTAAAGAAATAGATTCCATTGAATTAAAATTTCAGAACACTATACTAGTATATAAGAATGTGTTATTTGTCAAACATTTAGTTTCAATTAAAATACACATATGATCCTGGGGTGTGGCAGAAATAACATTTCTTAAGCTACAAAAGCTCAAATCCTCAAATGTTCTAAACTGGTAAACATGATCTTCAGCAATCTCAACAGGGAGAAAACAGTTCTTCATGCTTCACTTGGGATACCAAGAAAATGTTTACTTATATTTGAAAAGAAAAATCTCATTGTTAAAAAAATAAATAAAAACTGTTCCTGTAAGAGAAAATGTAATGTTATGGTTCCAGTTACTATAATCCAGCCATAATTTGAATGGATTGGATTGGTTTGGACTGAACTGGAATGGAATGGAATGGGCTGGAATGGGCTGGGTTGGATTGGATGCATCCCAGGAACACTTGGTCTTTGATTAAGGAACACACAATCTTAGCTCTTTCTGGGAACTTACATAATGGAGTGGAATGCTTTTAAAGGATTCTTGTTATCTGTGGCTTTTGAGTTTGCTCATTCCTGGTTCATCTTGAATGCAGAGCACTTAGGAAAGTAATCTTCTTCTGTGTGACACACGCAATATATCCCTATAGCTTTTAATAACAAGGGGGAAGTTACTTCATTTACTGTCCGGCCACTAACTTACCTCTTCAACCTTGTGTTAGCATCTAAACATTTAGAAAGAAGCAGAAGAAATTGTCTTGGTCCACATCCTTGTCAACTCAGGCAATCACTAGATAATGCCCCAGATAGTGTCCTGCCTCTGCTTGAACTCACCAAGGAAGTAAATTTGCTGCTTCAAAAGGCAATCCATTCCAACAGACTTATTGACTGAAACCTTTTCCTTTGCATTGAGAAAATCCTGTCTCCTTGATCCCAAATTATTCTATTTGAGATGTAAAGGATGTCTAATCCCTTTTCAGTGACAGCTATTAACAGTATCTGAAGGCAGCCCTCATGCCTCTTTTCTTTTCCAGGCTAAATATTTTCTCTTCTATTACTCTTCTATTACTGTGTCTAGAATCCTGCATGCATGCACACACACACACACACACACACACACACACACACACACACACGTGCATGCTTGCTAGTGTGTAGTTGTGTAGAAGGCTGGATACATCGAGGGAAGGGAACTCATCTACACTAAATATTGTTTATTATCCCTTAGTCCACAGGAACATGAGTTGATAGTCTGTTCATAAAGGTTCATAGACTGGCTTCGAAATGCCTAGCTCTTGCTGTGGCCTGCTGCCAAGCACAACAAGGTTGGCACTTCAAATGCTATAGATCCCCTAAGGGTCAAATAACTGTGAGGAGGATCTTCATGGACTGATTGTCTGGTCAAAAGTGGGAAGTACAGCCCAGGCTCAAATTGATTAAATGCCACCTCTGTCGAAGGGAGTTGTTTTCCCTCCCCACAGAAAAGTGGAATGCCTTCTAGAAATGCACTTGCAGCATCTACTTCTATTCCTCATGAGGAGAGACTACACACCTTGATGACATTCCTTGAAGAATGAGAGCTAGCTACATAGCACGGTCCTAAAATCCAGCACTTGGAAGGCAGGTACACAAAGATTGAGAATTGAAGACTAACCTTGGATACATAGTGAAACTGGCCCTGTTTTCAAAATACATAAAGAAAGACCCTGTTTTCAAAATAAATAGTACATGAAATAACTGATATAAAATATTATATGAAGGTCAGAGTATATTGGTTAATACATAAAATATTTTGGTAAAATTATAGTTACATTAGTGTGGTGGTCAGGGTGTCTGTTGCCGTGATTATCACCATGACCAAAAGTAACTTGGGAAAGAACTGGTTTGTGTCTTCTTACAAACGTTACGTCACAGTCCATCACGGAGGGAAGTCAAGGTAGGAACTGAAGCAGAAGCCAAGGAGGGGTGCTGCTTACTGGCTTGCCCCTCATGGCTTGCTCAGCCTGCTTTCTTAAACAACTCAGATCTACCTGTGCAAGGATGGCACTACCACAGTGGGATGGACCCTTCTACGTCAGTCATCAGTCAGACAATGTCCCCACAGGCTCTCATACATGTCAATGCGATGGGGGCATTTCCTCTGCTCTGGTTGCCTCTTAGATGTCTCTAGGTTGTGTCAAGTTGACAACAAAAAAAAAAAAATCCAGCACAAAGAGAATCAGAAAAAAAAAAACTGTACAAACCATAAATTCATCAAGCTAGAAGAACGCTTAGAGACCATTCAGCCTGTCATTTTTATAGAAAACCATGAAGCTTGCGGAGTCTACATGACGTATTCAGTGCCACGAGTACTAAATTCAACAGCTATCTCCAGAGTCTCAGGTTGTAACTCACCATTTCATGCTCTTCCCTCTTTTTTTTTTTTTTTTTTTTTTTTTTTTTGCAGTGGAGGTGGCGAGTAAATAACATCTATCGCCTCCAGGAACTGGACTAGAAAATTTAAATGCATTGCTAAATCATTTAGTCCTTATTTCAAGACGATAAAATAATTCATCCTGTGCATATTCGGGAAGAGGTAACTGAGGCTTATAAAGCAAATACAGCCACGTGGAAAGAGAACAGAATTAGCAATGCTGTCTATTTCACAGGAATTTCTACCTTCCTTCCTACTTGGAGAAGATGAATTCTCCAGTATTTAAAGAGTGATCATGTGGAAGCAACATTGAAAGCAACATTTCCAGCACAGCATCTTCCACCCTAAACACAGCCATGTGGCTGTCACTGGACATTACAGTGCCAAAGGCATCTCTGGCCATCACCAAGAGCTGTAGCAGGTCCTGTTTCAAGCTCTGTTTGGAACATTGAGTTAGACGATCATTCCAGGACTACAGCTTACAGATGGGTAATACATTTTCAACTCTGCCCAGAGTAGTTTGCAAATGAGGCTAAGATTCAGCCAGCCCTGTACTCACAAGGCCAGGAGGCCAGCTAGCCTAGAGGAAGGGGAATCTCCTTCCCCTTGGTAGGCATGAAGCTTTACTTTATTTGTGAAAAGAACAAGTTGAGGCTCAGCTTACTTGATGCTCAGAATGAAACACTAGCCTTCATCAGCCCCGTTGGGACTTCAGAAAGGGACACTGAATTCCCACTCTTCGCCTTGGCCTTGGAGCTACTCTAGTTTACTTAGGAATTGAAAGGAATGTCTCATACTTTGAACTTTCTGTGTGAGTTTGGGCCCAATATTAATTATTGTAAATTAATCAAAATCAGCAAAGCATGAAATTGCCCCTTCCCAAAGGCCACTCAAACTTGTAAAACTAAATTTTATATAGAATATAAAGCATGGCTTTGGGGTCTTCTCTTTCACCTCTACGCTGAACTGGACGCTGTTATCTTTCCTGTTATCTGCCTGACTCACATTGATCCACCTTGAATCTTAGGGTGTGAGAAAGGGAGGAAGTTTCCTTTATATGCTACTTCTCAGGCCAAGTCACACAAACTCCTCTGTGACCTACAAGTAATTGTTTGCAAATCTTGCTCCCTTCTCATCAAATTGATACATCTAAACTATCTTGGTTTTTGTTTCCTTGGCTTTAAACTCCTACCACAAAATTCTGTATGATCAAGATTTAGAAACATTTTATTACCTCTGTGGGGGAAGGGATGAGTGTGGTGTGGTGTCTGTGTGTGTGTGTATATATCTGTGTGTCTGTGTGTGTCTGTGTGTCTGTGTGTGTGTGTGTGTGTGTGTGTGTGCATCTGTGTATCTGTGTCTGTGTTTCTGTTTGCTTTCCTGTTGCTATGATAAACATCATGACCAAAAACAACTTTGGGAGGAAAGGATTTATTTTGTCTTAGTCTTGAGGTCATAGACAATAACTGAAGGAGATCAGAGTCAGGACCAATGGAGGGAAGCTGCTCACTGGCTTGTTCCCCTAACTTCTTCAAGTAGCTTTTTTATACAGCACAGACTCACCTACCTAGGGATGGCACTGCCTAGAGAACACTGGGCCCTCCTGCATCAATCAGCAATTAAGAAAATGCCCCCTCAGACTTGCCCACAAGACAACTCCCTAATTGAGACTCCCTCAGATAATTCTGGCATGTGTGAAGTTGACAGGTTATGCTAACTAGGAGAAGGGTGTGTGTGTGTGTGTGTGTGTGTGTGAGAGAGAGAGAGAGAGAGAGAGAGAAGAGAGAGAGAGAGAGAGAGAGAGAGAGAGAGATGGAAGGAGGGAGAATTTGTTGTGCTCATGGCACTGTGGGGAGATCAAAGGGGAGCTTGTAGGTCTTAGCCCTCTCCATCCATCAGGTCCTAGAGACAGAAGTTGGGTCATGAGACTTAGCAGCAATTATTTTTAACCTCTGAGCCAACTTCCTCAACTAATCTGACCAAATAACCTAGTTCATTAAACGTGAGTATGACATTAAATATGTGTCTCGCACCTCACAGTATGTCAAAGGACTCAGCTGTATTATCTACCTGATGTAAATAAACTGACTGTAATTCTTCTCCTACTCTGACAAATAAGGAGAATGAAAACCAAAAATATTATGTGGCTAACACTCTTAACATGAAACAAAAATCAAGAGTCCAATTACTGTCTTCATTCATTCAGACCTCAACTCTCAAGCTTAATCAATAATCTCACAGGAGTCCAATCAGTAGCTTCTCTCATTCATTCAGACTTTAAATCCTAGGGTTAATCAATAATTTTCTTTTCTTCTCCCTTGAAGAGCAACTTAGACATCCATTAAGGGAAGTAGTTTTGTCAATTAGTGTTAGATAGTGAATCCACAATAATAACAGCAGGACAAGAGACAGATTGCCTCATCCCCATACTGTGTCCTGATCATGAGGCCAAACTGCCATGGATGGGTTGAAAATGTCATCTTTCAGTTCCTTACTAATGAAGGGAAGTGCCAACCACGCTGGCTTCTGATCTGTTTGTGAGATCTCATTCAGTATTTGACAACTGCAAGAAGTCAAAATATTGAAAGAAAAACACTGTTGCACTTCTAAATAGTGTCCTCAACCACAGAGGGTGAGAATAAAGGACCATAAATGGCTCGAGTGCCCAAAAACTAATCAAAATATTGAATAAAATCAATCTCTCTCAGAAGCTCAGACTGAGAACTCACTGAAGATTTTTTTTTCTTTAATGAAAAGCAAAATACTGTCTCATTGGCAGAGCCAATCAAAATCGGAAGAGTTAATCATCCACCCCTTAAGAGATCCCTCCTGACCCTTCATCCCTCCCTATCCTTCAGCCCTGAAGGCCATTTGGCTGCCCTGGTCTCTATTCTTCACAAGAATCACATCTGATAATTGCTATTCATGAGGGAGTTGTAAAGACCCATCTTTCCTGCTCAGGTCAGTTCTCCAAAAATGATGTTTGCTTTCCTCCCTCTCCCAAGACAGGTCATGATTTCTGCCTCCATTGTGTGCTCTCTCTGATCTACCCCTTTCTTTAGCCCACAGTATACTATTACCAGAGTCTGTCCCTAAATTAGCACTTGCCACAATTACTTCTCTGGTGTTCATATGATCATCTTTAGTTTGTCCTGGTCTCTCAATATGTCTGGGTTCTTGGGACAACTTTGGCCTTGAGACTCCCACTGTGACTTCTAACCATGCGGTTTCAGATTTTTTTTAACCTTTTTTCTGCTGCCACTTTGTCAAGGATAGGAATGATTGTATGTTATACTATTGTAAAAGAAGCTGAGTCCTATCAATCTTCCTTGGTGGGAGATTTCTTTCACCCCTGTGTTCCAGTCATTCAGGACTATGGTCTCAGTGGACCTCCAGGAAACCTTTCCCATCCCTACCCAAACCTTCCCAGGGCTTTTATTCTAACTATAATGGAATCTTCCTCGGGTCCCACCTGCTTTTACCTTGGACTTCTCTCATTCTTCATCTGGCTTCAGTGTTCTCTTGTTCCTCCATGTGAAGGTTCCAAACTCTAAAATCCCAAGAAGCTTTCCGCTACTGGCACAAATAGACCTGAGTTAATCAACTTAAAAAGAAAGTTTCATTCTGACTCACAATTTCAATGGTTGCAGTTCATGCTCACTTGACTACTGTTTTGGACTCATGATCACACAAGTGCATCCTGATAGGAATATTGACAGATGAAGCCTATTCACCTGATGGCAGCTGGAGCCATGTGGTTCTTATAGCCCCCTCAAGGGCATGTCCCCAGTGACTTAACTTCTTTCTTCTAGGCTCCATTGACCAAAAGTTCCATCATGCCTTAAGAGCATGAAACTGAGGACCAAGTCTTTAACCCATAGGCTTTTGGGCTACATTCCAGACCCAAACAATGACATCAAACACTCCCTGGGCAGAGTCAACCAGTCACTGTGACTGGTATCACCCAAAAGCTATCAATAGGGATATAGCAATGGTTTCCCATGTCTGAAATCCTCAGAGTTCACAAATTGGCTTGGGAATTAGCTTTGTTGTCTCTTTGTTGCCCTTTTCTTTCAGGCATCACCTGCTTTACTTTGGCTTCCCAAACTGGTGCCCTGAGTCTGTTGATCTAATATTCAATAGCGATGTGTTCTGTCTGTTCCCCACTGGATATGTGACTTTGCCCACAGCTGCTCCTTGTCGGGGTTGTTTGATTCCTTCTGAGTTCTATGCCACAGTCATATTGTCCTCATACTTCTTCATTATGGCTTCCTGGCCTTCTTTTCTGCACTTAGCTAGGAAGAAAGCATCCATGAGACCACAAAACTATCACAGCACCCTTCCTGGTTCTCAGCATTCAGCAGCATCATTTACTCTTTGTGTGGTAGCATCATGACCTGAGCATGGCAGAATTTAACAGCACCATGTGCCATTCAATCGGATTTTACCTCTCTTTCAGAAGACATCAATATAGATGCCAACCTCAGGTGTATTGGTGTTTATTTTATGACATAAGGCTTCATTGTTAAGATATCTGACCCAGATCTCCTGTCCTTTTCTTTTCCCTTTTTAATTCAATTTTTCCATAATTGCCAACATTGATGCTAAAATGTAAACTCCATAAAGGCATGGGTCTCTTTTGCTCAACTTAGTCAGTGATACATTGATAGCACCTCGTGCCTGCACTTAGGAAGAACTTAATAGACATTTAATAAGTGGGTGAATACTTAGTCGGGAGAAAAGTGATCAGACAAGTTTGTCTATAGTTGAATATGTGACTATTTTTTTAAGAAAAGGACACCAAAAAAGAAAACTATTATGGCTAGCTGGAGCCCACTTTTGACAGGAAGTCACCCACAAGTCAGGCTCCTTCTATAGATTGTTACAGCAAAGAGGTAGAAAATAGAGAAGCTGACAGAGGCCGTTACCTTGTATGCAGAAGAAAGATGGTTAAGAAAGAAAAAAAAGAGCTCCCTGTAGTTATTTTCATTATGAATGACAATTAAGTTCCTTTTTAAACCAAAATCCAGGAGATAACATCTCTAACAAAGAAGCTAAGGCTTACTAAGGTCATAACAGTTATCATTTTTGTCATGTCTCACCAACCTGTCCTAAGACTTTAGACCTGTCTAGATTACAGCTTATAGTTATTTCAAATTATTATTACTATTCTTACATATTAGTATTGCTCTTTGCACATGGCAGACAGGCTCTGTACCTCAGTAAATCCTTGGTTTTGATTTTGTTTGGAATTGAGACAACATATCCCCATGAAGATCAAACTGGCCTTGGTCTTCTCCTGCTCCTCTCATTGCTGTTCCAGGAATGCCGCTTTTCTTCATCCAGCCCCCCTTCTTTACTTTGTAAAGAAAGCAAGTGTGTATAACTAATTGCAGGGAAAAGATACAAAGCCTGGCTCTGATCCAGTGTTGGTATCTTCTGAGGTGACTGGCATTCACTGGGGCTGTACTCAGTGACAGAGGCGTGTTCATGGCCGGTGTGGGGGGGGGAACCTTCAGAAAGCAGGCAACCCCCTCTTCATCTTTAGCAATTAGAGCCAAAACCAAAAAATTGTGAAAGTATCAATACACACCTCTTGGTGCAAATAGAGATGAGGAAGAGAGGTGTAGAGCTTAGCTGGAACTGGCTGGATGGTTTTCATTGTTTGTTGTTCTGATTGTGTATTTGGCTCTAGGAGTTGTATGTACCAAGAAGCACTGGGACCCAGACCATTGATTGCCCTTCCTTCAAGGCAATAAGCCGTGGCCGTGACACCAAAAGATAGATACGAGAGTACCTTCTTGGTATTTCATTTTATTTCTTTTTTATTTATTCTAATGCTTATTGGAATTGGTCCATGTGGAAGTAGGTTTGAGGGAAAACAATGTGTGGCTTTGTTTCTCCAAGTGCCATCACAGGTAAACAAAATGGTCTGGTTGACTGGGGAAGGTGACAAAGAGAGATCTGCCCCTGCCTTCCCCTGACCCCACCTCCCCACCCCCCACCCCCACAGCAGCGGAAGAAGGCGTCATGCTAGCTAAAACTGGAATGGAGATGGGTTCTTCAGGTGTAATCTTCTGATTCAGGAGTGGCCTTTTATTGTGGGTATTAGTTCCGCCAACAGCTTTGGAGTACCAGCCTTAGGGCATGGGCATGGACTCTTGATGGGTTATGTGACTGCTTAAAATCTGAAGAGGACTGCATGGTTGCTCTTTTGAGGTGATTAGAGACCAGACAGCCAGATCCATTCGCTCCCGGCAGAATGGCGGTCAACAACTGCTGTTTACTTGGTTCTGTATCCGTGAGTGTATTTTTCCCAATTTCATATCTTAATAAATCCTGGATACCCTTTTAACAGACTCTCATGGATTCGCTTACATCCTTTAAGGGCATCTCACATCTTCCTCTTGTTTGCTGATTCCTTTTCCCATCCATAGGAACCGGAATGAAAGACAAATAATCCATCCTGAGCCTGCTTATCAAATTCAGGTGAACCAAGGCAGGAGATTCCGAAATCCAGCATCCCCAAGACCAGGACAATTGGTTAGAAAACTCACCCACAGCTATCAAGAAGTGGCACATAGTAGAGAAAAATTGTGAAAAAAATGAAAAGGAAGGTCAAAATATTCATAGGAGAGACTAATTGCATCAAGAGCCAAAACTGAAGAAGCAAGCCTGGAAGCCATGTACCTAAAGGTGAAGCGGAGGCAGGAAGCTGTGAGTAGCAAGAGAGAATTTGTTCTGCCTTTCAGAATGCCAACATGTCATCAAGGCATTTTTCCCTCCCCACCCCATAGCCTGTCCTTAAATAGTTCCACCAGTTAGGAAGAACTTTTGCAGGCTTGCTATGTTTTTCCATCGCTTAGTACAGCTCCAAGAATTAAATTTAATGTTTGCAGTAAGAGAAACTGCCCCATGGAAAATAATTCTAGTATATATAGTGGGACTAAGAAGAGAGTCATAAATCAAAGCGCGTAAGTACAACTTCCTTTGTCTCTATCGCTGGACTCTACAGAGCCCCAGGGTACTGTTTCCAAGGCAAGCAGCAAGCTTGAGCCAAACATCCAGGACTCTGGGCAGGAGAGCAAATGAAGACCCAGGTGGCCCATGCTTACATAGCTAGATCTTATAAATCAAGCCAGCAAACCACTGAACTTTGCTGTATTCTCCTATCTTGATAAATATCCTTGTAGAGCAGCCTGAAGGGCCAGATTTGAGATAGGATCTTTCCTTCCAGCTCTGTACTGCTTCCAGCAAGGGTGGGGTGGGGGTGGGCAGACACAGCCCACTACTCTTTTCTTTAGGCAAGTCCTGACTGCCTCGCCACAGCCCAAGGGCACACAGAGGTAGAAATCAAAACCTGCATGTCTAACTCTATCTGGAAAATCATCCACCCTTTCGGTCCATCTTCAGACTCAAGGATATAAATTCCAAGCTACAAGAAAACACCCCCTCCCTCTCCTAAAGAAAAGTAGCAAAAGCCCTAAGCCTTGGAATCAGGCTCAGAGTCATTTGTTCACAAAGGGTGTCCCACTTCGATAGGCCACGTGGCTTTAGATCCTAGGACTGCTCACTGGGAGAAGGGAATATCCACAGGAGATGGATGGGGCATCTCTGCTGGAACTGAAGTCCCTTACATGGTAGTGAGCCACTTTCCTGAGCCCTACACTTGCCTGGGACTATATTCGGTCTAACTATATGACCATCATACCACAACTTCTGAGTTTAGCACCTATAACTGAGACCTTGTACAGTGCAAAGGAGATATTTACCATCTGATTCTTTACAGAAAGTGTGTTATACAATTCCCATATCGAAATATGTAGCACAAGATGGCTAGGTAGATAAGGTGAGCATTGGCTGCTCTTCTATAGGACTCGGGTTCGATTCTCAAAACCCGTATGGTGGCTCACACAACCGTCTATTTCAGTCACGGGAAATCTGACCCTTTCTTCTGGCCTCCTTGGGCACCAATCACAAATATGGTACACAGACATATATATAGGCAAAATACCTACATATATGAAATAAATTAATATGTTAAAAGATACGTGTGGTTTACACAGCAATGGCAATCCCCTTATTCCTCATGGTAACAAAGCTGCGAAACAATTTATTCTGAACGAAGTTATTGGTCTTATTGTGGGGAGAGTGTTGTTTTGTTTTGTGTTTCATTTTATTTTGTCTTGTAATCCTCCTGCCTCAGCCAAATGAGAGCTGGGATTATAAATGTGCACTACCATGCCTAGTTAGGTGAGGGGTTGTATGTCTTGTCTAGTTTTAATAATTAACTAATCTCCCTATATCCTACCATTAAAAACAAAAACAGCACACCCCAAAAATACACTCATCCCTTGGTGTCATGAGAAATTAGTTCCAGCTTCCCACACCACGCATCCACACACTACAATCTGCAGATGCTCCAGTCTCTTATATGTAATGAGATGTTCACATGCAATCCACACACACTCTCCTGTATCCTTTAAATCATCTTTAGACTACATATCATACCTAATACCACAAAAAGGCTATGTAAATAATAGTTGCACTGTTTTATTTGAAGGATGACATAAGAACAAAGTCTGGACATGATGAGAAACAACTTTTTGTAAATATTTTCATCTGTGGTGGTTGGCTGAATTTCTAGACACAGGACCCACTGTTTTAGAGGGATATATACATGTTCATCATAACCCCAAACTCGGTGTCGTATAGGATTAAACTCAATGCCGGTGTGTTTTCTTTTCTGAATGGCCATGCTCAAATTTCCTCTGCTTTTCATCCCTCTGGGCATTACATCTTGATGCTAGGAAAAGCCACAGCGGTGGGAGGGGTCGCCTGCAGGTTGATCTTTCTCTGCTGTCCTCCGCTGAACTCAGATGGAATGTATCAGGTCTTTTCAAAGGGGCTTTTGTCCTCACTGGCTCCCTTGATGGAGTGCTGACAATCTTCATGTCTCCATCCGGTCTCTTATCCCACAGGACCACCTCTCCTCTCCCAGAGCCCAGCCTAAGTTCTCAGTTCTCAGTTCTAATTCAGGAGATGCAGTCACATGCTCATACTGACTCCTAGCTTTGGTTAGTTCTGCCCCAAGTCATGGAGCTTAATGCCTTCACCCTACATCATAGCTACCTCAGTCTGGTTCTCTGCCTTGTTCTCCAACTCAAGCATGCAGGATTTCCACATACAGGCAATTCCCCATGGGGCCACGTGGAGACCTTATCTCGGGGCCCAGTCTGCGTCACTACACTGGCCATCCTCTTCTGTCTAACGAGTTGACTCTGTTGTATAGAACACGTTACTTAGAGGTATAGCCTAATCATGAATTCCAGAAGAATTGGAAATGATCCCTCTACTCTGGAATCTTAAAACTGGTCTGGAGCTTTGTTCTCCGCACCGTATCTTCACCCTCTTACCTCTAGCAGAGCGAAGTTATACCCCTCCAAATCGGATTCACAGGAGCCAATGAACTCTTTCTCTCCTTCAACAAACCACTGCCCTCACAGATGAAAACTGTCTTCAGGCTGTGAATTTGAAGGCCCAGTACTGAAATTCCATTCCTGTTTTGGATGGTACCTGCCTTGCATCTCTCTAACGCTACAGATGCTTGGGTGTCCAAAGAGAAAAAGCCAAATGCAACAAGAAATACACAGAAGAAAAATCTTGCCAATCATAACTTCTTGCAAACTATATTATCCACTATACAAGGTTCTTAATACATATAATATTTTTAATTGGTACATACTAATTATATACGTCTGTACCCAGTCTTTAGAACAGACACACACCTTGCAGACATTTAAAATAGATTATGGAAAGAAAGCCCTCAATAGATGGGATGGATGAGTAATAGGCTGCGTGGGAGTGAAGTCCAAGCTGGCAGTCTGGAGGAGGCCCAGAATGCACACCAGAAGGATGGACCAGCGCCTGTATCCCTTTCCTAAGGCTGTCAGGAAGGTACCGCAACTAGGTCGCATTACACATGGGCAATGGACTGCTCATAAATCACGAACACTGGGGTCGTGACATGCAAAGACCAGGTGTCAACAAAACCACTCCTCTGCTGCTATTGGAATGAGTCCGTCTGAGCCCGCCTGCCTTCCCACAGCTTGGTACAGTCTTTGTCTTGTGGACACAGGGTTTGGGTTTCCACGTCTCTTCCCATTCTCTCTACTCCACATGAGAAAAGTAGTAAGAGAAGAGAAACAGATGGGAAACATCTCACCATCCATATAAACACAATCCTGGAAGCCAGAGTTCAGAGTCATGGAGGCGGAGGACACGTCCTGCCCAAGTGTGTCTTCACTGCCTCACATAGTGACTACTCATGATAGCTACTTAATAAACACTTGTTGAGTGAGAAAGTGAATTAGGAGCCAGTATTCTCTGGTATCTGGTGTTTAATTTTGTTTGTTTCTGGTTTCTTTCTTGGTTTTATTTTGTTTTGTTTTGTTTTGGGGTTTTTGTTTTGTTTTGTTTGTTTGTTTTTTACTTTTTAAGATAAGGTCTTCTGTAGCCCAGGCTGGCTTCAAACTGCGTATATAGTGAAGGATGATCTTGAACCCCTGGCCTTCCTACAACTTTTTCTCGAATGCTGAGGTTACAGGCATGTACCACCAGGCCTACCTGACTACCCTGTTGTCCACTTTTAACCAGCACAAAGAATAAAAGGAGGAAAAATATTTACTAGAAAATAAATCTAGGCTAGGAGCCACACCAGGCAAGAGTCTTCTTGCCTCTAGAATGAGAAAACACATCAAAGAAGTTCAAGCCATTTTTTTATGCACAAGTCAGAACTTTAATTTTTAATTTTATCTGAGCAGTTTACCACGAGGTGACTTTTCAGAGAATAAAAAGGGACAGATCTGTCCTTAGGCAGAGGATCTCTGACTTGCCAGTCCGATTCTTCCCTTTGGCCCTAGGTGTCAAAGACTTTAACCATGGTATTTCCTGCAAATGGCTTCCTCACTCCTCATTCATATAATTTATCCTGATCTGATGAATACTTTCTTCCAGCTGTAGTTTGGAATTACCCTGGAAGCTATGGACAATTAAGCAGTTTAAGGAGCTACGTTACGGAAATCTAATTCTGCCAAGGGTTCAGGATCCAGAAAAATAATCTATAATTCTGCCTAGCTGACCTAACTCTGTGAAGATAACATTCTTGTAAGTGTGAATCTTTAGAACGGACACACACAACGTAAACATTCCAAGTAAATTTCACAAGAAAACCAGGGCCTCAACTAGATCTACATTATAGCCCAAATAATTTTATCTTAATCAACTTACTATAGTCAGTGAACTATAGTAGCTAAAATTAATTAGGATTAAAGTGCTTACATGGCCAAAATGTCTGAAAGGAATTTTTTCCCTAAAGGCTGCCTTTTGTAAAGGAATTCTTATGGTCACCAGAGCTAAACTTCCTTATTGAGATAACATGAGTTTGTGCCCTGTAGATTGAATCTTTAGAATGACTGTTTTCTATTTAGAATTATTGTAGATACCTAGCTCAGAATGGGATGTCTGTTGCCTGTGAAGCTGAAGGCTGAGCTGTTCAAAGCAGCAGTTTGCTCAAGCTTTTGTTTGTGTTATACCGCCACCTGCTGGAAGCAGGGGTGAATCGTTTTAAAGACAGTATTCACGAAAGGTCATACTTTTTTTAAATGAGGTTTGGACACATCACGAACCTTGATGGTGGACAAGATGAGTTCCAGAACACCTTGACTTGAGGAAAGATGGACTGAATCTTTGCTGAATTGATTGCAAAATCAGCAAACAGCCTCTTGGCGGCATTGTCCAGGTGAAGGATTGACAAGAATCCTTTCCTAGAGCTCTCTTGAAGGACTACAGTGTGGCCTTCCTCTGCAAATGACATAGGGACAAAGGAACAATATAGTAGATCACAGAGCAAGGGCTAGCTCACGACCTGAGTGTGAAGAAGAGCAGCAACAGCAACAGAATCCTCAGAACACAAACTTGGGGGGTTGTTAACTGTTGAGTTAACGCACACCTGCTGTGCAGTCTGGGAGACTGTGGTGATGTGTCCTGACCTAGAGTCTGAACCTGGACATGGGAAGACACAACGCCTTACTTCAGTTCGGTCTGTCTGGTGACACACTGTGCTTCGCCCAAGACTGAAATGGGTGTCCAAGGAAAAATAAAACCTCCAGGTCAGTCTGCCGAAAGGAACTGGAACAAAGACACAAGGAGGGGAGAGTGGGCCGCCTTCAGAGAGGTGAGGTTGGGGCTACACCCTGACAGTACTGGAAAGAAAGAAGAGAAGAGAAAGGGGAGAAAGGGAGGAAGGGAGGGGATGAAAAATGAGGGGAAAGGAAAGGAAAGGAAAGGAGAGGAAGGAAAGGAAAGGAAAGGAAAGGAAAGGAAAGGAAAGGAAAGGAAAGGAAATGGAAAGGAGTTATGGAAAGAGGAGAGAGAGGAGAGAGAGAAGAGAAGAGAGAGAAAAGAGAGGAGGAGGAAAGAGAGAAAAGAGAAGAGAGAGAGAAGAGAGGAGAAGAGATTGCAGAGGTAGGTTGTGGTTGATATATTGTGCACCCCAATAAACTTATCTGGGGGTCAGAGAACAGAACAGCCATAATATTAAACATAGAGGTTAGGCAGTGGTAGCACATGTCTTTATTCCTAGCATTCCAGAATCAGAGATCCATCTGGATCTCTGTTGAGTTCAAAGCCACACTGGAAACAGCCAGGCATGGTGACTCACACCTGTAATCCCAGGAAGTGATGGCAGGAAGCAGAAAGGTATATAAGGCATGAGGACCAGGAGCTAGTCTGGTTAAGCTTTTAGGATTTTGAGCAGCACAGTTCAGCTGAAGGCATCCTGAGGCATCCAGTCTAAGGAAACAGAATCAGCTGAGGAATTGGCAAGGGGAGGAAGCTGTGGCTTGTTCTGTTTCTCTGATCTTCCAGCTTTAACTCAATACCTGGCTCCAGGTTTGATTTTATTAATAAGACCTGTTAAGATTTGTGCTACAGCCAGGCGGTGGTGGCGCACGCCTGTAATCCCAGCACTCGGGAGGCAGAGCCAGGTGGATCTCTGTGAGTTCGAGGCCAGCCTGGGCTACCAAGTGAGTTCTAGGAAAGATGCAAAGCTACATAGAGAAACCCTGTCTCGAAAAACCAAAAAAAAAAAAAGAAAAGAAAAGATTTGTGCTACAGTAGGTAGCTTCCAGGGCAGTGAATAAGCGTGACGGAGGAAACACGTCTGACAAATTGAGAAAACAGGACTAAGCTCCAGGACTCTGCTACAGACTGGGTACCTTCCTCCAAAATCTGACTGTTGAAACCCAAATCTCCACGGTGATGGCGTTTAGAAGCGGCACCCTCAGAGGTAACTAAATCACAGGATGGTGCTCCTGCGAGAAGTGAGCACCTCAATGAAGGGATGAAGACACCAGAACACTTGAGACGCCTCTCCCAGGTGAGGGTGCCAAGACCAGCACACAGGCTGCCCTGTGGGAGAGCCCTTCAAACCTCCCTACCTGGCACACTCACCTCAGGCCTCCAGCCTCCAGAACTGCAGGGAACACATTTTCTGAGAATGAGCCATGGCTCTGTTAGAGCAGTTAAAACTGAAGACAAGCCTTCGATGTTTGCCCTCTGTGGTACCAGGATTTTAAAGAGACCGAGTGCATGCTGTACCACTCGTTGCCACTCAATTTATCTCTAGAATGTGGAAATATAACTAATTAGATCCTCCTAATGTGTTGGGGCACATACAGGAAAGCTTAATACTTGTTAATCCTTCTGACAGAACACACCCTGATGGGATGGCCTTTGCTGTGGTAAAGTTTCAGTCACCACCATTCTTTTCCTGTGATACGAAGCAGCATGACTGTGTGGACTCAAAATATTCTCCCCCTAGACTGCCCGCTTGCTGAGTAGAACTCGCCTGGGCCAAGTCCCTAGGAAGCTGGTCTCTGCTAGTGTGTATCTCACACACAGACTCGGAGGGCCGGAAGAGAAATGGGACTCGATGGGCTTCCAGTAGTAGTAGAAAGGGAAAGGGCCTCACCTCTGGAACAGCTGGACGGGGGGCATTGCACACCTATTGGACTGTTTCCTTCTCCATTTCCACTGCTCCTGTTGGGGTTCGAGCTCGGACTGTGGATTTCTCCTGAGCAGGAGAGAATTGCCATCCCTGGCACTGGCTCATGCAGGACAGCTCCATGGTCATGGAGAACTGGGACAATCCCATCTTCACAGAGACCAGATGCCGTTTTTTTCCCCCAGAGCAGCAAGTAAAATGCCTTAGAAGAAATACTTGAGTTTGTCCCAAGCTTGATCATGGCCACCCGCGGCCTCATTACTCTATCTAGTAAAGGAACTGTGATGGACAGCAGTGCAGAACCACATAGAGGGTGTGTGTGTGTGTGTGTGTGTGTGTGTGTGTGTGTGTGTGTGTGTGCATTTGCATAGCTCTGTGCCAGTACAGTAATAAATGTCCATGGCATCTGGTCACAAGACAAGCTCTGAGCTGGATGTATGGATTCCAGTTCGTACACATTTTCAGGAAGTCCAATTTCTAAATTAAAATGCCCAATATCTCTTCTCAATAATTCTGGAAACCTTGTGGGAGCAGTTGGCAGGAAAATCGTAATTTAAGGCAGAAGTTGTAAGCATTTGTCATTTGGAGATGCTGCTATCAGTGGGTACCAGGAAGCCCCATAGGTGAAAAGTGAGGAGAGGGGCACTTTTCTCCCCGGCCCTGCAGAGCTCTGGGGATGGGATAAGGCCGCTGGAGGAGATGAGGTCGGTCTGTGCTCCTCCATCATATCAGTGAGGAGCCTTACCAGCAAACTCGTCCCTTATAAGATACCCAATTCCTGCACTTGAACCCCATCAGGATTGGTAATAGGAAGTGGTCTCGCCGTATGCCCATTATTGATTGCCAGAATGATTTTAGGTGATTCTAAAATTCTCTCCAGGGGAAAAAAAAAAAAAAAACTGCTGACCCTAACTCTAACACTAATCCCACCCTGGAAGAGCAGCTGCTAAATTTATGACGAGGGAAGAACCTGCTTTCCAGCCTGATTTGGGAGAACAGATGCCTAGAGAATCTGTGTCCAGCTAAAGCCCACTGGATTAAAATAAAGTAAAACTGTAGCATTGTCCTGAACTGCCTGTTTTTGTTTTGCACTCTTATCTGACCTTGTTTCCATTCTGCAGTCGTGGGAATGAAAACTAGGGCTTTGCGTGCGTGCTAAGGGCCCCGTTGTTGCCCATGTGGAAGACACAACTCGGAGAGGAGGTGGCTGGGTCTTACGTGGGGTCATTTACAGGGTGGGGCATGGATTAAGTTGTTCATGATGGTGAGATGAGAATGGGTGACCCAAGGGCTGCAGAAATAGCCCAGCGGTTAAGAGTGCTTGCTACTCCTCAGAAGAACTCAAAATCAGTTCTCAGAACCCATGCTGGGAAGGGATGAGATGTGGCTCACTACCACCTGTAACTCCAGCTGCAGGGACTCTATGCCTTCTCCAAGCTTCTGTGGAACACACACACACACACACACACACACACACACACACACACACATGCACGCACGCACACACGCATGCACACATGCACACACGCATTCACATAAATGAAAATAAAATAAGTCTTTAAAAAGAGAGAGAGAATGGGCAAGTCAGGAAGAAAGTCATGGTGTCACCACTCACAGCATTTGACAGGACAAGGACAGGAAGACTTCCCAAGGGACAGCGACAAGGACAGTTGAGATCCAAGCCTGTGACTGTATCTGCATGATCTGCCTGCCAAAGGGAAAAAAAATGGAAAGGCAGCGCTGTCAGTTTGAAGTTGGGAGCCATGGAACCAACGGGTCAGCCAGGCATAAAAATGCATCAATCATGTCCTCACAGTCTGACAGGAAGGCAGGTCTGTGTGTGTCCTATGACAGTAAAAACCAATAAGCCAGAGGGGGCTGCAAAGAGCACCAGCTAGGTAAAAATGGATTGGCCTACTTCCTCTAATTCCTTCTTGGACCCTTAAAGCCACTGAAGCAAAGAAGGGGATGGGAGGATAAGGAGAATAAAAAGAGAAGTTGCTTTCCACCTTCTCCTCAGTGTGCTCTGGAATCGCAATGAGAACTGTGGAGGAAGGGAAAAAGGGAGGGAGGGAGGGAGAAAGGGAGGGAGGGAAGGAAGAGACGAAACTTGCAACTGGGTGAAAATTAAGTTTGTGACTATGACAAAGTGAAATTTTTTAATTCCTTAAGGGGGAAAGGAAAGGTTCTTTTCAGTTTAAATTCATCCCCAGCCAAGATCTAGAAGCTGTTCAGGATGTCCCCAAAGAGTGGGGACAGGTGACCTGGCAAAATGTTGGCAAACAGTGATGAGGGAGAAACAGGTCTCCTTCTGCTCCTGCCCTACCTAGTCCACACTGATCGATAAACAGCCTGTGCTATGTTTTCATCTATTACATAATGTGAGCTGCTCCTCTTAGGAAAGGGAGTTGGGTGGGCGACAGGACAGAGGACAACACGCGCTGGTCACTCGTGAAATAATTTGTGGTAGAAGCACATCCTAGAATCTGACGACAAAATTCCAGCTGCTGATTGTTGACACTTGATTTAGACATTGGAGCACGAGGAGATTTTTAAAAATAGAAGAGAGTGGTGAGTCCCTTTCAGCCACAGAGTAGCAGCAGGAGGACCATGGAGATAGGTTCAGGACAAAGTGAATGATCTTATTTGAATAGAAAAATAGAATCTTCATTCCATGGGCCATTACAGTTGGCATTAATATCAGAAATACAGTGTGGAGACCATACTTGGTATGTTAAAACTCATATTTTTAAACCGTGGGTTCTGTTCTTTAAATAAAACCATAGAAGGTTTTGAGTAGCAATGTATAGCGTAATCCTGTTGATGGGATATACTGGCCAGGATAGTTGGAGTACAAAGAAAATGAATGCATTTTATTGGTTAAGTGGTGAATGTTATGTAAGTGCTAAAAGGAAAGATTATGACTGTGGGAAAGAAATAAAACCAGATGAAGAGATGACTTAGAGGTGAAGTAGGCAAGACTCGTGATGGCTGGTAGATGGCTGGTACTTCTTCGTAGACTTGTACCTATGAGTACATGTGGTTCTAGAACCATTGTCTACCAGATATCTACAAAAAAAAATCTCCTTATTTGTTAGACAGACCTAGAGATGGCAATGGGATTGGCCAGCTACACTGATAAACTCACCTATAACTCAGCTGTGGAAACGATGAAGCCATGTGCACCAGAAGATGAAGCCTTGGCATATGTGACCTCCATTTCCTTGGAAATGTTGAGATCATCTATTGGCTGGTAGAGACAGGGACAGAGATAGATTGGTCTCCTCTGCAGCCTCCAAAAAAACATGGCAGATGCTCTGTCCTGGGCCCAGAAGGGAGATAGCAGGAGTCATATCAGCCATCACTGACACTCTCTTCCTCAGCTCTGCAACAGTGAGCAGAAGACAGCACCCACTAAAACGAACATTACTACAAGTTTTGCCACTTATAGTGACCATCACAGCCAGGCAACATGATGGAACATGCAATTGGGCTTCGTCTCCCCTTTCAATATCTCTATGGGTGCCCTCGTGTGAAGTAGGGGAAGCTTCCTACACACTCCTCAAAACAATTCTTTATGCAATGCATTTGTCCAAAGCATGGTTTATTTTATCATCCTGTGCCTTGGGGATGACTGTCAATTACTCTTGCAAAGCTTCCTGTGAGTTGCAGCCTCTAGATCAAATTAGATACCAACCCAGACATCCTGAAGAGGAGAAAAAAATCAATGTAAATAAATGTAATTTCTAAATAAAATATGCTTTTACCTAATTGAAAAGCCATTACCAATTAGTCAAATACAACTTTAATCAGACATGAATGATTGAGGAATTCTATATTTAGAAGAACACAGGCTGGCATCTTAAAAACCCTCATGTCTCATGCCATTAGCCTTGAAAACCTTTTACCAGGTAACTGAGGTGTGCGTTTTAATCCCCAGTATCAAACCAAGAATAAAATTATTTTAATTATGGTCAACTGGGTAAGGAACATTGACGGTCTAATTGCTGAGCTGTAATTCTGTATTCTGTCCCTGGGAGACCCACACCTGAGCCAAGCACTTCAATAATTCATTAAAGCGCTTCCCTGTGCATCAATTATCAAATCATGGGCCTTGATTACTTTACTTAGGGAAAGTTACCCCTGTGAAAAAGACTTTACCAATCAACAAAACACAGGGAGGAAAGAAAAAAAAAAAGCTTTCAACCTACTATATCAGCTTTTAAAAAAAAAAAAAATCTACTTATCAAAAGCAATATGCAAAATGATGACAAGAGCCACAACTCACCAAATTTACACAGAATGATAACATGTGTAGGCTAGGGATCCTTGTCTCCCTAACTCTGGTTTCTCCAAAAGCTCATTATGAAGACTGTACTGGCTGCCTTTCTCTTTGTGACAATAAAATACCTGACAAGAAGCAACTTAAGCGACGGAAGGTTTACTGCAGCTTACGGTTAAAGAAGGGATAAGGTCCATCATGGCGGAGAGGCAGGAAACAGTGGCTCACACTGCATCCACAGTTAGGAAACGGAGTGTAGGACCAGGCTGTGAAACTGCTAGGGTCTCCTCAGTGAGCCACTTTCTTCAGAGAGGCCCTGCCTCCCAAAGGTGCCACAACCTTCTCAAATCATGCCACCCTCTGGAAACTAAGTGTTTGAGCACATGAGTCTCTGGGGGACATTTCACATTCCAATTACAAGAATTAATTACTTTAGTTTTTTACAGTTAAGAATTCTTATTTAAATTTTTTCATACAATGCATTTGATCACATTCCTTCCCCTCCCCAACTCCTTCCAGATCCTTTCCACCTTCCAAGTCAACCTATTTCACGGTTCTCATTCCTCTCTCAAAAAATAATTGATTGGTTAATCAAGATAGAGACTAGCAAAAGAAAGCAAAAAGTGTACATGCGCGCACACACACACAGAGTCCATTTTGTGTTGGCCAACTACTCCTGGGCATGAGACTTACTCTGGAGTGTGGTTGATATACCTACCCAATGACACGCCATTGGATCATACAGATTCTCTCTTTCCCAGAAGGTAGCAGGTGAAAATAGCTTCTTCCCCTTCTCAATACAGGGATTTTGCCTGGTTTGAGCCTGTGCAGTTCCTGTGCATGCTGTCACAGTCTCTGTGATTTCATGTGTCTGTGAGTCTTATTTTTGTTCAGGGAGATACTCTTTCCTTTGAATCATTCACCACCTCTGACTCTTACAATCTTTCTGGTTCCTCTTCCCCAGAGATCCCTAAGCCTTGAAGGGAGGGGTTTGAGAACGACATTTTTCAAACCTCAAATGTGGTCCAGGATGCATGGTCCAGAATCATGTATTTTTAAGTTTTGTTTTCCTATGATGCTGAGTTCATTGTCTTCAATAAGTATAGCAGATTGCCAACTGACATTTTTCCAATACGTTCAACTTTGGTAATTTATAGTTATTTTCACATTATTGCATGACTTCATTCAAAAATACCAATGTGGGAAAAATCACAAAAGAAAGAAAAAGCCAATGGACAATGTTTACAAGGGTCTAAAGATGGAAAAACAAAACTAAGATAACCTCAAACCTAACTTTTGTATGTAGAAAACTCACCCCATAAATGTTGGTTTGGTGGCAAATCAACTACATATTAAAAAAAATAGAGAAAAACCTTCATTTTTTATCTCAGAAGCGACCTTGTTAATCCTGATGCCAATAAACAGGAAAAGTTAAGATGAAGTTTAGTGTCTCTTCCTCCTCCATTGCAGGGTTTTCAGTTTGTTGTTGGTTTGTTTGTTTTGCTTTTGTTTTCCATGATTTTTCTTCTGCTTTCTGCTCTGTTTTCTTAAGTCAGGGACCCCTGTATCACCTAAGTTGGCTTCTAAGTCCCCACATAGACAAAGATAGCCTTGAACTTCTGATCCTCCAGCTTCCACCTCCCCAGTGCTAAGATCACACAGGCTCCACCATGCCTGCTGTAGGCAATGCTGAGGGTGGGAACCAAGGCTTTGTGTGTGCTACACAGCTTTCTGTCAACTGAGCTGCGTGCCCAGCCATAACTTTCCTTCCTGTTCTAATTCTCCTGCCTATGATAAAGGTAATTTCAAGTAGGAAAACTGTCAGATTAGTTACAGTCAGAGAAATATAAAGCAGGAAGGAATAACTCACGGATGGAACAATCAATCTTAAATAAATGAGGCTACCTCCATGGGGCTCACTAACTCATACTAACAAGAAATTCAGTGTTATTCACCTCCTATAACCATTATCTTTGTCAACACTCTTCTTGATACTGTAGTTTGGAGTGGACTTTAAGGGCCCACGATGACACCAGTACTGAGCACAGGGGTGTATATCTCAGTCAATCTGTAGTTGACAATTACTACTGTGTCAGCTGTACAAAGGAACACATGCAAACTGAGAACTCAGTCTAGTGGGCATGTGCCAATGTTTGCACAACGTGGAAATAGTTGGAACATTTGCAATGGGCAGAGAACGAAGTGAGGGTCTATGGGCACAGATGGGTAGGATTCAAGTCTTGACTTACACCTACTCCCACCTCCTACATTGTACTTGAGATCTGTTTGACAGTGATCTGGAACTTTTATCCTTGAAAAAATGGATCATGGACTCAGATAAAAAAAAAATTATTCACAGTGGCAACAGAAATGTAAAGTACCCATAGGGATGGAGTCACCAGCCCAGCAACATGTAGCAAATGTCTAGGGAGCTAAGCCCAGCAGCGTCAAAATGTGGTCTCGTGGATGCACTGTGCTCAGCTGCCCTGTATAGACTGTCTCTGGTGATGGAGGGAAGAAGGCATTCTCTTCTTCGTTACTGTCTGCTACATATGGACAATTCTTTGAGCCATCGAAAGCTCTCCTAACCAATTTCTTCAGTTTAAATGCGATGGATCGGACTTGTTTGCAACCAGGGTGTGCGATACATTAGGAGAAGAAAACAAATTTTAAAGTGTAGTTTCCTTACCTATGAAGTAGGAGGATCAAATGCAAAAGACAGACTTGATAGACTAGAAATGGCTTGGCTTTTCCCACTTCTCACTCCTACCTGCGTACAATGATTTCTTCTCCTGTATACAAATAACTTGTACAGTCACCAGATTCCATAGAGAGGCCGTTTGCCCTTCAAAAAATACCTTTTCCACAAGTATAATAAGGTGCGGTCATTAAACGTGGGGGAAAGACATTTACAAGCAATCAAGTTAGCCCATCATTAAGGGAATAAATCAGTGAAGGGCTAGACAAGCCTGAAATAGATTACCCAGCCAGAGAACCTGTCGATAAGTAGAGGAAAACTTAATCAATTTAGAGTTTGTTTACTATCCCTGCTATAACAAGGCCAAATGGCTTTGTAATTTAGAGGTAGCCATTGCAGGATGGTGTGACAGCTAGAGAGTTCGTTATAACGGAAACACTACAGACACAAGTTTATATTTTGCCTCAATAAAAAGGGTCATAAAAGATAGGAGCAAAACATCTGTGCCCACACCATTTAAGAGGAGATTCAAGGCCTGCCCTGTGATGTACAACAGCGTTGCTAGAGGCTCAGAGTGATCACACCTGTCATCTCACAGACCATGTAAATACTGAAGAAGCAGAGGCTATCTGAAGTTGCTAATCTAATTCAGACAGTGTTAATGCTATGTCAGCCTAAAGACAACACAGAACCCTCAGACACTCTGCTGGTAGCATGAGAATGTCATGGTGATGGCCTTCTGCCAGAAGTCTAACTAATGAATAAAATATTTCTATACTCTCGAGAGTCTTAAATAAACTGTGAGCCACTGGAATCACGGAAGCAGAGATATGAAGATTGTGAAGAATGTACTGCATACATGTGTGGGTACCAACAAAGAACTAGGAAGTTAACAGAGTGTGAAAAAGACAAAGGGAAAATTTAATGTCTAAGGTATAATTTGAATTTTCCTGAAAATCTATTTTAGTCCAATTTTCAAATGCCATGGTGTGATAGATTTTATCTTTATTGAAGATATTTCCAAAATATGGAACTGCTATATTTTCAGTCCTCACAGTTGAGTTAAATAAAAATTCTAACACACTTTTCTCATCTTGAAAATACAATACCTGTTTGAAAAATGTTAAATTGCTTTTGAGACAGAGAGTTAGGTCTAAACATCAAAAAGCCCCAAAATGCTAACAAAAGAAAAATTATTTTGTCTTCTCTTTGAAACAGAAAGAATGACTTCTTGACAGTTAGCACAAACTCTTTCGGGTTAAACCTGAAAAGCAAAGATTTTCTGTGAATATTTGCAATTGTTCAAAAAGATTTTAGAGAACAGCAACATTTGTGTGTGTGTGTGTGTGTGTGTGTGTGTGTGTGTGTGTGTGTGTGTGTGTGTAAATATATTGCACACTTCTGAGGACCAGTTGTCTTACCTTGATAGATATGAGCCTAATTTAGGCTCCAGAATCCAAGTATAGAGATTTAAAATACTTTCAAATGCTTTAATAGTCTTGATACCAAAAATAAACACATCATCAATAAGTAAATTAGAATGCTTTTTTAAAAAGTATAAAGTGGATTTAAAAGTATCAAGCAATATTGTTTATTTGTCTTTAGTGTTCTACTTACAAAGATGTAAAAGAATTTCTATTAGTGCTACATTTTATCCCAAGATTTTGAATGACTAAAATTATTATACTTAATTCAAAACAATTCTTAATTCCTAGTCAGATCATCATCAAATGGAAAATCACTGCATTTGAATTCTACTGCCAGCTTAGCTTACAATCCATCAATTCAATCAATTTCCAGTTCTTTTCTAAAGCTCTTTTTTTTTTTTTTTTTCCGGAGACAGGGTCTGAGTATGTAGCCAAGGTTAGCCCTTGAACTCACGCCCCTCCTGGGTCAGCAGCCGCCCTAAACACTGAGATTAAGGCACGTGCTGCTATGTCTGTCTGTTCAGGCCCAAACAATTTGAGCCTTTGTCTTTCCTCTCTCCTAGTTGCTTTGTGGCACGAAGCAGTTCTCACATGAGGGTAATCAAATCTGCAGAGAATTAATAAGCAGCAGATACTTCTCACTCAAATCTAGTCCTCTCTGTCTGTCTCTCTCCCTCTCTCTCCAAAGCAAAGTATTTCCGAATTAAATTATTTAGATTCATCTAAACTGTGCTTGTTCCATAAACTACACTAAATCCAAATGGGTTAAAAAAATGCCATCTTTAGGATTTATAGGAGCTAATTTCGTATCATTTGCCAGAAAACTTGACAGAAATGATTCAAAAGAGGAAGGAGTCTGTCTCTTTGTCAACTCGTGTCTTGGAGAGATCTCAGCCGATCCTGGCAGGAAAAACGTGCCCACGAGAGTAGCTTGGTTCATGGCAGCAGCTGTGTGAGGCAGTGGAACTTCGAGCTACAAGTAGATACCGGTGGAATGGGGAATACAATCCAAAGCCCCTCCCCCCACTAACAATCTCCTTCTGCCAGCCAAGTCAGACCTCCTCAAAGCTCTTTAGCCCTCAACCTGGACCCTCAAAGTTGGGAACTGAGCATTCAGACCAAGAACCTGTGGAAGACATTTCAGATTTGAACCATGACAAAGTCTAACACTGGCCTTAACCTTCAGACATCCCCAAACAAGGAAAGCAGCATCTTTTCTAACAAAACCCCTCTGTCCCTGTACACAATGACATGTTCTGGGGCGTCGTTTCCCGGGGATGATCTGAACAGAATCATCCTTTCTGTATTTTTTGCAGGCCTCCCTCAGAGTATAGCAGAGCTACTCAAGTGAAGACTTGCCTTCCTTAGGTTAAAGCCAGATGCTATGAATGAACCAATATGTCTGGTGACACTTTCATGGCATGGATACCAATTCTCAGAAATGCCAGTTCACAATGTGGAATCACATGATACCATGATCCACTTAAAGATAAACTAAGTCTGAAGAAACCAGTGAGGCCTTTGGCCCATGACTGAGTTGATTCCATTCAGCAAGTATCAGTCATTTCTCCGACTGAGAGTGCAGGCTGGGGAGAGAGAACAATGGGTAGTGAGAATTGTCCCTTATATCATTTTTTCCCCATGGTAGTAGAATTACATGAATTTGTCACTTCGAGAAACACAGGGTTATAAATCCCTCCCAACCAAAAAGTAATTCCCCGGACTGTTTCAGTATAACCGAAGTAAGCCGTGAGGGGAGGGCGGCTCTCGGAGAGCCGGTGTGCAATGCCAGCAATCTGGTAACAGGCACGAAAGGACAGAGAAGAACGGCTTCTGCAAGACCAGCTCCCCGACTTGGGAAGTGCACTTACTCTTTGTCTCGATTATTTGCAGCCTGACAATTGTTCCCAGCAGTGAAAGGCAAGCTCACCCTCTGGGAATGGGTTCAGATATAAATGACTGAGAGCCTTGTCAAAGGTCCCCCATAGCTGACACCGCCCCGCTCCACCCCCATCCCCTCAAGGGCACTTCATTTTCACTTTATTACTTTTTATCCCTCCAAAAGAAGGTTAAGGTCCAGGGGGGTAAAATATCATTATAAATGGAAGCTCTTGACGATAGGTCAAAACATCTGTCCTATTTCGCCCCTACTCTGTTCCCTTCCTCGCTCCCTCTTTCCGATCCTACCCTTTTCTAGAACTGCAGGATTCCAGCCCACTGTTTTGATATTTTTAGTGGTTGGGGTCAGGGCTGCTGTAAGACCTCAGCTGAACAACCCTTAATGAACAAGTGCAAGCCCGGGAAAGCGACGCTGTATTGTCTGTTTACTCTGCTCTTGACATGACAGCTGACAGCTTGCCGTGTTGGGGGAGAGGAAAGGCCGTGACTTCTGAGAGCCATTAAATGCTTTGCTTTGCTTTGCTTCCCTCGTGAAAGTCAGGTGTGCTCACCCAGCACTCTCTTCCGAGATGTGGTATTGTGAAAAGGACCGTCATCTGGATTTCTTGGGAAAGTTAAAACAAAGAAATCACAATGACAGGGCCTTCCTTCTTCAGAAACTCCAATGTAATGAAAACGTACAGAACGCACTACACCAAAAAAAAATGGCAACTCTCCTTGAAGTAACTTTCATGAGGCAATTCTGGTTGGCAATATAAAATCCAAAAGACGCATACAGAAAGGCAAGAGATGGCTTCAGTTCTGCAGCCGCAGGTCTTGGCGCATCCTAGGTACCCTGGCTCATCCTAGGTACCCTAAGCCCGCTTAGGGTGAACTTTTTATAGAGCCCTGGTCTCGGTGGTGGGAAGACCTGGAAAGATGGTGACTTAAATGGGAGTTGGTACAACACTGATCGTCGAAATCCCCAAACCGTACTCATTTACTACCTTACTTGACCCTCAGATGTCTGTAAAGCTGTGTGGCAGCGGCTATTGCCTCCCCTTCACATCAGCCAAACCTTCGAAGCTCAGAGACACTTCGGTTATTCCTCACGCTGGAGAGGAGCACAGCTGGACCGCAGCGGCAATCCATCCTCCAAACTTGGAGTGACGGCCATTTACCTGGGCGGGGTTGACTAACATTTGAACTCCATAAGACTCTTTAGTTATTATTCACCTTTTCCTCTAGATGCATCCTTAGAAACATCTAACAGAAGCCCTCTTCGATTTGGTAGGCATAATGGTGATTGTGTGAGTGTCCACGTATTAAAATGAACGTGCTTTTAAAAGAGAAGTCGATTTACCCAACACTTTTTAAATTACAAGATGCTAAATGTGGCAATGTTCTCACTCCAGCTGCCATGGGTCAATTATGCGAGGTCTCTATTTCTAGATTATAATTAGATTCACTAGAGACTGATTAACCTCCGGGAAGAGTTATAGTTTTACATAAAAGCAAAGTGAAAAAAAAAATCTAACACTTTCAGTCATAAAAAGTAATATTTAAAACAAAGATAAAACAAAAATAAAATTCTCCTTATTCATATGCACATAAGAATCAAGTGCTCATAAAACTCTGGTTTCCTTGGCCTTCTTGAGTTGATCCAGTCCTATAAACAAATTCCTGGACTTGACATTTGTGTAGATAGCTTCCCAACCACACTTATGCTGGTCTATGGATGAGAGGAAGCAGACTTGCAGAGAGTCTGCATTTGGGATTTGCAGAATGGCACAGTCACCCACCCTGCTGCAGGCCTTGAACAGGAGTGTTATTAACAGTAGATATAATGAAGTTCTGCCTTTAAAAATCACTGAGAGTGATAATTTACAGGGTAAATTTTTGCTAGCTTTTATTTTAATATCCATTTGTTGCCTCTTATTATTTGTAGCTTAAGCAAAAACTCATTAGTAGAGGCCTGAAGTGACTGATGTGAACTTGTGAACTATTCTTTAATTCCTTGAGAAGGCAAGTTTGCTATCAAATCAGTAAAAGGGTTTGTTTGTTTTTTTAATTCTCAGTTTGTGTAAAGCCAGCATATTCATATATCACTTGTGAAATGATCTCTTCCTCCTTCTATGATGGAATGTAAACAGGCCCAGTCTTGTGCAGGTGTAGTGAAGGTAACACAGCCACAGTATATGAAACTGTGAAAGAACACACAGCATGCTAACTTAAATAAATGAGTATGTAAATACAGAAAGAAATAAAAAAAAACATACAAACAGAAAGCAATCGAGGAAAGAAACTTGGTATCAGCACTTGGCTTCCACACACAGTACACACATGCAGAAATGTTCACACCCTCACTAACATGCACATACATCACACACACACACACACACACACACACACACACACACACACACACAGTTGTTGGGCTTGTGCGCATCCAAGTGGCAAAGCACTTACCTAGCTTTCATCAGGTAATTCCTGAATTCAATCCCCAGTGTTCCAGGAAGTAAATAAATATGTGTGTCATGAATAAATAAACAAAACATATATGAATGTTATAAATAATCACTGTGTTCACTACAAAGAAATATGTTTCACACAAATCCTAAAAGCTGAGCACTTCAGAGAAATTCAAACCCACAAAATATAATAGTGCTATTTGAATGTTCAATCCAAAAACCACCGTAATTATTATATGGAGAACAAAGTTTGAATTCCAAGCAGCTGACTGACAAGGGGACACTAGGAACGCGGTCACCCCATCATCTGTCTTCTAGATTCCACAGAATGGAAGTTGCTCAGAGACTTCATCAACGACTTCAGCTTGAGAAGCGGTGGCCATTCACCCGCTCCATCCTGAGTCAATCAATGTCATGAAATACTCAACAGGATTCCTGATTTCTCTGTCCACCCTCTGATTCCAAGCCATTCCTAGAGAAGGTAAATCACAGATTATCTTTTAATAAGAACGTGCACACGCCTTTAATTCCAGCACTCAGGAGGCAGAGATAGGAGGATCTTTGTGAGTTCGAGTCCAGCCTGGTCTACGGAGTGAGGTCCAGGACAGGCACCAAAACTACACAGAGAAACCCTGTCCTGAAGAAGAAGAAAAAAGGGGGGGGGGAAGAAAACTAACATTTTTCTACCCAATCACATTCATGGCTCTAAATTCTCTGAAATTCTGAAGGCTGAATATTCTGTTTTCATACAGCTTTGCTTTTCCCAAGGACCTGCTGTGCTTTCCAGTGTGTGTGATTAAGCCTCTCTGGATCTTGCTGTCTTTCTCGGAGAGCTTGGATTGGTTTGCAGCTAGCTAACTTCCCTCTGTTAGTGGTGCAAATGTGATGAGTCAGCTTCTTTTCAGTCTTTCACTCTGGCTGGCAGGATCCAGACTAGTGTCTCCTTCCCAGTGGCCCAGCAGGAAGCTCTGGGCTCAGAGGATGACAAGGACAGGTGACACCTCTCTCTGACAGATGTGGCTTCTAGAACAAAACCACATCTTGGTTTCATCATTATTGAAGACTTCATCATCAATCACCTTGTTATCTTCTCTTCTGATCAACCTCTTTGGTCCTTCCTACTTAGTCTCAAATAAATGACTATATATTGTTGTTGGTAGGTCTTTGGTCTTTGAGGGGGGGAGCGCCACCCAGCTCCCAAACAAATTCATACACAGAGGCTTATTTTTACTTATGAATGCCCAAACTTAGCTTGGCTTATTTTCTAGCCAGCTTTCCTTATCTTAAATTATCCCATCTACCTTTTGCCTCTGGGCTTTTTCTGTTCACTAACTTCTGTAAATCTCACTCCTACTCCGTGGCTTGCTGTGTAGTTGGGTGGTTGGCCCCTGGAGTCCTTCTCGTCTGGTTCTAGCTCTTAGATCTCTTTTCAGATTTCTCCCTCCATATATTCTCTCTGCCTGCCAGCCCCGCCTATCCTTTCTCCTGCCTTGCTATTGGCCAGTCCTTTATTAAACCATCAGGTGTTTAGACAGGCACAGTAACAAAGCTTCCCAGAGTTAAACAAATGCAACATAAACAAAAGTAATACACCTTAAAATATTCTACTGCAATATAGCATTGTTCTTCAGACCCCTTGATGATTCCTGACACTATCTTTATGCAGAGTGATGAAACCAACTCACATGCAAAATCAGGTTCAGCTTTGAAGCACTGGGCAAGTCAGAGTTGGAAAATGAACTAAAAAAAAAATTATTAAATTATTTGTGTACCAATTGAACTTCCTTACAAACTTTCAATCAGTTTATAATGTCACATTATATGAGTGCTTATATATTTTTTTTGTACTTTCTCATATCCATGCTTCAAAGGACAATAAGAAAAGATATTGCAGATTCAGGAAAATGTCAGCAGTCAGCACCATCATTCTGAGATGGGACCATTATTGCTTGTTGTTCTTACTCATTTACTAGAAACAGAAGAAGCATCTTCGTCTCTCTGTAAACTGATAAAACAGAAAAGTCCATTGACTATGGCTTCCACTCCTCTACCTGCTGGGCTTTACAACAACTTCAAATTAAAAGCAGGCAGGACAGGGAACCAATAAAGGTCCAACCTCATCGGCTCTTCTGTTCTTCATGGGGTAGTAGATTCCAGTGTTTGGGTTTTTGGGTTTTTTTTTTTTTTAAGCCTATTTTTGAGAAACCACTTTCACAGCTTTTAAAAGAAAATGTCACTGTGCCTCTGGTGCAGGCGAGGGGGAATCTAATTTCATTACACTTAAGTGCCTGGCTCCCCATTACCCTCCATAATAGTGTAACATGCTATATTATAGGGCTTTAATAAATAGGAAGGATGTGGGTTGCAGCACATTTTCGAAGAAACCAAATTACTTTGAGTCACACATCTGCCTCTTCAGTTCATCCTATTTGCCACCATTTCACAACCTAATTACAGGATTTTCTGGAAACTGCTGTCCGGCGGTAACTGGATGACCTGCTTTATGTAGCAGAGACAGCCAGGCAGCTCCCCTGGCTTCAGACTTCATCGCTGTTACCATGTAATTGCATTGGACTTCCATGCTAATCCCTGTAGGCGGGAAGCAAATGAAATATTATAATTACCCTTTATTCCCTTGCCCCCGAAGCATGGATTAGGGCAGCCAACATGCAAAGGAAAGACGAGGAAGACTGTCTCGAAGAGTATTACTGATGGTTTGATCAAAGGAATAAGGCTGGTCTCATCCAAGCCTTTTGCCTGGACATAAGCAGCAACAGCCATAGCAGCCATAGTCTCTTTCAGTTAGTGAAGTTGAAGTTGTCTCTTTAACTCAGGACCACCATGGGGCACGGTGGAGAAATCCTGGGAAATGGCCTGTTGTATTAATAACATACAAACAAACGTGTGTTTGCATGTGTATGCAAGCGCAGGTGTGCACGTGTGGGAGTGTGTGGAGACATGTGTGTACTAGGCAGAGAAACTGGAAAGGATTGGCCGGAAGGAAAGAACAGAAGGACATTAAAATCCAGTGCATCTAAACCAGGCAGTGGTGGCACATGCCTTTAATCCCAGCACTAGGGAGGCAGAGGCAGGCGGATCTCTGTGAGTTCAAGGCCAGCCTGGGCTACCAAGTGAGTTCCAGGAAAGGCGCAAAGCTACATGGAGAAACCCTGTCTCAAAAAAAAAAAAAAAAAAAGTCCAATGCATCTTTAATGAAGGGGGTAAAAGTATTTCTTTGAGTCTAAATACTATTCATGAGCTTATTTTGAAATAAAAACATAACAACAATGCTTTAAAAGACAGGTCAATTTTGAGGAAAGAAATGACTCTTACAGTGTTTCTTTAATGCTTTGGGGGAGTTGGTTCCATGTAACTCAACAGTAGCCTCTGCTAACTTGTTATACTGGATTTCTCTACAGGCAATCCTTTTTGTTTTAATGTAAGTATACTTTTGGTTGGTTTGTTTGAGACAGGGCTTCTCTGTGTAGCCCTGGGTGTGCTGGAACTCACTCTGTAGCCCAGGCTATCCTCCTGCTGCCTCTGCCTCCCCAGTGCTGAGATTAAAGGCATGCGCCACCGCTGCTCAGTCTAAGTGTACGTTTTTAGGGTTTTGGTTTTGTTTCGTGTTTTTTTCATTAAGTTGCCTTAATTTCTAGCTCTCTCTTTGTATGTTCTAAGATAGGAATAGACTCTAACATCTTGTAAAGTGTCTTTTAAACTGGACTTCCTGCGAGTTATTTATATGATTCGCATATAATTTCTCAAAATTCATTCTTCAACAGCTCTACCAGATTCATGATTTAAAAAAAATGATTTGATTCCCTTTAACCAAGTCATGCCCAATAAAAAAGAAACAACTGTTCTCAACATCCAAGTGCCAACTTTGACATTTTGCTTAGAGCTGGATATACAAGATTCAACAAACTAAGTAGCATGTCTAGAAAAGGAGCATCCAGGAAAGTAAATATAGCCTGACAAAAATGTAAGCAGTATGTAAGAATTTGGATCAAGGTAAGGGGGTGGAGAAATTAGGGGAACCACTTTTAATATTCAGGAAGTCCTCTTTCATATGACACCATTTGAACAGGAACTGTAGTAACAGAGCAGGCTGATGAGGAGTGGAGCAGATTCAAAGAAGACCTCTTTCTAGAACATGTTTGGTCTCTCCAGAAATAGCACAGAAAAGAAACCGCTTTGGCTGCAGCAGAAGGGGAGCTAAGAAGCATTAGCAGATATTTAAGCTGGAGAAAAGGCATGTGGGGTATGCGAGAACTGTGAATTCCCCGTGCGTTGAGAAGCCATTGGAGGAGTATCTTTGGGATCCCTGTGGACAATCAGGTAGTCAGAAAAAAAAAAGGAAATTCTGAGGGATCGGGCAATGGATCATATGGTCAGATTTTTTTCCAGGGAATTCCTCTAAGTAGGCTCTTCATTTAAGTAGGGTGATGGGATGGTGTTCCCTGAGAGGACAACCATATGTTGAAAATGACAGGAATGTGAGATGCCTGCCAAGGAAAGCAGCGGGTACTGGATGGGGCTGGTCAAGTGAGACTATACGAGCCGGAGGAGGTGAGGCCTTGGGGTGGGGCTGCCCTAAACTTTTGGAGTTCACATTGTGGTGCTATATGTACTGAATGCCAGGCCTGAAGCTATGGGATTTATTGTTTGCCCTGCTAGGTTTTGATCTCACTGTGATCCAATCTTTCCTCACTATTTTCTGTTCCTCCGGGAATGGTAATGTTTACATTGTAGCATTGTATATTAGAAGTATATAGCTTTTTTATTTTATAGGAACTTACAGATGGGTGTTTCTCTTGAGTCTCAGAAAAAGACTGAATTTTTGAACAATGTTAGAACTTGTAAAACTATGGGGACTCCTGAAATCACACTGAATATATTTTTGCGTTATGAGATGGCTATGGGTCTTTAGGGATCAGGAATGGAATAGTATGCTGAATCTGAAATATATCCCACAGGCTCATGTTTTTTGCTTGTTCCTTATCAGGTTACAATACTTGGGGAAGTATGTAGAAGTATGTAGAAGACAGAAGAAATAGCTGATGTATGGTGATATTTTATTTGTACTGAAATTAAAATTATTAATAAAGTTGCCTGGGTCAGACATAGAGCCATAGCAAAGCGTGATTAAAAGCTAGTAGATTCTGTGTTTCAGATAACAGTATTAGACATATGCTTAAGACTGAGGCGTATAAAGTATGAGCAGTCATGTTTTTAGAACAATGAAAGCAAAAAAAGACTATTTAAAACAGACAAACAGGAAGTAGCTCTCTCGGGAATTAGGAGCACTGCAGGAGTAAATTTTATCTCTGAGTCTGACTCTCGGCTTTCTCTCTTTTACATTGGCTCTGTGTTTTTTATTTTAAAAAGACGATTGGATACATCTACACTGATGGATATAGGTCAGTAGGGCAGGTCTTTGAATGTTATAATGGGGCTTTAGCCCTGGCCACACTTTGCTTCAGCAAATGTATCCATTGGAAAAACTCAATACCAACAAAGGACAGTAAAAATTAACAGGCTAGTTAGTCTCCATGAAATCAAAAGAAGTACAGTGTCTTGGGAAAAAAACCTACAAATTTCAATAGTTAAAGAATAAGGTCATCAACTGAAGGTAATAAAATGTGATCTACAAATTGTCAGGCAAGACAATAATGCTAATAAAAATATTTAAAAATGAGCCTAGGATCCTATCAAGTAGTTTAATGGCAGACTTCTGGAGGCAAACAGAAGACTCCAGAATGCTTACAGAAATGAGAAGCTCTAGAAAGCTTCGAGAAGGAAAATGATTGTATTTTTAATTGATGTAATCTGTGTTACAAATACATTAAAAAAAAAAAAAAAGACTGTCTTTACTCTTAGCAAGACTGCAAATCCTGTGAGAGCAGATCATATCCTGGCCCTTGCTTATACTAAGGCAAGTGCACGGCCCTCAGTATGGGGAGATGCTGAGGATCTTGTCTGCATCTCTATTAGGAGTCAAGAACATATTGGTTTACCGTCAGCCCCACCCCTCCACCGAATGGAGGAAAGGTAAATCTGGCAGGGTAATAACGTCTGTTACCTAAAATGTATGCCCCAAAACAAAACCTTAGTAACCATCCATTACAGGGACACGACAGACCGATCTGCCTTGTAGGGAAGGAAAGAAAGAAATGCAAAAACTGAAAGGCTTACAAGGAAAATGACTTATAAAAGGCAAAAGAGATCAAATATAACACACACACAAATGCTTCCTTTTGATCTATGCATTGGTTATTAAAAACCAGGAAACAACATGAGAAGACCCAAAATTGGGCCTGGAGGAACGACTCTGGGGAGAGCACTAGCCTTACATGCATGTGACCTGAGTTCAAATCCCTAGCACCCACTTTAAAAGTTGACCCTGGCCTTGTGTGCCTAGTGTCGTGGGAGACAGAGACCAAGGGTCGACAGGGCTTCCTGGCCACTAGTCCAGCAGCAGGTTTAGGGAATGTTTTCCTCTTTTCTCGTTGCCGTGACCAAATACCAGACAAGAAGCAATTTCCAGGAGGAAGGGTTCACTCTGGCTCACAGTGAGTGCTGACCGTTCGGTCACGGCATGGAAGACACAGCATCAGGCAAGGAAGGCACGGTGAGCCAGAGACCACTGAGTCACATTGTGTCTGTCTGGGAGTGAACAGGAAGCGGAGCCAGACTGAAAAGCCAGCTCTCTCTAGCAAGCCTCTCCCTCTCCAAGGTTCCACCGTCTTCTCACACCGCTCCACCAGCTGAAGTTCAAGTGTTCAGACGCATGCGCCAATGGGGAAAGAGTTCACGGTCACACCACAGCAGTGAGAGACCCTGTCTCAAAGGAATGAGGCAGAGGGCAATCAATAATGCGGGGCATGCACCACACACATGCATGTCTATAATAAAGCAGACAGCACCACACACATGCATGTCTACACACAAGCACAGACACACAAACACACAACACACACAAAGTATATTTACTCCATCATCTCCTTCTGCTTGACTTTGTGTGAGGAGTGTGTGTGTGTGTGTGTGTGGTGTTGAGAGGAGAGTGTGTGTTGTATGCATGTAAGTACACATGTGTATCCATGTAAAGACAAGAGCAGAAACTGGGTGGTGGTGGTGGCGGCGGCAGCGGCAGCAGCAGTGGTGCGGCGCACCCTTTAATCCCAGTAGTTGGGAGGCAGAGCCAGGCGGATTTCTGAGTTTGAGGCCAGCCTGGTCCACAGAGAGAGATCCAGGACAGGCACCAAAACCCCACAGAGAAACCCTGTCGTGAAAAACAAAAAATAAAAAAGACAAGAGCAGACTATTATATGTCCTTCTCTCTTGCTCTCTGACCCCATCGCCTTGGGACAGTGGACTGAGAGCTCACTGTTCTCGCTGCTCTGTCTAGTCTGGCTAGCCAGCAAGCTCCTGGGACCCACTTGTCTCTGTCCACTCCATGCTGGGGTTACAAGCATGCATAGCCATGTCCACCTTTTTTTTTTTTTTTTAACAATACTATTCAGTTCTACATAACAGCCACAGATTCCCTTGTTCTCCCCCTTCCTGCCCCCTCCCCTTCCCCCCAGCCACCCCCCATTCCCACCACCTCCAGATCAAGGCCACCCTCGAGGACTGAGATCGACCTGATAGACTCAGTCCAAGCAGATCCAGTCCCCTCCTCTCAGATTGAGCCAAGCGTCCCTGTACAATTCCCAGGTTTCAAACAACTATCTCATGCAGCAAGCCCAGGACCTGGTACCACTGCCTAGATGCCTCCCAAACAGATCAAGCCAATCAACTGTCTCACCTATTCAGAGGGCCTGATCCAGTTGGGGGCCCCTCAGCCTTTGGTTCATAGTTCATGTGTTTCCATCCGTTTGGCTATTTGTCCCTGTGCTTTATCCAACCTTGGTTTCAACAATTCTCGCTCATATAAACCCTCCTCTTTCTCGCTAATTAGACTCCTAGAGCTCCACCCAGGGCCTAGCTGTGGATGTCTGCATCCAGATTCCTCAGTCCTTGGATGGGGTTTCTGGCACAACTATTAGGGTGTTTGGCCATCCCATCACCAGAGTAGGTCAGTCCCAGCTGTCTCTCGGCCATTGCCAGCAGTCTTTTAGTGGGTAGTGAGATTCAAACTCATGCCCTGGTGCTTGCAGAGCAAGACGCTCTTAACTACACAGCCATCTTTCCAGCTCCTCTCCACATTTTTTGTAGGAGTTTCCAGCTGAATTGAGGTGAAGGCCAGTAGAATTTTCCAATCTGTGTATTTCAGCAGCAATGAGCGCTTCCATCTGCAGCCTGCGCTGGATTTTCTCCATACGGCTCTACAGCTCAGCTCCGCAGGGAGAAAGTAACTTGGAGACTTTATTCATGGTTATTTGTAGCTAGTGTGTTAGCCAGATCAAATCTATGTATGATAAACAAATTAGTTATCCATGCTCCCCTGAGCCACACGTGAATTATGCTGAGCTCTGAGCTTATCTGATCATGAAAGTTACAGAGAACATGTTGTCATTTGATACAGATACCTCCCTTAAGCTCGTATATTTGAAAGTTTGGTCGTCACTGACTGGTGCTACTTGAGAGGGATTAGGAGGTGTGGCCTCGTTAGAGGAAGTGCGTCACTGGGGGTGGGCTTTAGGGTTTCAAAAGCCCAAGTCAGTCCTGGTGTCTTTCTCTTCCTGCTGCCTGCGGATCCAGAAGTAGAACTCTTTTCTTTTTTTTTTTTTTTTTTTTTTTTTTTTTTTTTTTGGTTTTTTTGAGACAGTTTCTCTGTGAAACAGTCCTGGCTGTCCTGGAACTTACTCTATAGACCAGTCTGGCCTCGAACTCAGAGATTCGTCTGTCTCTGCCTCCCGAGTGCTGGGATTAAAGGTATGTGCCACTGCTGCCCAGCCAGAAGAACTCTTAACCATTTCTCCAGTACCATGTCTGCCTGCATGCCGCCATGCTCCCTGTGCTGATGAAAATGAAACTGTAAGCAAGGCCACCATTCACGTGCTTTCCTTTCTAAGAAATGCCATGGTCAGCCGAGCGGTGGTGGTACATGCCTTTAATCCCAGCACTCGGGAGGCAGAGACAGGAGGATCTCTGTGAGTTTGAGGCCAGCCTGGTCTACGGAGTGAGATCCAGGACAGGCACCAAAACTACACAGAGAAACCCTATCTTGAAAAAAAAAAGAAAAAAGAAAAAAGAAATGCCATGGTCATGGTGTCTCTTTAAAACAACAGAACACTGACAAAGTCAGAAAGAGATAAATCCATGCAAATACGTTTTGAACACTACTTCAAAGAACACCCTGCTTACAGATTTTGTTACATTTTTTATTTCTTGAAAAACTATTGAAATGTTTTTTCACTGAAGTACTTGAATGATTCAAATTACCTTATACATCATCAGACAAGTTCAGACTAAAGAAACTCAGCATGCTTTAACCTTAAAGCAGCTTTTGGGAGCTGAAGAGGAATGCTGTAGTAAAATAAAATGTCTGGGGGGCTCAGGGCTCCAAACTGTAATACTAATAATACTCAGAACGGTGAGACAGAAAGACTGAGAAGTCCAGGCAGCAGAGTCAGGGCTACATAGTAAGATCTTACATACCTGGGTGGTTCTTCACTGAGGATCACTGATTTTACTTTCCCCCATCTTTGAGTAACACAGGCAATAATAACACAGATTCCCAAAATGGGCTAGACCTGTTCAGGCAACTCCTTCCCAGAACTAGGGTTATGAGTTGGCCCATCCCAATATCAACCCCATCTATGATCTGCTGGGGCACATGAAGGAGACAGTTCTGTAGACCCAAAGCTATGGGATCTCCATGACATGGACAACAACAGGATATTCAAAAGGAGTCCCAATGAGGGCCCAGCATAGATGGTGTATCAGAAGCCAGAGGCCTCGAACCTGACCATGAGTCATTGCAATGAACACTTACAAGTAAAGATGTATGGACAAAAGTGTTTACTGTGTGACTCACTGCATCACACTGCAGCTTCCATGGTGAGATTGATTTTTTTCTTTTCTCCTCTTAAATTTTATTTTATTTTATTGGGGGTACAAAGGTAGAGAGTGGATATGAAGGGGTGGGGAAATGAATGGGATCAAGATACACGATGTGAAAGACACAGAGAATAAATGAAAAGAATGTTTAAAAAGAGAAAGAAAGAGCTGCTCTGGGATTTGTTTTCTTCTTGAGCTGTTAATTCTTCAAATGTTCATGGCCAGGGTGTGATAAAATGATAAATGTAGCAAAGGCATCTTCTGTTTTGTTCAAGCGCAATAGAGTTAAACAGCTTCTCAGTCCTAAGAAACTCTAGTAAAAGAATAAGAACCAACACTGACATCTAGTTGCTTCTAAGTACATCGTGATGAAACACCCAAATGCTAGACTATCCCTGGAATTTTTCATCTTTATCTCACAAATCAAAGGCATGTTTTTGAGACTGAATTTTCCTATCATCTCATTTAAAAAAGAAAGAAAACCCTATTCTCTTTGTTTCTAAAATAAATGTCATTTGGAAGCATTTCACAGTGTCTGTAAAGATAACCTGACCATCTATCTATACAGAGGACTTGGAAACTAAGAAAAGTCCGGAAATAAACTCAGTCTTAATAGAGTGTTTATAACTGAAGGAAGGAAAGACTTTCTTAAACAAGTTACAAGGAATTTAAAAAATTGATGCTTAAATTTTTTTATTAAAATATAGTAGCCAAAAACCAAAATCTACCAGGCATACTGGCAGACATCCAGAATCTCAAAACTTGAGAGTCTGAAGCTAAAGAACACATGAGTTCAAGGCCAACCTAAGCAATGAAGCAAGTTTTTTTTTCCAACCCTGGGCTACACAGTGGGAGCCTGTATCAGCTGTTTGTCTGTTTTCTCATTGATAATGATCAAATACCTTAAGGGAGGAAGGCTTTGTTGAAGGTTACAACTCAAGGAAATACAGCCCATATAACAGGGAAGGCATGACAGCTGGAATGTGCTGCAAATAGTCACATTGCTTCCAGGGTCAGGAAACAGGACAGGCAGTAAAGAGGGGCTATAAAACTTCAAGACTTCCCCCCAAGTGACCTGCTTCCTCCAGTGATGAAGTGCTTCCTCCTAAAGTTTCTACAACCTTCCAAAACAGTGCCAGCCACCTAGACACCAAGTGATGAAACATGTCGAGTCTCTGGCTTGTCATCTCCTATTCAGTCCACAACAGCTCCGTCTCACAAAAGTTGAGGGTGTAGTTCCGTGGTGGAGTGAGCATCTGTCCAGCATAGTCAAGGCCCTAGCATAGATTCCCCACCTCCCCACCTCCCCACCTCCTTCTCACTCCCCCTAAACACCCCTATCCCATCCTACCTTCCCCAACTCCTCCACCCCATCCCACCCCCACCTCATCTCACACCTCCCACTCCTCCAGCCCCCCACCTCCAAATCCCCTGAGCACACTGTAAAGCAAAGCAAAAGCACATGAGGGAACTAAGCCATTGATTTCTGAAACCTAAGCCACTGGGGCTCCTTTCAGTCATTTGTGTTGTGTGAGTCATTCTCTACACTGGTACTTAGCAACAGTCACTCACCAACTTGGAAATAATATTTCCCTGATAATTTTGACTGATTTTACTTTTAGTGCTAGGCTTAATTGGACACAGAATCGCCATATGGCCTCTCCATGTTCATGTCTCCCTTTCCATCTGCAGTATTGATAATGTTGAGGAAAATCTTCCATATTTCAATACGCCGTGTATCGCTTACAGAAGAGAAACATGGAAGCCTCTGTCCTCTGTGACACAAAACGGAGATTATGTTCTTCAAGATGACTGATAAGACTTAGAAACTAATATTTTAAAATGCCATTCAGCAGAGGAAATATTCTAGAATTCCCTGAAGAGCACTGGGTTAAGAGCAATTTGAAGAGAAACCAGGGAGATTTACAGTTCCTGTTTAGTTTATAGGATTTGCCTAAACTTCCTGTTTCTGGGACTTTTGACATGCTTTACTGTATAGAGGTACTGTTTGACTCGCGTGTGTGTGTGTGTGTGTGTGTGTGTGTGTGTGTGTGTGCACATCTGTCTTCCTGTGTGTCTGTATGTGCATGCATATGTGTGCATGTTTGCAAGTATATGTGTTTTGAAGATGGCATAAGTACCTTGCTTGGATCTGTTCAGTTTCTATGACAGTGTTCTCTTTTTATTAAAAAAAAAAAAAAAGTCTCCATTTTATTTTCCTCATCCACAAAATGCACCATCCATTTACTATGAAACATAACATAAGACATTATGGGAAAATGTTGATAAATAATACTTTCATTTTCTTAAAGCAAATCTTCATCTGTTACAGTTAAACCTACAAGTCATATTATTAGTGCAATTTCACATATATTAGCCTGGATTTATGGCAACTTTATTTCCTTTTTTCTGTATTGTTTGGTGTCCTGTTTCTTTTCTGATTCTAGTTACACATATGCCCCTTATAAAAATATTGGGAATGGTTTGGGAGGGTGGTGGATACGAAAATAGACACAGCAAGACTTCGAGGAAAGCTGATCAGCTGCGGAGGAGGCATGCCCACAGACTGCCGCTGCTGTAATTACACCTCTGTTCCTGCGTCCCCTGGCTTCCAAAGATTCGAGTTGTGTTCTCTTCCTAGGGGAAAGAAAAGAAAGTTGAGGAACGATTAACCTTCGATAACCTTTGCAATATTTTCTCCAATTTGCCGTGTCCTACCAAGGGACCACTTCCAGACAGAGGAAAATTCATTAGATCTGAGAGTTTCAAATCTCTACGTCAAGGACAGGGACGAAACTGCTGTCATAGAGAAAGGACTGGTGTGCCAGGGCACAATAACTTCAATTTTTCTTCATCTGTGTCTGATGGCCTGTCCCATTAAAAAAAAAAAAATATATGAGCACTGTGCTGTTTGACCCAACTGAACTGGGGCTGTGACACAAAGACACTGTGCTCTCAGTGCCCCCATGCACAGCAGCACAAGGTCACCTTCCCAATGACATCCAGCTTCACGCAAAGAGTCAATAGTGACATCTGGTTTGGGTGATGTTAGCAGAATTTTTGGTCAAGGTCTTTCTGTCTCCCATGGGCAAAAAACTTGGAACCAATGGGAGCCCTCGGTTTATTAAGGCACCTGTTGGGGGTCAGACATCATCATGCTATTTGATTAGTGAGCTGAAGAGCAACTTACACGATGATGTCTTTAGCAGTTTAGCTTCATGACTTTCCAAATACACTTGAATAAGCCACTTCCTGGTTGTTTTGTGTTGTTTTGACATGCATTAGCCCATTTTTATGAACACAGACACACACACACACACACACACACACACACACACATACACACACACCACTTTTCAGAGGTTAGTTATGTTGGTTTCTTTATCCCTTTTGTCCCCTCTCATCCTCACCTCCTCCTGACTCTTCCTCCCACCTTGGCTTCCAGGATATGACTTTATCCCTGGTCCTCTCCTTCCTCCCTTCAGACACTTCCATGAGTGTCCGGTACCCTCATGCCCTGGATTCTCTTCACTCTTCACTATAGAGCTTCTGGGCCATTTCATCAGGCTCTGGTGACTAGCAATTCATACCTCCATCTATACTACTAACCCAGGTCTTTCTGCTGAGTTATTCCCAGACTCTTCACTATTCAGTTGATAAATCCACCTGGATGTTCTGCAGTCAACTTAAAACTCATCTTCTTAACTGATTTCCAGTTCATTCTATATGCCCAAAGTTCCTGGAATCCATCCCTTGTCCTTCCTTCACGGCCCCTGGCTTGACTACGATGCATGACCTCTTCTTACCCAGATGGCTGAGACAGCCTCCTCACTTCCCACCTAGGACATCTGTTCCTGGTCTGCTACTCCATACTTCCACTACCACTCCTCTGCCTTCTTAGCCTTGCTAGCCGAGAAATCAGATCGTCTTCTCTCTTTAAGCTCATCATCAAATACTCATTGGCTCTGGTAGTCGTGTTGGAGCAGCAGTAAAACCCACTGAAGGCAGTGGTTCTCAATCTTCCTAACGCTGAGACCCTTTAATCCAGTTCCTCATGTTGTGGTGATCCACAACCATAAAATTATTTTCTTTGCTACTTCATAACTGTAATTTTGCTGCCGTTATGAACTGTAATATAAAATCTGTGTTTTCTGATGGTCTTAGGTGACCCGTGTAAAAGGGTTGTGACCCACAGGTTGAGAACCACTGCATTAAAGGAAAATTTAGTCAAGAGAATAAAATCCTTAGAGTGGGTGGAGACCTAACATTTTAGTTGTACAGACCTAACATTCAAGGACTTGGCTAAGGGAACACCCCTCAGGAAGGCACATTCACCTAAGCCATGCTGGAAAGGTGGCTTGGATCCTTCTTATCCTGGACAACTCCTGCTTGCTCTTCAAGGCTCTAAGAGCCATTTCTTTCCCTGGGATACTTTCCTTAACCCACACTCCCATATGGATTATGAGCCTGCACTATACATTTAATGTGTCAAACAAAAATGTATTCATTTCTGCAGCTGCAGATCTTGTCCTCAAAGAGGCTAGCCAATGAAGTTAAAGCTGCATGTCCAAGCTTTATGGAAATATGTGACAGGGTTCCTTCACCCTAGTCTGAAAGGCCAATGGTAATTGCTATCTGAAAGAAATGTACTTTCTAAAATCTTCTGAAAACAATAAAGTCAACATTAATTTATTTATGGAAATGAAATCATTCCAAAAAAAAAAAAGAAGGTGGTATTCATAACCACTCTAGTGCAGGCATGGTGACACAAGTCTACAAACCCAGCTCTTGGAAAGTGAAGGCAGGGGGATCACGGAAAGTTTGAGCCACTCTGGTCTACATATTCTGTGCCAGGCCAACAAGGCAGCCGTGGCAACATAGCAAGACCCTGTCTCAGAGAGAAGAAAGGAAGGAAGGAAGGAAGGAAGGAAGGAAGGAAGGAAGGAAGGAGGGAGGGAGGAGGGAGGGAGGGAGGGAGGGAGGGAAGGAGGAGGGAAGGAAGGAAGGAAGGAAGGAAGGAAGGAAGGAAGGAAGGAGATGGAGAGAGGAAGAGGGAGAGGGGGAGGAGAGGGGGCAAAGCAAAGAAAGCAAAACTTTCTGGGCAAAGAGCACAAATTAGGAGAAATAGCATGAACCATTAGTCTGCTGATAATTATTGCAGCTGCAGTGCGCGTAGCCCATGGGAAGCTCCCACAGGGCACTGCTTAGAGATGCTAAGGGCCCCCAAAGACAATGGTTATCTCCAGGACCCTCATTGCTCACAAACACTTTTTTAAATTAAAATGTTTTACTAAGGCCGGCAAGATGCCTTCCCTGGTCGGCACTTGCCTCCAAGCCTGACGACTTGAGTTTGAGCTCTGGCTCCACAACCCATATAGTGGAAGGAAAGAACTGACTTCTACAAGTTGCCCTCCCGCTTCACTGCATTACAGACGGACTTGACCACCTCTAGGTCAGACGGTGCCCTTCCGGAACAGCTCGGTACATGCTAAGTGTTTGCCGAATGCCTGGACTCCATGGGTTTGGGAGCCCAGAAGTTGGGATAACTGACTGCATTAAGGAACCCACAGAGAGACACTGCGACAGACTGCTAAGGGTTAAGCATTTATTAGGAAAGCTATTAACACTATAGACAGATAAACAACAGCAGCAAAGCAGTGGCTCTGAAGGGAAATCAGGCCGGTGAGGCTGGAGCGGGGTCCCTCTTATGCATCTCTGAGGAAAAGGGGGAGGTTTTACAGTAGGCAGGCTCTTAGATTTCCCAGCAAGCAGCGGAGGAAAGGGAGGCAGAGGATAACACGTGATCACCTTTTGGTGTGCCTGAGCCTGCACACTCTCTTCCTCGAGTGAGAAATCCAGCACCTGGACGTCTGTCAGCTAGAGATTCATCAGCAGTGCTCTCAGTAGGGTCTGTGAGGCTGGGAGGGGGAACGGGCTGCAGCAGCAGAGAGAGATGTGGCCTAAACAGAAGTCTGGTCCGGAATCTAATGGAAATTAGCCCCCTAAAAATGAGCACCAAAGGGAAATATGCCCCGCAGGGTTTTTGATTCACTCATTGAAGTCTCAGTCCACACCACTAGGACAATGTGTCAGGGGCAGAGGAGAGCAAAGCACATGGGGTCGTCCCAGCATCGCATCCCCTTTGAGACTACAGCCAGCACCAAAGCTTTAATTCTCCCGGATTCTATCAGGACGCGTCACATGGCTGGTTTTCCTTATCTTTGTAGCACAGGCAGATATACCTGTAGCCCACGACACTCAGCAAAATGAAGGACTTTCTCCTTTTCAGCTCTAAAGAGCAGCCAACATCATGACCACACAGGGAGGAGAGCATCCTCAGAACGTGGTTGTCTGAACCATACAACTAGAATAAAGTGAGGATAACAACACTGGAGGCAAAAGGTTAAGGACAGCTAACACCTGACGACCATAAATGCATAAACAATGTGTGTGTGTGTGCATGTGTGTAGAGGGAGTTCTCACGTACACAAACCATAGATTTTTGTCTCCAAAAGGTATGCTGACAAATGTCATGTTTCAAGGGCCAGAGCAGCATCCTCTCAGCTGCTCTTTGATTTATCATAACACAGCAGTGACAAGAACAACCGGGGGGGGGGGGGAGGGGGCATTCTAGTCTATTTATAGACAAAATTGAACGTTTTGAGTCGCATGGTGACCTAGTGACTGCAATTTGCAATCCCTGAAGGGGTGTATAAATAGGTAAATGGTTCCAATCCAGGAAAGCCCCTAGCAACACGACATAATAATCCTAGGCTCGTACAGCTAATTCCATCCAGCTTCACCAGGGACCCAGCCTTCAAGTGGGCCAAATACTTGAAAGACCCTGTTTACACTTTATCTCTTCTACCTCTATGTGAGCTTGAAAGAAAAAAAAGATAATATTTGCCGAGATAAAAAGTCTATGAATATAGGAAACAAAATCACCTAAGGAGAAGAAATCTAAACAGTCAAAATGTTAATTTTCTGCCTTTTTATGCAGAGAGGACTTACTTTCGAGGTTCATCTTTCCTCAGAACAATGCATCAGTGGGTTTGTGGAAGCTCTTTAAATTCCAAGAACTGTTAAGGGAAATAGAAATATAAATTTATTCTTCTATTATATTGGTAGAATAGAAGAGAGGAACCTGCTGAGACCTGCTTTCCTGCCTTAGAGCCAGCCTCTAAAACTTCTGTCCGAGGCACCTAGTACTGGATACTCAAGGCACCCAGTTTCTACATGAGAATTTTTATATATCATCCTTTGAGCTACAGTATCAGACAAGATTATACACAAATTGAACACTTGTGGGTTATTACACAAATCTAAAACACTGAGTGCATATGTTTTATTTTCTTTTAAATTCAAGCTTAAAAAAAAAAAACGGCACTGAGCAAATAAGCAGAGGATCCAGATTCTTCCATGTGAAATGTGTTATGGTCATTACTGCTCAGTACACCATAACCTGTCAAGTTGACAGATGTACATGGCAACCTCATAATTTGTAATTGTACCTTGTAAACCTTCCCGGCTGGTCTAGAGTCCAGACAGCAACCACCAAATTCTTGAATGGATCTGGTTGTGTTTCTAGGCTGGAAGACGCACAATGGGCTTGAAAAAAGTAGAATATGTGAATACGTAATTTTTTTTCCAGTTAGAGGAGGAGAAAAGTCAAGTGAAAAGATTTTCTGTCTGTCCATTAAGTTTAAAATGCAAATCGTTAAGCAGACAAGTTGAACGTGATGAATGCCAATATCTCTTAATGTAATTGCCCAAGGTAAATAACAAGGAAACTGTCTGAGGTGTAGTCCTCCGAGTGCAGAGGTGGAACCGTAAGTGTGGGTACACTTTAATGGCTTGAGGAATTGTGCTCCAGGGGACACCCACTACAGGGAAGGGAGAAGGCTTAGGAGAGAGTGGAGTGAAAAAAGCCTATGATTGAACAAGAGAGATCTGAAGCACGATCCCTTTGCACACCTTATGGTCCATGTCAAAAGGGGCCTGTCTTTCCTATTCCTGTGTCAGCCACCTGCGATGGCTAGAGGCAACCTGCGAAGGGGCTGAAAATGCTCGGGTTTCTCCTGTAGGCTGATAGTATATAAACAGTATTCCTTTAGCCAAGAGTGATCAGTGGCAGAAGATTCCTGGAGCTCCAGCAGGGAGGAATGAATTCCATCAGGAAGAAGAGATCTGGAGAGAGCACCAGGATGCCCAAGGCTGAGATGGTGTGGACCTGGGCATTTTAGTACTGTTTCGAACACCACTGAGGGCTGACGTTAGAAATAACCCACCATTTCCAGTACTTGCCACGCAAATTCCAAATCTGATACCATATCATAAATTCCTCGAGGAAAAACTATGCTGTGGTTGTCTTTTTATTTCTACCACTTCTTGCAAGACACTGTGAGTTTGGTATTTTCTCAACATAGAAAACAGAAGAGAACAGAACGAAACAGAAAGAAGAATGGTTTCCAAAAATGATCCAAGTTCTCTGAAGAATGTAAGGCTCAAGATTTAACACATCCCAGAAAATGTGCAAAGTGCAGCCCCCTTATCTACAGCTGAATCACACTGAACCATAGAGAGCTACCATAGCGATCTACGCTAAGTGTGTACAATCCTTCTAATCACCCTGATGAAAGACCTTAGCCATTCCACAGCGCAAAGGCATCAAGAGAAAAGTGAGCACCTGGGTCTGTGGAGGGAAGAATAAAAGGAACTGGAATAAACTGCAAGAACTTAGGACACTGCCCCGCACAGAAAGACAGACAGACAGACACGCACACTCAGACATGCACACAGCACACACAGAGAGACATACACACTGCCCCCACACACACAGATGTTCACACAGACACACAAATACACACAGAGACATGCACACTGCCCCCCACAGACACACACACACACAGACACACACAGAGACATGCACACACAGAGACACATACATACACAGAGACACATACATACATGAGACACACCCAGAGACAAATACATACAGACACATGCACACACCTTGTTTGGCACATTGTTAATTACCATTCTAGGAATGAGACAGGACCATGGCTTGTCAGCGAGGAAGGAAGCACAGCTTCCTAATCCAAGGACAACAACTAGTGAGCATTAACAACTAATAAGTATTAATTATGTCATTCCTGTGCCCTTAGCATTAATAAAGGTTGTCTGTGGGAAGAACTCTCCTTCAAAAGAAATTTAAGGTTGAAAATTCTCCAAACATAGCTTTTGAAATCCTGTGGGAACAGCTCATTTCTTAGAGGCTAGTTCTCAGCTCTAGGAAATATGACCTCCCCTCTCATCTCCACGGACTGTTAACAGTAGGAAAAACAGTCAGCATCCATGGTGAGCTCAGTTACACCAAGCACACCTCACATGAACTAGCATTTTAACATCATGGTGCCATCATTGCCAACTCCAACTGACAGACGAGAAGACTAAGTCACAAAGAACAAGCTGTTCTTTTATGATATGTCACAGAAGAGTCTGGTTCCCAAGGCTGTACTCCAAATGCTTGCTTTGTGCTCAGTGCTTAATATACATTCTCAACACCGTGTACACTTCTTCCTAATGTAGTCTGAGTTACAGACGCCTGTGTGTAAAGACACTACACTAACATGCTGATATCTGTCTGCCACTTTCCGACAACCACACTCCCATTTCTCTCTGGAAACAGCAGCCCCTCCAATCCTGTTCTGTTTCTCTTCTTTGGTTAGAATGAGACTGACTCAATCCTCTACCTTAGAAGTGAAGGACGCGGCAGACCATGCAGAACCTAGTTAATATATTCTCTGCAAAGACTCATCCAAGGAGATGAAATAAACAGCCATTCACAAAGCAGACTGATGTTACCTTCTTTTCTTTTCTTCTCCCCTCCCTTTATTCCACACAGCATGGCATTTGCTCTGAGATACACAGGTCTCCATGATCTTTCTCTCACCACCACCATCATCATCATCACCATCACCATCATCATCATCATCATCATCATTGCCATCATATGTCTAAAAAGGAGACCAATACATAGCCCCAACCACTGGTAAAGTTAAGGATCATAAAAAAAAAAAAACTGCAACAAAAAAAATCAGCAAACAGAGAACTCATCCTGGTGGTGAAGACAGGGGAGAGCTGACAGACTGACCAACTCTGGAACTACCCAGGACCAGAACCAGGGTTATAAACTGGCCCACCCCAACATCCACCCCATCTATGACCTGCTGGAGCATGTGAAGGGACTGCTCTTACAGGCCCAAAGCTGCAGGATGTCCATGACACAGGGCAGCCACAGGATATCCAGGAGGAGTCTCAGAGAGGGCCCAGCATTGATACTGTAGCAGAAACCAGAGGCCTCTAACCAAACCAATGAGTCGTTGCAATGAACACTTACAAGTAAAGACATATGGACAAAAGGGTTTGCCGTGTGACTCATTGTGTGTCACACTGCAGCTTCCATGATATTTTTCCTTTTTTTTCTTTTGTTTTCCTTCTTTTTTCTCTTAAATTTTATTTTATTTTATGGGGGGGGAGGTCACAAGGGCAGAGGTCAGATACAAAAGGGAAAGAAATGAAGGGATTGAGATGCATGATGTGAAAGACACAAAGAATAAATAAAAAGAAAGCTTTAAAGAATTCATTAATCAAAACAAGCCCCTTACTATTTCAATCAACCTCCCCTTTGCTCCCTTTGCTGAAACTGTGCATATTTTTGTTACAGGTAAGTTTGAAACTGAATAGTACTGTTTTTTTATATCTGCCCCTCCCCCCAAAAGCTATTTCTCTCGTATTTTACAGCACTAGACCATGTCAGGTAATATTCTTTTACTCTGGCCTGGGGCCTGTGTGCCTTCGCTCTTCGGTCCCTTTATGGAGAACAGTTTTATGGGTTTGATACAGAATGAAAAGTTTGTTTCTCAGAAATGGTAGTCGTAACAGAACGGGTCACTGGATGGTGACAGCCACACAACAAAGCAGATCTTTCCTGGTTTGAAAGGTGATCAGACAGTCCAGGCAAGCCTGGGATAACTATAGATGGTTTACAGATGATGGATCTTGAACATGGTTTGGGGTATAGCTTTCTACAAAAATATAATTTAAACAAGAAAGCACTCAGAATGTACTGTATAATACATCCTACCCGCAGTCCAGCATGTATAGTGTTCTTGGGGTCCATTTCATACATTTCGACGTTGGCATTGGATTTGGTTATCTTTACAAATGGTTTCCAAGCATGTTTTGAAGAGGAGAAAAAATTCTTACCTCTGTATTAGTCACTTCATGTCATGTCTCTGAACAAAATGCCTGAGAGAAACAACTTAATGAGTGATGGGTCTATTGTTATCTTGTGCTTCCAAAAGCACCATCCGTCCATCATGCTGGGAAGCAGAGAGAGCAAGGCGGTTCCTGTCAGGGCAGCTGGGAAGCAGGGAAGGAAGATGCTGACGCTCCGTGGGTTTTCTCCTTCCCCCTTTTTACTTCTGGGATAGTGCCCCACACACTGGGGTCTGCTCTTCCTTCCCCAGTAAATTGTCCCTAAAAATGGCCTTATAGACACCCCAGTAGGATGTGTCCCCGAGGTGTTCTGAGTGAAACTGACAATGAACAGTACCCATTACAGCTCCTCTTGATGGATTTCTGCCAGGATTCCTCTCTCCTTCCAGTACCAGACCTTGACCCGAGGCTGGCTTTTGAAAACGGCCCTCCATCACCCACTTCCATGTTTCGGTCAGGCGATGACGAGCTTTGTCGGGCTTTCCCCGGCTTTCTGTCATTCAGCTGCCTCCTGTAGGTTAAGCACGGGATGAGTAACAGCAACAGGTTTGCCAACCCTCCTGTGTCTAGAGCTTCCTGAGCAGACATCGTCCCCAGCAGAGAGGCTCACTGGTAGGGACGACACTGAGTCTTTCCTCCCTCGTTCTTATTCTGCATGTTGTCAGGGAAGGAAATGTCAAAAGGCTTCAGACATTTGCGGTCCAGTCTTCACAGGCACACCTTCTAACCCAATAGAGCCAATGAGAGGATTCTAGTATTTCTCCAGGGGCGTGTGTGTGTGTGTGTGTGTGTGTGTGTGTGTGTGTGTGTGTGCGTGCACGCGCAATATTGCCTATGCAAAACTTATTTAAGTCACACCCAAAGTCACCTACCAAAGCAAAGGACACTATTATTTCTCTGTGGTTTCTTAGGAAAAACTATTGAAGTTCAGAACCTTCAGATTTTCTGCCTTCATTCTTTCTGCTGAACCTACATCTTCTTCTAGATAACGTAACTCCTCACAGACCCGTTCCGCCTCTTTAGTGGTGTTGGGAGTCAAGGCCAGGGCCATACGCCATGCTAGGTGAGCTCAGTACTAGTCATCTACATCCCCAGCTGAAGTCAGCAATTTCTAGCAAAAAGAGAAACAGAGATAAAAAGAATTTGAGGCTCATTTCTGCCATGGCAGCTTTGTTTTTTGTTTGTTTGTTTTTGTTTTGTTTTTAGAAGAGTGGCCAGAGTTGCATTTTGATTATATGTATATTCTATGCCAATCTGTAGAACAGAAATAGGAAGCAATTGTGGACTGAAAAAAAACAACAACAACAAAAAAAATAAAACAGTAGAACTATGAATGGTAGCACCATCTTAGACAAATGAATTTGATGAGTTGTAGCAGGCTTTCCCCTCACCTCAAATTAGTAACAATTAATGGAAGTTTATTCTTGTAATTTTCTGTTCATCTCAGTTATTTTCGACATTATTCATTTTCAGTGATTCTAAGTTGGCTTGATCAAATCTTAACATAAAAAACCTTTCCTGAATATTCAAGACCATCTACAATATAGGGAAACCTTAAGTACCTAACTATCCAACCAGATAAATTAGCCTTCAGGACAGAACAGCATGTTGCTTAGCCAAAGTGATTTCTCCAGGAAACAACAAGAATCATTTTCGGAACTCATTTTCTTGGATTGCTTTGAGGAACCGTGAAGGAGTCAGACCAGCAGCCTCACCCCATTGTACTGAGGTCCTCCATACACTGTGATGTCGGCTTGACCGTCTCTGTTTCCACTGAGCCCACATCTCTTTTATTGGATGACACATCTACTCACAGGCCCATTCCTCCTCTTCACTCCACATCAATTGCTAAGTCTGCCAATTTTACCTCAGAGGTAGTCTCCCATCCCTCTTCATCCCCACAGTACTAGCCTAAGGCCTCCTGGTTGCTCACCCAGACTGCCGGTGTCTCCTAACTGACACTGCTCTCTTGTTTCTTTCAAATCGTCCTACTAGAGAGCCACCAACGTGTCCTCTCTGTGGACCACCAACGTGTCTTCTTTGTGGTGGTTACACGTCTCATTACTTTGACAAAATATGGACACCAGTAGCTCGAGAAAGGAAGTGGTAATGTGGGATGACAGTTTGAGGATGCTCTATCATGATGGGAAGGGGAGATGGCATGAGCAGCTATGGATGTTGGAGGGAAGAACACGAGGCCCCAGACAGCAACACCGTGTTCACAGTCGGGAAGCAGACAGAGATGAATGCGGTCACTTGCTTTCTCCTTTTTTTCCCGTTTATTTGGTCCAGGGCCCATGGGATGCTGCCCACGTTCAGGACGGGTCTTCCCTCCTCCTCCGATAAATCTCTCTGTAAGCATCCTCACAGACTCACTAAGGGGTATATCTCATGGGTGATCCTAAACACAGTCAAGTTCACAGCGAGCATTTATCATTACATTATCAAAAACAGAAGTGGAATGTGGTGTTTCCCCATTTAACATTCATCTAGGTTACATAGCATGACCTTGTCTCAAAACATAAAAAGAGAGAAAGAGAAGAAGAAGAGGAAGAAGAAGGAAGAAAAAAAAAAAAAAAAAAAAAAAAAAAAAAAAAAAAAAGAAGGAGAGAGAGAGAGAGAGAGAGAGAGAGAGAGAGAGAGAGAAAGAGAACAAAAAGTTTGGTCAGTGGCCCTTGGTCACACATTTTCTGGGATTCATAAACCTTCAAACCCAGGACAACTAGCTAACAGAGGTGCCTATTAACATATTAAAGTTGACACTGGCCACCAGCTTCCCCCAGCATCCCTCAGTCCCCACCTGTTACAGGGTCCTCCTGGCTCGCATAACCCACCCTGTACCTTGAACTTCTCCATCCCAGGCACTGGACTGGGCTACTCTTCTCCCAGTGGCTCTTCCCTATATAATCCAGCCATTTTGACCCTTCTGGCCTTTTTGGCCTTTGGTCTCTTGGCTCCCTGTCCTCTTGGCTCCTGGCTCTCCCCTCTCTCCTCCTCCCTCCCCTCACATGGCCCAGTCCAGTCTGCTGGTCATATCCACTCTAGATTCTTCCAGATGTCTCTGCCTCTGGTTGTTTTCCTCCCTTATAGTTATAATGAAAACCTCAACTACTTAGGAGCAGTCATGTCCTCCTTTTATTTCTTTTTTATTATTATTCACTACCTAAGCATCTACAATTCCCTCAAATCTTTATGCAGAAATGTGTGCAGCTATACTTATATACAAGAAAGAATTCTCCATGAAAAGAATAAGAACTTTACATCTCAAGTAAATGGAAGCAGATCCCTAATATGGGGCAAAGATCCCGGGCACCATCTTATTTTCTCCTAGCCTGTGGGCTCCACTGTGGGCTCAAGTTCACATGATAACTCAGAGCACCAACATTAAATGCCCCTAATAAGCAAGGAAGAACAAGCAAGAAAGCTCTGTGGTCCTTCAAAAGCCACATAGCATCACAATTCCTCTGCATCATACCTGTGGGTTACAGCAATAGGAATCCCATCAAGCCAAGGGTGGAGACACAAACACCACCTCTCATCTCTCAATGGGAAGAGGGTTTAAACATTTGTGATCATGTTTCACAGTTGCCATAGAATCAGGGCAAGATGGAAGTAGAAACAGAGTACAACAACCACGCTCTCTTTCTTTTCTGCCCCATTAGTTACAGCGTGAGTTCTAGGACAGTCAGGGCTACACAGAGAAACCCCACCTAGAAAAGAAAAAAAAACAAACAACAACAACAACAATAAAAAACACTTCATAGGCTTTTATGCCTAACAACCTTTTCCCACATTTCATTTTCTTTGTGTTTCATTTGGTTTGGGGTTTTTTATTGTTATGGTTGTTGTTGTTGTTGTTGTTGTTTTGTTGTTGTTGAGACAGAGTCCCTATATGCAGCTTAGCCTGTCCTCAAAATCTCAATCCTCCTGCCTCAGCTTCACGAATGCTGATATTAGAAACACATACCACCACACCTAGCTTTCTGGGTTTGTTTGTAAAGGAATTAAGGCCGTTAAGCAGATATATCATGTGAATTTACTGAACACTGAATAGTTGATAAGAGGTATTAAAAATCTAAGCCACATTTAGTCAATTCTAGCTTGATATAAAATGCCATCAAATGAAGCAAAAATTTCTTTCAAGTTGCAATCAGCACTAGAGAGAAAAAAGCATATTTTGCATTCCTCGCTAAGATAAAGGGGCAACATTTTCATAAGAAGGAACTGTCAGATGTTTATTAAATAAATGAAGCATAAAACAAGCTTTCCTGTCGTTCACCCATGCTTAGATTTTAATAACTAGCATTTATCCTGTGAATGGAGAGTTATATTTGTATCCAAGAAGAAAGGCTCCCCCATTCCGCACTGGGGATTTTTAGCTTCTGAAAAGTCTCCAATTACTGAGGAAATAAGTAATTTGCTCTGCCATTTCACACCATAACTGTGTTCCTTTTGATGGTGGGAGTACGGAGAGCTTGGACGAGGCACACAGAACGCAGTAGAGAAAGGGCCTCTTGATGGTGGAAGGGGAGTCTGAGAGAGGGCCGGACCCGCAGGTTAGAAAGAGACACAATGCAGAAGCCGCAAGGTGCTGGCATTCACTACCATACTACAGTCACCGAGGGATCCCTCCACATCAAACATGGTTTTCGGGGCGGGGGTTGGGGGGGAGGGTGAGCATCATGCTAAAGACAAGGGATGCAGGAGACAGTAGAGCTCTAGACAAGCCCTTCCCCCGCCTTGATAACACTGCGATCCCATCCATGCATCATGCAAGGGGAGCAGGAGACGTTTGCTGAGTGCACGCTGGCATTCAAAGAGTGAATGGGTGGTCTGCTGACAAAATCCAGGCCTCTATATGGGTCAGTAAGTATAGTGTTAGCCGATTTTATTTTCTCAGTTAAAAAGTAGGGAAAAATAAAGGAACTGAGAGAAGAGCAAGAAGGCAACAGAGATGCTCGAGATGGTGAATTGGCCTCGGCCCGTGTCTCGAGGGCTGAATCTCAGCCCCTGTGGAGAACAACAATAAGTTCAGAAACCAACGGCGTTGGGTTGACGGCAGGCTCCGTGAACTCCTGAGCCTGAGCACTGTGGCTTTGGAGTTCAAGCACACAACACGCTGTGAGGTGCTGCATGCCTGCACTCAGGGCAACCATTCTCAGAAGGGGCCCTCGGGGGCTGCCTCCACGGAGTGGGTCCACTGTGAGCAGAGCTGTCCAGGGAAAGTGTGAGGAGGAAGGAAGCAGACCCAAGAATGAAGTAACTTCCAGATCTAGAAATCAAAACACACCCAGACTCATTCCTGCTCATACAGTCAGTATCCCAGGTCACTCTAGGAAAACCAGGGGGGGCAGGAGAATGAGGCTGTTTTCAGGCCTATAAACCCACTGTGATGGCATTATTACTGGAACACGGCTCCCAGCGTTTGTATCATTTAAGCCACATGAAAGATTCATAAAACAATCACCCTGTAGTCACCATCATTATATTTAATAAGAGGCCACGAGCAAAATTTGTGGTCAACTGAAAATTAGAAATACAAAAAAAAAAAATCCAGCAGAAATTTGGGGATAGTTAAACAGGTTCTATAATTTTATGGGTATTTTTAATCCAGGACTAGGGTATAACTTCTAGGGTAGAGTGTACTTGCACAGCATGGGAAAAGATCTGGATTGGCTCCCTGACATCAAAATTAACTAATTTGTTCTAAAAATCTAAACCCAGCCCTTGCTTGGTAAAAAATAAATAAGATAGAAACTTCGAAAATAAGACAACATGTTCGCATTTTGAAAGGGGCAGAAGTGATTTAAGAAAACACCTCATTTGAATTTTGCACACCCTGGAAGAGGTTTCATGAGGGGACATCTTAGGGTGGCTCCAATCAATTGCTCAGCACACACCCCATTAAAGATTCAGGTTAGCAGGAAGCGCAAGCTGTATCCACACAGGTGAGTCCACCTTTGCACTCACTTTGGAATCGATCTACCTCAAGACCCAGCCACACCACTCTCGGGCATATACCCAAGGAATGCTCAATCATACCACAAGGACACATGCTCAGGTATGTTCATAGCAGCACTATTTGTAATAGCCAGAACCTAGAAACAACCTAGATGCCCGTCAACCGAAGAATGGATTAAGAAAATGTGGTACATAGACACAATGTAGTACTACTCAGCAGAGAAAATCAATGACAGCATGAAATTTGCAGGCAAATGGATGGAACTAGAAAATATCCTGAGCGAGGTAACCCAGACTCAGAAAGACAGTCACGGTATGTACTCACTCATAAGTGGATTCTAGATATAAAGTAAAGAACAATCGGACTACAGCCCACAGAACCAGGGAGGCTATACAGCAGGGGAGACCCTAGGGTGACTGTGGCTTATAATAAGTTTTGGGTTTACTCAATTACTTGGCAAGCCTCAATGAAACATTTCACTATTAGAATAAGAATTTATACTCTATCAAGCTGATAATAGAAAAATAAATTAATTAATAAAAATACTTTTAAAATTAAAAAAAAGGAATGGGGAAATATTCTTCTTCTTGGTAGGGCTTTAGCTCTCACTTACACACACACACACACACGCACACGCACGCACGCATGCGCGCGCACGCGCACACACACATGCACACACACACACACACATGCACACACACACACACACACACACACACACACACACACACAAACGAATGCCCACACATCAATTTAAACTGCAAAAAAAGTAGTTGACAGATGCAGCATCCTGTCTGCCTAGAAGAATACAACTGAAAAAGTGTTTAGCACATTTTGTCTATTCTCTTCCTGTGCCCACTAAGATGATGTGAGTATAGCCTTTTTTGACTTACGGAGTTTTCCATTTTGTCACATGCCAAACTACCAAAGACATGCAAACAGGAGCTTCTAAACACTTCAGAAACAACAAAGTGACTGAAACGTCAAGCCAAGGCCATCAGACTGCATTTGTTGATTTAAGGCACTACATAAATTGTACGTGATTTCGTCTGTCAACACTTTATACCCACTCTCAGGAGCATCTACTATTTTAAATACAAAGCAGATAGCAAAAAGCATGTGGAATTTCATAAAAGGTTTGAACTCCTAACATAACGTGTATTTGTGTGGGACAAGAGCACACTGATCAACCATGATACATCATAGTGAAATTATGTACCATGACTTATGATTTTGTTTCCTCTTCATTTTATCCAAAGAGCTAAATGGTTCTAACCCTGCCAACTGTTGATATGACCAGTTGACCTCCTTTCCTACTAATACTTCTAACACTAATGTTTGCATTTGTAAGTCTAGAAAAACAGAAGCCTCCCCCTCTTTAGAATAAAAGCCTTCCACTTTTGTCTTAAGTAGCTCTGAATTCAGCTCTGCATGGCAATATACCCCAGGATATGAGTAGAGACAACTTTAAAAAAAATCATCCTGGGCCAGTGAGATGGCTCAGTGAATAAAGATCCTTGCCACCAAACTTGAGAATTGAAGTTCGATCTTCAGAACCAACATGGTGGAAAGAGAAAACCTATTTCCCCGAGTTGTTCAATGATCTCCACACATGCACCATCCCGTACATGTCTACAGAGAGAGAGAGAGAGAGAGAGAGAGAGAGAGAGAGACTGACAGACAGACAGACAGAGACAGACAGAGTAAATACATAAAGAAAATAAAAATAATGAGACTATATCATTTGTATTTTAGAAATGAAGTAGCTAGCCAAAGTGCTGTCTTTAACAATGAGTATCATCTCTCACTGCTTGCATAATACAACTGCTAATACGTTCCTTAAGAGCTTGCATCTCAAATAAGTTCTGCCATGTGCTCCCTATGCATGCACGCAACACATCCGAGAAACCAGGAGGTTAAAGCCACGGGTTTGTTGATCCACAATTCCATGGGTCATAAATTAGACACAACTCAATTTGCTCTGTTGATTTCTCTTAAGTAGCATGATTAACTCCTACTTGGCTAGCAATTAATTCATCTGTTCAACCATAGAAAGTTCAGCTTCCTGTGTAACATGAATTGCTAATAGGACTTTAAAAAAAAAAAAAAAAACAGAGCCTGATACTGGGGTAAATGCAGAAAGATCACAGAGACAAAGGAACAAACCACCTCTTACCTCTAGGACTCCTCAGCCTGAAAAGCTTTCCTCAGCTGAAAGACTTTAGTTCCTGTCTCCTCACACTTTATATACCTTTCTCCACCCACCCATATCATTTCCTGTCCCGGCTTTCCTAGTGATGGGATTGATGGCATGTGTGCTTCCCAAGCAAAGGCATGAGATCTCAAGTATTTGGGATTAAAGGCATGTGACTCCCAAGTATTGGGATTAAAGGTGTGTGCCATCACTGCCTGGCCTCTATGTTTAATCTAGTGACTTATTCTGTTCTCCGATCTTCAGGCAAATTTATTAGGGTACACAATATATCACCACATTCCTAGGAGACCAAACAGTCAGTATTAATCCACGTAGGAGAATTAGCCCATGTGTGGCTATGGTCATTCATGTGATACTAGTCATCTTCTGGCTTGGATGGAGCTGGATAAGCTAAGGTAGTTTGGAAAGTCTCACAGTTGTGGCCACTGGTCCTGATTGTCACTGGGGCCATTTGTCTCTGACAGTAGAGCTCAAGTTTCTTCCCAGGGTCATGGGCTTCCGTAACTAGTAAAAGGGAACAGTCCCTAGGACATATGCTTCTTCCTGCACCCCATTTGCTAACAGTGGAAAACCAAGCCGGGATGAGAAAGTACTGTACAAGGCATGGATAAAAGAAACCACAATTCATTGGGGCCATTATTGCTTCCATCTACCGTCAGGTTCTATCAACGACAAAGTACAAGAAACCTGAGCTGTTCATTTTGTTAATCGGATCACTTCTGAAGTCCGTCCATTGCTTGAGAAGTCAAAGAATCCATCACTCCTAGGATACAAGCCAAATGACTAATGCCTCTGAGAAAGAAATAAAGAACATCTGTTCGTTGCATTTTTTAATATTAATGATGAAATGTATTCCCATCTGAAAAAGCAGAAGAGGTATAAAGAAAGAAAAAGTGTGCATGTGCGTGAGAGAGAGAGAGAGAGAGAGAGAGAGAGAGAGGGAGAGAAAATGCTATCTGGTGCCTCTTAGAGGTAGAAGCAAGAAGTATCATGATGCTAAGATGTTTACTTGGTGCCTGAACTTGCTCAGGGGCTGAGACCAGAAGAGCGTTGCCTGGTTACTCAGGTCAGCTGACTGCAGGCATATGCTTCCAGCTTTGAACTTCATCGCTCACACTGTTCTTTCCATCACCATGCTATCCAGGCCGTTTCTTCCTTGATGCAGGCATGGAAACTGTTCAGTGAAAGCACAGATTTCTGTGATAGTCATTACATTTCCCCTCTGTTTCTCCACCTTGGCTTTCTAAAAGATACCTCTCTCTCAGCTCAGGCTCATTTCACTCTTTGGACCTGGAATGATCAACTCCTTGCATAATATAAGGGTAGAAATAATCTCTGTCCTCCTTTTTCCATTTCATATTACTGGACAAAGTTAAATTACTCAAAATAGTTTTAAATAGTCTTCTCAAAATCTTAATTTAAGACACTATTTGTCGCTTAGAAACCCTTCTTGCATTTCAAATATCATTTGCTCTGCAACTGAATTCTTGTTGAAATAATAATTATTACCATTTTAATTATAAGAGTTCTGAGTCGTGGACCAACTAAAAATGTCTGCCTGCCTGATGGAAAATCCTGTGGGCTGCCTTTCTGCTGATTGACTTGGCTTGACTGGGTCCTGAGGGAAAGTGTGTCGCTTCATTTCTGATCGAATTCACAATGCAGCCCACATGTCCAGAAATTTCACTGTGTCCACTGAAATGAAAGAGAGCTGAGAGCCAGTTTATTTCCTAAGGCGACAAACTGGCATTTCCTTCACATTATTGGACCTAGATTTTAATTGTTAGCGTATTTTAAAACATGTATTTATTTCTCAGTATTTTGTATGCTTTCATTTCTCTAATCCAAAAGGTTATGTGGCATGTGTTAAAATTCGAAATCATACTCTATATGCCTAAAAATTTGAGAAAAGAGGTTAAAAAAAAAACACCCTAGAGAAAGCATGTTTCAATTAAAACTCCATTATTTTTTTCTGAATATATGAAGTAAAGAATCAATACATGAATTGGAGAATGGTAGGTCATTTGGCAACTCCTTATAAAGACATAGCATTCAGAAAATGTCCTAGTTTAGAAGAGAAAAGCAGCCACACGTTCTGAAATGTACATCTGCAAATGAGAACACAGAGTTCGTCACTGCCGCCAAATAAAGAATGGTCCCAGTAAACTTTTACACGATAGCCTCAATAATTTAAAAGTGAACCAAATTTGGAGCATAAAAAAAATTGCTGTAGAAACGGGAAGCTATTTAACCATACGTAAAAAGGAAAGCATATTTATTACATGGCTCAATAGCGTTGGTATGAAATAGAAAACTGACTTCCATTAAGTATGCAGAAAAGTCACATATTTCTATGCCATGGAAATAAAGAATCCTCATGGCCACCTTAATTTCAGAAGTCATCCCAGGGATGACAAACGTTTTTAATTGCAAAGCATGAGGACTGATTTGTGATACTGTGAACAGTGTTTGTAAGCAGCAGTCATGTGTCACCGGGACACAGAGCCACAAGCCATGCCTCCAGTGTGTTCACATTCCCACAGAACAAAACAGGAAGGGGGTTTGGAAGTAATCAGGCAGGAAGTAGACAGGCGGATGAGAATCTGAAGAATGGGACCAACCGAGAGATCTGAGAGACCAGTTTTACTCAAAATAAAAAACAGAGCAGAAGAATACGCAGAAAAGAGTTGACTGCTCCTGTTCGTTTTCCGAGGAAGAAGACAGTATGACACACTAAATAAACTCTTTACTGTTGGATGAAGCAGGAAGTCCCTACCTCAGTTCTTCTGGCTTTGGTGTCACATTACCTGGAATCAACTCCTTTGGGTCAGAAGTCAATCCACGGACTCAGGTCTACAGACAAATCACAATGCTAAATTTTCTCTGGAACTATTTAAACCCAACAGAATACAAAATGGTGCTCCAAATATTATTTCTGCATTGTTTGTTTATTTGTATATAGTTCATGTGTTGTTCATGTATGTGCATATTGTTTATGATGGAAGTTTGTTACTGAAATGTTTTCAAAGCATATTTACTTTAAACTATGAGCATTATGATGTGGGGTGAATAGCATGCAGTGAAATGCGTAACAAGTGCAAAAGCTGGAGAAAGAGAAATGGAAAGCTGCTATCAAAAACTTCAGTTAGGGGCTGGAGAGATGGCTCAGAGGTTAAGAGTACTGGCAGCTCTTCCAGAGGTCCTGAGTACAATTCCCAGCAACCACAAGGTGGCTCACAACCATGTATAATGAGATCTGGTGCCCTCTTCTAGCATGCAGATGACCCAATTGAAAAGCCAGGTGTGTGTGTGTGTGTGTGTGTGTGTGTGTGTGTGTGTGTGTGTGTGTGTGTGCCACTTAGAAGAAACCCACTTTTTCAGGGAGACATAGAGGAGAGGGTCTCGTGTAGGCCAGGCTGACCTAAACTCATTACATAGCTGAGGATGACCATGAACTGATCCTGCTGCCTCTGCCTGCCACGAGCTGTGACTAGAGATGGCACTGAGAATGCAGACCCCGGCGTCACGCACGCTACACCACCACTCTACCTACTAAGCGACATCAGCCACTCAGAAACCTACGGGAGGTATGAATACACAACCGGTGAAAAGGTGAAAAGCCAGGAACCGTTATACACACTAGAGTTGGAGAACACAAGGAAACCAGCGTGGTTATAATCATGACACAGAATAGATGCCAGAGCAAATAATATCACCAGAAATAATAAAAGCCATTTCCTAGTTATAATGAGGCAATTCATCAAAAGCACAAAAATTCTAAATATTTCTGCACTATTAACAAGGCTACAAAAACATGACATAAAAACAAAGCTGATAGAACACCAAGAACAAATAAATATAGAATTACCCTCATAAATTTCAATACTCTTAATAATTGATGGCTCCATTTGAATTTAATTTATAGACAGATTAACCCAAAATATACTATTCAAACTTTTGAGAAGATCATGTTAAACAAGATTATTGTGCTTGCAACAAAACTATTTACAATTAAATAATTTCAGAATTAATTTCTTTTCCCCAATATCTCTAAAATTCAAAACTGTTAGTGACTTATAACCCAGCCCTGAAGAAGTAAAGGTTAGAACTTAGTGATACGATCACTGGGAATTTGCACCCAATAAATGTTACAGTCTTGAGTTGTTCCAGCTTCAGTTATAATTCCACTTTGGAATGCTGTGTGCAGGAAAATGGGGGCGGGAGCAGCTGCTGGAGAGAGGAGTGGAGTAAGGGACATCTGATTCTAAAAATTCCATTCCTAACAAAATGTAAATGTTACATGAGACTCTCTATATATCCTGCGCACTTTCCTAGGGAGAATAGATAAATCATTCTTCTAGATCTTTGTTCTGGCCAATTATATAAAATCTACACCTACAGAAATATTTCTCCTTGGGCTCAAAGATGGGTCAGTAGTTCAGAGCCCGTATTACTCTTCCAGAGGACAAGAGTTCAATTCCCAGAATCCTGTCGGTGGCTTCACAACCACCTGTAATTCCAGCACCATGGGGTCTGGCCCCCTCTACTGGACTCCCAGGCTCCAGAACATGTGCATACACCCATACACAGATACACACAAATACATGTAATCAAAATTTTGTTTTAAAATCTTATTTTATCCGATATTGTATTTCATAGTCTCTAAATAGGACATGAATTGTATATAGTAGATACGTGCTCAATGAATAAATTCATGTGAGAGATTAAATCAAAGACATTGCCTATTACATTTTCACCACCATTCTGTCTAAAAGATGTCTCTCAAGAAAAAAAACATAAAAGTTAGTACTATTTCCCAACATATCCATCACTGATATTAATGTATTTCTTTCTGATGATAAGCAAGTAGCCAAGTATGATTCTGAAGGACTTGGATTGCAAAGCTTAATATTCACAAAGATTTTTTTTCCTACATCCACTTCAATAGGAAATGCAATAGGAATTCTACATTTACCTATAGATAACCACGCTGAAAAATGACGTACTTTGACCACTAAACCAGATCATGAATTTCAAAGCAAAATACTACTGCCTTTAATGTTCATAGTCCTTTAAATGGTGTCTATCTTGTGTCTTCCAGGTCTCCTGTTATGGCTGGAGGTCTCTTCTCAGTGGATCGAAAGTGGTTTTGGGAACTGGGTGGCTACGACCCAGGCTTAGAGATCTGGGGAGGAGAGCAGTATGAGATCTCTTTTAAGGTAAGACTGACAGGCTGATCTCACTCCATATTTACAGGCAATTCTGACAGAACGCATCACTTCGCTTTGTGATCTGTGTTGTAAGTTAAGCTATTCCTCCTAAGGGAACTTATGGAAGAAAAGCAACTTTTTTCCAATGTTATAGTGAGTCACAGCCATGCTACATGCAAAAAGAAACAATCCAACTCTTGTTTATAGATGAGCAACTCAGTCTACCTACATCGACTGCTCCCCTGGCAAAGGCATTTGTCCTGAGTGCTTACAGGATAAAGGACAGACGAGTAAAGCTGAAGAAGGGAGACAGAAATTGGAGTTTTGCCTTCCATGTCCAAACAAGAGGGAGAAATTCAGATTTTGTTCTCAACCAGTTATTCCAAAATTCCAGGAACTGATAATAAATTTAAAATATCAATGACAAATTGAAGAGCAAGTTTTTTTATGTTTTGTTAAATTTAATTTTATTTTGAGGCAGGGTCTTGAACATAATCAAGCTGGCAACCCAGACTGAAACTATATAACCTCAAGCCTATAGTAATCTACCTGCCTCAGCTTCTAAAGTGCTCAGGATTGCAAGTGTGAGCAGGTTATCTGCAAGCAAGTCTTTTATTTATTTTATCTGGAATCGCCCATGTTTCTACTTGCCTTAGTGATCAATTTTTATTTATTTATAAAATTCTGTGCTTCATTGTATACATACACACACACACACACACACACACACACACACACATCTTATATGTAGACAAGTTTCTAAATGGTCTTATTAAATAAGAAACATGGAGCCAGAAATTTTGGTTAAAGCCTTAGAGAGATCAGGGAAATACAGAAAGCCATCAGCTAACCTCACCTCACCAACTCCGCAGCTTTCAAAGAACTTGGCTTCTGGTCTACCCAGGCTTATATGCCTTGCTTTTCTGCCCTCTCATTGGCTATCTTAGCCAAGCTACCTCACTTCTTCTTCCTACACAGCTCTGTCACTTTCTGTCTGTCTGTACAGACCTCCAGACCTCTATGGTTGGTACTGGGATTAAAGGCATGTGTTACCACGCTTGTCTCTGTTCCCTAGTGTAGCCTTGAACACACAGAGATCCTGCCTGCTAAGGGATTAAGGGCGTGTGCTGCCTGACTTCTTTGTTTACATAAAATGGCTGGCCATTCCCCCCTGATCTCCAGGCAAGCTTTATTTATTAACGCACAAATAAAATATCACCACACTTATACATATACATATGTACATATCTATGATTCTGCTTCACATTTGTGACATATGAATGACAAACCATAACATATGAAAAAGAGTTAAAGCAAAACAAACTGTGTGAGAATTCATACTCCAAATTGCCCACATCATTTTGAAAATCGATCTTACAAAGAAAAGAAGAACTTTTTTTCCCTTGTCTTGATGCTTGTTTGTATAGAAGCAAAGTCTGACTCTTGTAACATTGCCATATGGAAATCCCTGGCATAAGTCAGCCTTTGGTGACTTTTTCCATTACAAAGTCCAACCAGTGCTTGTTGTGAAAAGAAACTATACCCTGAGTCCAATTAAAGTCAAACACAAGAACCCAGATACAATTTTTAGAATTTATGAAGAGTGATTTTGATGAGACTATAACATCAAGCATTAATAGAATGTTATACTTTTCCTCAAGGAGTCAGAGAATGAATATCCTCAAAAGAAACAGAGTTGTCACTGCAGGCCTTGGGACATCTAGAATGTTCCCTCTCACCCCTAAATGACATTTACTAAATTGGTGCATTTTTACCCATTCAAACATACAATTTTGCATCTAAGACATTTCTCTTACTTTTGCAGTTGCATTGTTTCAAGCCTTTGGGTTTGCCAGTGTCTTTGGCTTCCTCTCCTACAGTAGTGGCTATACAGCTTGTTATGGCGCATGTGCAAAAGTAATAATCACACAGCAGCATGGCTGCACTCTTAGTGCTTTAAGCCAAATGTTGAACTGAATATTTTTGTATTAGTTGGTTTTAAAATATAACCTTAAAAGGTGTTATATTATTCTATTATATAGATGAAGAAACTGAAGCTTACAGATTTTTTTTTAGATAAATTTTCTTTAGTTTTTGTTTGTTTGTTTATGTTTTGGGATGTTTGTTTGTTGTAACTTTTATTGATTCTTTGTGGATGTCACATCATGCATTCCAACCCCATTTATCTCCCTGTCCCTTCACATCCACCCTCTGCCCTGGCAACCTCCCCCTAAATCAAAACCAAATTGAAAAGAAAAATCAAAAACAAAACAAAGAAAGAGAGAGAGAGAGAGAGAGAGAGAGAGAGAGAGAGAGAGAGAGAGAGAGAGAGAAGACTCTTGTCATGGAAGCTGTAGCGTAGCCCATTGAGTCACACAATGAACCCTTTAGTCCATTCATGTTTACTTGCAAGTGTTCATTGCAAAAGTCATTGGTCTGGCTCAAGGCCTCTGGCTTCTGCTATGCCACCGATAGTGGGCTCTCACTGGGGCTCCTTTTGGATATCCTGTTGTTGTCCTGGATCATGGAGATCTGCTGCAAGCCACAGGAAAATGTAATGGAATTCAGCTACCATCACAAAAGCTACTACTTGGAAAAGTCAAGGACTTCGTTTCAAAGTCAAGCCATGGTTTAAGAAGTCTTGGTGATATTTTAGCTTTTGTATATATATTAGCTGGTTCCTAAAATGATTTTCTTGTGTGTTTCCAGGAACTCCTAACAGTGTATTTATCTAAAATACCTATCATGCATCCAAGGCCAAATGAAACAACACCTGTCCCCTAGGTCAGGAGGATAGCTTTATTTCTTGTGTAATTTAGGGTGAGACCCTTCTTTTCTTACAGCCTTACTAATATACTCCTAATTTTTTACCTAACCACTTCTAGGAATGTAGATTGAGCACATAAATTCCCTTCTTGATATACTAACTGATCATCAGCTCTCTATTGACCTCCTCCTTTACCACTCTCCCTTTGGGTTGTAAAAGAAAGCCTGGTGGTCACTGTCTGAGGAAAATTCTTACCTGCCTTTATGATCCCATAAGAGTTCAAGCCTGGTGACCTTGCTCTGCTATATGATTGCTATTGCTTGGGTTTGTAACTGGATTCCTGAGAGACTTAGGGTAACAGAGAGAATAAGGAAACAGAAAGGAGGAGAGAGAGAGGAAAAAAGAGAATGGAAGAACTAGATGGGTAAGAACTGGAGAGGAATGGACTAGATGGGAAAAACTAGATTGAAGGGCTAAAAGAGAGGACTAGAGTAACAAGATGGAAGATGAGGAAGAGCCAGATGGGGAAGAACAAGATGAGGAAGAACAAGATGAGAAAGGAGGAGATAGAAGAGGATCTAAAATGGGAAGGAACTAGATGGATGAGACCCTAGATGGGGCAGAACTAAGATGAGAGAATTAAGATAGAATTTAGAGGGGACAGCAGATAAAGGTAGAGACAAATTGGGCAAGAAAGGAGCTAGGCATGAGAGCAGAATAGAAGCTTGTAGAGAGAGAACTGACACAGAATAATAAAGTGTATGGACTAAGGAGGTTCGTGTACATAGATTCATTTCTTTTCATCAAAGATTAAATTATCAGCTGGTTGTAGATTCTTCCCAGACCCTGGGAGAGGACTATCAAGGGGCTGGATCCCCTTGGTCCCTGATAGAGATCCTGGTGATTTGGATCTGTAGGTTCATCCCCTTCACATGCTCCAACAGTTCATAGATTTGGTAGATGTTGGGGTGGCCAACTCATAGCCCTGGTCCTGGCCCTGGGTGGTAGCTGGGTTGGTCAGCTCTCTAGCTTTCCCTCATTGTCACCACCCTGGCAAACTCTCCAGCATCGCTCTGGCTAGCTCACTCAATGCAGCCTGCAACAAGGAACAGGGCCAGTTCTCCTGCTCTCGGGTCCTCAGATCCAGGTCACCCATACTCACACCACCAGGGCCCTCTCTCTTGATTGCTGTAGGGGACATACAAGGAGGAACAGGGTCAGCTCCCCTGCTCTCATATCCTTAGGGCTGGGTCACCTACACCCCTGAAGGTCTGCTTTAGTGTGCTGTGTGTGTTGCAGCTGGTGTGGGACAGGGCCAGTTCTCTCACTCCTGTGACCCTGTGGCAGACAAGAGGGTTTCTTTAGGTTTTAAAGATTAAGTAGAGACTATACTTTCAGGGATAGTATCTATGATTAAATAATCAAGCATCAATACTAAAACTGAAAAAAAAAAAAAAAAAAAAAAAAAAAAAAAAAACAGGTAATGACAATGGCTCCAGCTTGAGTACTTTATCCCTAGTTGGTGGAACTATTTGGAAAGGATTAGGCAATCTGGCCTTGGGTTCTTTTGTTTGTTTGTGATCAGTATTTTGAATGCCTAGTATTAGGTTTCTCCACCAACACAGTAAGCCAAATTGAGTCGAATCAAAAGGTAAAGGACCAGGTTTAATCTGAGCAAAGCATTCCTGGGTGATCATTGGGAGTAAGGGGGATGTGGTCTTGAGCATCTCCAGGAGAGGAGCTGCCACTTGATGGGCTTTCTGAGGGTCAGGGTTTGAAAAGCGGGTATGGGGGTGGCTGAAGCAGGGCTACTTCCTGGTGGCATAGGATGATATGGGGAGGAGGAGTCGGGAGTCAGTGAGCTCATGCTCAGCAGGAGGTATGCGTGAAGAAGCCTTTGGTTAACTGCCATCCTAGAGACCTCAGGGATCTGTTTCTTGAAGAAGCAGAGAAGACAAGTTGCTAAAAGAAAAAAAGAGATTGTTATCACTGGCCCTATGATGGGACTAGCCATGGGGAGAGGGGAGATTGCCAGTTAGAATGGAAAGGAGATGTGCCCTGGTTGCACTAACAAAGATGAATGAACAAGACAGAAGAGTAGATAGGCCTTCCATTGGGACAATTTGGAAACCCAGAGAGTGGAGGGTCCCAGTTGCTGGACAAAGCATCTATCCTGGATAGGTGCCCACTTGAGCCTGGAGACATGGTACCAGCATTGATGTCTCAGGACCTTGGGGGGATGGCATGCCAAATCAGGGGATGGTGTGTCCCAGAAATACTTGAGCCATCACATCTGCTGTTTTCCTAGAGATGGGAAATGCCTCCACTCATCCTGTAAAGATGTCAACAAGAGTTAAGAGATAACAGAGCTTTTCATGAGTGAACATGTCCCCCGTTAGTGTCCTCGGTTTGGTGTCCTCAGAGCTGGTGCAGGGCTCGCATATCTGGAGGGCCCTCTGTGCGTTGGCCTTGGTACAAGTCTAGCAGGAAAAGTGGACCTGTAAAATAAGGGCTGGAAAATGGATGGGGTCGAAGAGGGGCCCTAGAAATTGATATTCATTTCCACCAGGCCAGATTTCTTGATACAGTAGCAGAACTCTTTCCCCAGGAACCTGCAGATCCCTGTAAAACAGGTGGAACATATTTACACGTTGGTGTCATAGCAAAGGCTATGTCTTTGGGTTAAAAGCATGAACATTTTTCCTTGGGCCTAGTTTTAGCCAATGAAACATACCTTTATGTCTATACCTAGAAGACAACCAGAAGAAATTTACTGAACAAAAGAGGTTGAGCAAGTGAGGGAGGAAAGAGGCTGAGGGCAAGGGAGAAGGAACAGAATTGAACATGCCTGCCTGCAGGCTTCCATACTACCTTTAATGTTAACCAGTTTCAGAGGGGGAGGAGTTGGCATTTCAGCAGAGTTTTGCTGTATGTGGCTGGAGACAATATAGTAATGCTGAAAAAAACCTCTGTGCAGTCCTAAAAGCTGGGACCAGTAAAACCTACAGAAATTTAAGAACTCTAAAACTGTAGTCAGTGTTCTATCCATTTATCGAAACTGCATTTATCAGTGCTAAAACTCTGAACCTCCAAAATTCCAGTGTAATAGCAGCATAGAAAGAGAACAGAAATCTGAAACATCTTTATATACCTTAAGTGGGAAATTACATCTGAAACCTGTTTATCCTGTACTATGAAGCCTCTGAACAAGGCAAATATGTCTATATTTTTAACAAGAAACTTAACTAATGAACTAATGAGCACTAAGGTGACTGTAGCGTTGGGGATCCAGGGGGAGAGCTGTTAAACTGGTAAATCTATTAGTAACCTAGTCATCAAACACCATCAGATCTGAGAAGGATAAATTCCACCTGAGTAAGCAGAAGTGAATCAGCTTTCCACTACCTGAGCAGCTACACCAGGTTTCTCCATGGTCATTGGGGACAGGGCTCCAGGATAGTATCAGTCTTCATCTACCAGGCCCAGAAGATCTGACAAACTTTCGTGTAGACTAGAAATTTGTCTTGGCAAAGTAGGGCAATCAATTCCCCAGTGTCCTGCTTGTCCACAGTCTGGACAGTAGCAGTTAAGGTGCAAGGCAGTTTTCTGCTCCGCAGCTGGCTTGGCTACATTTAAAGCAAGCTCCAGGCAGAGGCTTTTCTACAGCCTTCCATCTTCCTTGGAGGAGATAGGGGAGGCTGCCAGGAGCTGGCACGTCTCTATCATGAGAAGCCCTTTTTTTCTAATGCCATATTCTCAGATCTCTGAAGCATTTGAGGATCAGGGAATCATTATCTGTTAGGGATAAGCAGTTGATTATCTCTAGAAGGCAAAATCCAGTTTTCACAATGTAATCAATTTAAGTGTTTCTAAAATCAATACCAAGGGGATTACTCTTACATTACAAAATCTGGCTGCCAGCAAGATGCATCCCAGTACATGAATGCATGGAGGTGCAACTTTAATACCTCAGTAAACCAGCATTGCTTTAAATCCTATTTTTTATAAATTATTTTTAGGACAGGAATTTATCATACAGAACTCCATCCTAATCTAAAATATCTTGGAAACCTGTTGTCTCTTGGTGAACCCACTCCATGTGGTCACCTTTATTCAAGATGGCGGTGAAGTCAAGGGCGGCGACTCCCTCTTCTCCATCCTTAGTCAAAATGGTGGCTGTCCGTGTGTTCTTAATTAAGGTGGTAGGAGACCACATGTTGTTTTCCAGAGCAGTTCCAATTTGGAGTTACCAGGTTTAAGATAAATATATTTTTAAACTAGCAGCAGAACATGTACACTCAGGCATCTAAGACCAGTCAGAAACAAGAGTACAGTGGCCACATCTCAGTCCATACACACAAAATAGGATTTTTTTTTAATACAAAGAGAAACAAAACTTTTGGGGGGAAACCATGTCAGATGGCCAACTTAAAATCCTGAAACAAAAGGTAACAGTATAAAGCAGCATGTAAGAAACCATTGCTCTTAAGGTATTCAACTCTCTAATTTTCCTTTGGCATTCTGTGCAGAAGAAGCATGTGGTAGCTCTAAGTTCAAATTTTTTAAATCTTTTAACAGATTACTGATTATATAGAAGGGGAATTATTTATTGTAAGAACTGCCAAATACATTCTGTCCTAAAAATTGGAAATTTAAACAGTACTCTATTAAAAGTTACCATATGATAACTTTAATCATATGATCTAGACATGCCTTAGGTAACTACCGACATAGCAAATCAAAGGATTAATGAGCTTATAGTCCTATGTAAACATACAAATGCCTAATTCTACTATGTGTACATATATGAAAATAAATAATGAAAACAGAACTATACTATTTTTTAAAATATGCTTTTATTTATATTTCGCATAATGTAAAATTCTAAATAAAGCTAGTACACAAAAAAAATACAAACAAAAAAAGAAACCATAGGAATAAAAAACTTCCTAGAAATGAGGAAGTAGAGCTGTAGAGACCCTGGAATGTGGGTCTAATAGGCTGTTGGGGGAGGGTAGCAAACAGCCATGTACTGGGCATGAAGCTTGTCTCCAGTTTTCATTTACAAGTTGTAACAAATGGAAGAAGGAGACATTTACTCAGTTTAGGGTGAGAGAGCAGGCAGGAACAAAAAGAATGTGCCTGTTGCAGGAAGAATCCCAGCGTGGCCAGCCCAAACGCCAGGGAAGCCTGGTGAGCAAAGGCAAAGTGGGCACCCTTAGGCGAGCCCTGCCAAGGTGTGCCAGGAAGAGAAAACAGCAGGAACAGCAGAGTTAGGGGGAAACTGGGAGAATGATTGAGCGAAAGGTCATCTTGGAGCGAAGGCGCGAGATAGCAGGTAGACAGGCAAACAGGGAAGGGGGACTTGGAGATGCAGAGAGACAGGGAAAGGGGAAGGGGCGGGAATGCAATGCTCAGCTCAAACCAACCTATAGTGTGAGACAGTCCGTCCCAATTTGGGTAAATTTTATAGGAGATACCCCAAGGGTGTCTGGAGATCGGACTTGGACCGGCAAGTACCCATTCACAAGCAGGAGACCAAAGGGTACAGAACCTCCTCCAGTTCTATAAACCTAAGGCTGGGAGCAGTACGGGGACTGCCTCTGTGCAGAACACCTCCCAAGCAAGGGAACTCCAAGGGGCAGGGGCTGTCCCTCCTCCACAAATGGGCCGGAGCTACCTAGCGCTGCAGTGACCCGGCACATAACCCAGAAGCCTTTGACTCAGAAGAGGTCAAGAGACTCAGAAGAGATCCTGGATCTCTTGAAGGCTTTTGGTTTGGAAATAGGTGGCTTATGAGCAAAAGTTGGCCCAGTGTGGTGGAGGCAAGGTGGACGGGAGAGTGCCTTCCCACATTGCCAGGGGATCGACAGGGAAGGCACCCACATGGCCGGCGACTGGCCGGGGAGGCCCGTCTCTATCCTGATGGGCACCAGATGATAAGTACTTTGAATCCCCAGTATTAGGTTTATCCACCAATGCAGTAAGCCAAATTGAGTCAAATTAAAAGGTAAAGGGCTGGGTTTAATCTGAGCAAAGCATTCCCAGGTGATCTCGGGGGAAGGGAGGAGGAGAAATCATGTGGCACGTCTATGGACCGGAGCTTAAATACCCTCTAGGCTGGGGCTTGAGCAGCTCCAGGGGAGGAGTTGCTGCTTGGTGGGCTTTCTGAGGGGGCAGGATTTGGACAGGGGGGAGTGGGGGGGTGAGGTGGAGCTTCCAATGGAAGAGTGATTTGTTTTGTTTTGATTTTTTTAATTTATTCATTTATTTTACATTCCTACCCCAGTTTCTCCTCCCTCCTCTCCTCCCATTCCCTCCCACCCACCTTCCTCCCACCCCTCCTCCCATCCACTCCTCCACTGTTTCTGTTCAGAAAGGGGCGGTCCTCCCATGGGTGTCAACAAAGCATGGCATATCAAGTGAGGTACGACTAAGCTCCTCCCCTTGTATTAAGGTTGGGCAAGGCAACCCAGTGTGAGGAGTAGGTTCCCAAAAGCTAGCCAAATTGTTAGGAACAGGCTCTGCTCCCACTGCTAGGAGTCCCACAAGTAGACAAAACTACACTGTCATATTATGTAAAGCCTAGGTCCATCCCATGCAGGCTCCCTAGATGTCAATCCAGACTCTGTGGGCTCCTATACTGTGGGATGTCCTGTATGCTGTGAATATATGTTGCTACGATTGATTGATAAATAAAATGCTGATTGGCCAGTAGCCAGGCAGGAAGTATACTGTAGGTGGGACAAAGAGAGAGGAGAATGCTGGGGAGAAGAAGGCTGAGTAGTCAGGAGACACTGCCAGCCGCCACGAGGAGAAACATGATGTAGGATAACGGTAAGCCACGGGCCACATGGTAAGATATAGGTTTATAGAAATGGGTTAATTTTAGATATAAGAAGCAAGAAGCCTGCCACAGCCATACAACTTATACGTCATATAATTCTCTGTGTGTTTACTTGGGGGACGCGAGTGGGAGAGATTTATCCCAACTGCCAGCAGGCTAAGACACAAGAAAACTTCAGCTACACTCCTATGAGCCCAAGTTAGTTGTTTCTATGGGTTCCCTTGTGGGCTCCCTTGTGGGATTGTGGCTACAATCCTTCCTCCCTGTCTTCAACAGAATATTCTGAGCTTAGGACACTGCTTGGCTGTGGGTCTCTGAATCTGTTTCTACCAGTTATTAGATGAAGACTCTCTGACAACAATTAGGGTAGTCACCAATCTGATTATTGGAGATGGCCAGTTCAGGCTACATATCCAGTGTTGCTAGGAGTCTTAGCTGAGGTCATTCTTGTTGATTCCTGGGAGATCCCCTTGCAACAGGATTCTACCTGACCCCAAAATGCCCCCCATATCAAGACATCTCTTTCAGTACTCTCCCCCTCCACCCACTCCCCAACCCAATCCCCTGTGTTCCCATCCCCACAAGCCCCCAGTCTACCCAGAAAATCTCTTCTATTTCCCCTTCCCAGGGGAATGCATACATCCCCCCTTGGCCCTCATTACCCAGCTCCTCTAGGGCTCTGGGCAATCTGACCTTGTTGGAGGTGTATCAGCTTTGAGGTCTCAAAAAGCCCACACCATTCCCAGTTAGCTCTCTGTCTTGTGCTTGTAAATTAAATGTAAGCTTTCAGCTGCTGTTCCAAAGCCACATCTGCCTGCCCGATTCCATGCTCCATACTGTGATGGTCATAGACTGTAACCCTCTGGAACTGTGAGCCCCAAATTAAATGCTTCCCTGTAGAAGTTGCCTTGGTCATGGTATTTTGTCACCACAACAGAAAACTAATGAAGACTATATCCAATCCTTACCCACCCACATTCTCAACTTCCCTGTCAGCCTTTTGGCCCCTGAATAATGAGCTCTCCCATACATACAGCTGATGACCTGGAATCAATCCCTGGAATGCATGTAAAAAAAAAGCCAGACACAGTGGTATACATCTGCAATCCTAGAACTTCTATGTTAAGAGATGAGGCAAAAATAAGAATATTACCTCAACACTTCAGTGCAGCTAGCCTGTAATAAATACATAAAGAAAGCATTTTAAGATAGAACACTATATTGATCATGGTATTCATAAAACACTGCATTGCTGCATATTATTTTTCCCAGACTTGAAAGAATACATTTCTTTTTTGTAGTTCAAGACATTTTCCCTAGTACCCTCTTAATATTTGAATGCTTGAAGTTTAAAATGTTGAGATAATTTCTAATAAGAGATACCTGTCCTTGAGTAACGGCAGGCTGATAAGCAAAGTTGCTATTGAAAATCTGAAGACGGTGGATTATACACCTGCATTCTAAATCACAAAGGTACTTTTCAGGCAAGCATAACCTTTCATCTCACTTCCATGTCACTTATACCTATCACATCTCTTCTGGATGACCCCAGATTTTATTGCCCCATTTCCTGTGTTTCAGTTGTCTGTCATTGGATAGGATATAATTGGAATGTAGCCCTGTTGTCTTTGTCTAAAAACCATGGCAACCACATTGGAAGTTCAGGACTGAATTGCTCTAAGCTGTTTGGTTGGGATGACAGATCCTTTGGTGACAGTTACATCTTAGCAGGGTGCCCAATGAAGACACGTCTCTTCATTCTTGATCCTGTTTACTGACCCTGGGCTTCCTGTCATTCCCTGTTAGGATTTATGAAGGAGGTAAACTTGATCAGGTTCTTAGGTAAAATGTTCATTGAAGCAAGAATTTGTGCAAAAGGAATCAATCAAAGGCATTATACACAACTAGCTCTATGAATCACAATAAAAAAAGAAAAAATCAAACATCTGGTTTTTTGGACATATTCCATAAATTGTGGTTAATCTTCAGTACACGATACTGTAAGTTCAAGCTGATGAGCACTTAAGGTCCATGAAACAAGGGTAGATGGTTGAAGCTTGCTAGTGGCATTTTATACCTTAGTACAGAGGTTGCTCTAAGTTGCAACTCAAATATTAGCATTTAAAACTTTTGTAAGTGGTCATTATCAGATACCTATGCTGCACGCTTACTCTTCAAAGAATTGCTTCACAGAAGTTTCTGGCAATTGGCAAATGAAAATATTCCCAGGAAATTCTGTCTCATATGAAGGACTGAGTTTCGGGTCAAACACCTCCCTAGATACCTTTTTTTGATTTTTCTGAAAACATGACTCCAGCAGACGAGTAGATTTCATATTAAGATGTAAAAGCCAGACAGGATAACTTTGAGGAGTTTTCTGAGGAAAAGCATTGCACCCAGTGGTTATATCTCTCCGCATGTATCTGGACCCCTGTGATGCTCAGAATCATCAGATGTCTTTTAAATCACACCAGGTTAGCCAGTTGCCAAGGAGAGAAGGCATCATTTAATCAGTCAATCAACCAGCTTTTTTTGTTTGTTTGGTTGGTTTTTCCTGGAACTCAGTCTATAGCCCAGGCTGGCCTTGAACTCACAGAGATCCACCTGGCTCTGCCTCCCAAGTGCTGGGATTAAAGGCATGCGCCACCACTGCCTGGCTGGTCAACCAGGTTTTGTTGAGCACCTTATTCCCACTAGGCAAGGTTCTGGGTACTTCAATGTGTAGCTGCCACTAGGAACAATGGGGAGACAAAGACAAAGACAAAGACAAAGAATCTTGTGGAGCAGGAGGTTTCTCTGGTCCCGCCCGGCCTCATGGTCCCACGTTCCTCTGATCCCATCTGGCCCTGCCGTCCTGCAGCCGCTTATGAAATAATTACTCAGAGGCTTAATATTATTTATAAGGCCTCCTGTTAGCTAGTTCTTATATCTTAAATTAACCCATTTCTATTAATCTATGTTTTGTGACATGTTCCATGGCTTTACCAGTCTGCTGGCATCTTGCCCCTTGGGTGGCAGCATGGTGTCTCTCCAGACTCTGCCTTTCTCTTTTCTGTCTCTCTCCTTGGATTTCCCCCCTGCCTCTAAGCTGCCTTGCTGTAGGCCAAAGCAGCTTATTTATTAACCAATGGGAACAACATATATTCACAGAGTACAGAAAGACGTCCCCCAGCGAAAAGGTAGTCTACATGTTTAAATATCGTCCTCCAGGGATGCTCCTGTGTGAGTCTCCATCGCCTCCCCACACCTGGTCCCTCCCCTGTTTTTCTGGCCACTCCTCTCTCCCCATTTCACTGTCCTGTAGTCTCTCTTAAAGGGACCATGAGAGAAGCCATCCTTAAGTAAGCCTGTGGGTTTTGTAAAACTGTGGTCTGCTTTGGCATAGTAGAGAGAGAAAATGCTCCTGGGATTTTATAAAAGGAAGCAAATGGATGGAGAATATGTTAGATATAAGCATATAAACACTTCAGGTTAAATTCCTGCCACAAATATTGACTAGCACATATCTGAGGCTCTTAAAGACAATATTCATCGGTAACCGTTTATTCTGTGTCCCTCCACAGCTTATGAAGTCTCTGTTAGACAACCTGTGCCCCAAATCTCTACCATTCTTTCCTTCCTGTGGTAATAACTACTATCTTGTCCCTTAACAAGAAAAAGTAATGAGTTGGTACTTAAAGGTCATTGGACTTAATTTTTTATCCCATTCAACACTAGTGCAAGATTTAAAAAAAGAAAAAGAAAAAAAAACTCTACTTCATAATTGTTAAGACAAGTTATTATCTAGTTAATATCAAACAAGGACTTAAAATTGGGTTTGTTCCTAAAATCATTAACCTATTTTCTCTTAGCTGAAAAAGTTCTTAAAAAATGACTGGTGGCCATTTTTAAGAGAAAATACAGGTGATATTTGTTAAATATGAGATTTGACCATTCTTCTGATGATTTAATGTAACACAGAATTTTTATTTTTTCAATAAAGATTAAGTATAGTTAATAAAACTATTCCTGAGCCCAAAACAATCAGTTTTAATAATAGTTTTAATTGTTTATTTGAACAATGCCCATATATCATTCACTTATATATCAGACATTCTTTCTTATTTATTTATATTAATTAATGTTTTACCAGCCTGATCATACTTTCCCCTCCCTCCTCTCCTCCCAGTCCCTCCCCCAACACCATCACCCATCCACTCTTCCTCCTTTCTCTTCAGAAAAGGCCAGGCATCCCATGTATATCAGCCAGCCATGGTATATCCTCATAGATTGTTGCCTAGCCCAATTGCCATCAAAGAAGCTTCACTCAGCAGCAGATGGAAACAGATGCAGAGACCCACAGCCAAACCTTAGGTGTACCTCAGGGAATCCTGCAAAAGACGGGGAGGATTGTGAGAGCCAGAGGGGCCAAGGACACCACCAAGAATCAACTAACCTGGGTTCATAAGGGCTCACAGAGACTGAACTGTCAACCAGAGAACTTGCATGGGACTGACCTAGGCCCTCTGCATATATGTGACAGTTGTGTAGCTTGGTCTTCTTGTGGGACTCCTAACTGTGGGAACAGGGGCTGCCTCTGACTCTTTTGCCTGCTTTTGGGACCCTTTCCTCCTACTGGGTTATCCAACCTTAGGAGAGAAGGTGCCTAGTCTTGCTGCAATAGTCAGTTCTTTACTGAAACAAGGGAGCAGCCATCACTTAGGACAACTCATCAAATTAGATGTGGCAGCATTTAATCTCATCGCAGAACTTCACAAGAACACATTTTGGTTGTTTATACTTAATGTGAACTCTAGAGCCAAAAACAATCGTAAAAATTAACTACATATAAAGTTTCCCTTCATGGCATACAAGCCACCAAATACCCGTTAACTGTATTTCTAACTTAATAATTGAATGTTATGCGTTTACAATGGCTTTATAAGTTTTAAGATATAGAGAAATGGTCATTTGTTAAAGGTCACTCAAAATAAGCAATGAGGGGAAAAAAGAAACAAAAATCTCCTGATTTTGTCCTTAAACCCTCAACCACATGCATAAGGAAGGTGAACATGTGCCACCATAGTAAATTCAGTGGTAGTAAGACGTGTCCAACGAAACGACCACAGCTTCAAGTCTCACTTGGAGTCAGAAGCTCTCAGTTCCCAAAGTTCTCCAAGCACACCTGAGGGAAAGCAGAGATTCTCTGCTGAAAATGATGACAACTGTTGGTGTGTGCTTCTCCAAATGGATTTGGGCACAGCAACGGGTGTGGGGCAGTTCTGAGAGACGGACTTCACAGACAACCAATTTGCAGGTTATTGATGAGGCAGGATAGAAGAAAATATTCAATATTGTTAACAGCCCTGAGCAGCCATCCCCCATTGGGTATAGAGAAGTAACAGCTAACACAATTCACTTTTCTGGGAAAGGTGTGGCATAAAATTGCTATGTCCTGGCCTAGCATTGTTCTCACAGAAATCCTATAAGGGTGAATGGTAAGAAGAACCAACAACACTCAAAGATGACTAACAGGTTTTTTTCCACTTATTCTTTGAGAACTTCACACATATATACAATAAAATATGATCCTAGCCATCCCATATTTCCTCCCTACACACACCCACATTCCCCTAAACACATCCTCCATTCCATGTCCCCTTCTTTAAAAAAAAAAACGTAAGTCCAATTAGTGTTGCCCATATGTGCACTGAGTGGAGCCATTCACTGGAGTGTGGGCAACCTACCAGTGACCACACCTCCAAAGAAGAATTTTTCTCCATCTCCCAGTAGCCATCAACTTCCAATAATAGCTCCTTAGTTACATAATCTTCCCCCATTCATGCTGAAATGTTGATCATGTGCACATAACCACACCTGTTGTGGTTCATGCACGCAATTGTCATGACATGTCCAGAAGACAGCACCTCACAGCATTCCTCCCCATCCTCTGAAGCTTACCTTCTACCACTAACAACACGGTGGCCGACTTGTGATACCTGCTTCTTGGTTTGCTTTCAACTGCTGTGATAAAACATCATGGATAAAGGCAACTTGGAGAGGGAAAGGTTTATTTCACCTTACACTTACACAGACCCTCACTGAGGGAAACCAGGGCAGGAACCTGGAGGCAGGAACTGAATCAGAGACCACAAAGGAATGCCATTTGCTGACTTGCTCCTCCTGGCTGGCTCAGTGTGTTTCCTTATACCACTCAGGACTCAGAGGAGAGCTGAGCTCTCCTCTATCAATTGGCAGTCAAGAAAATGCCCCGCAGCCTTGCTCACAGGGAACCTAATGGAGGTATTTTCTCAGTTGAGAGACCAATTCCCATTTGACTCTAGTTTGTATCAAATTCACCAAAACAAAACAAAACAAACAAAAAAATCTAAAACCCTAACCAGGACACCAGTATTCAGGAGGCTGAGATGGGAGAATTGTGAGTTCTAGACCAGTCTGAGCAACATCTTGAGATCCCAGTTTAAAAATAAATAGATAGCCAGGTATGGTGGCTCCTGCCTTTAATGCCAGTACTTGGGAGGCAAAAGCAGGAAGCTCTCTGTGAGTTCAAAGTCAGCCAAGGCTACATAGTAAAAATAAGTAATTATGGGATTTATCTAAAAAGAAGATAGTATATAAAATGTATACAAAGGAGAAAGAGGAGGAAAGAACAGAGCAAGGGGGAAAATGATTTTGCTCTGAGTCGCCATGTTTCAAGAAGGTTCATGAAGCAGAAGACTTTGTCAATGATGATGAGATGCTGACACTTAGGAACATAAGATGGATATCAAAATGACAACATAAGAAACAATAACAGCTACAATATAATGGAGCAGCCAAATAAAACCCGCTGCTGCTGAAATGAAGGTCATTAGAAGAAACGAAAAAGAAACTGGGGGTTCTGCAAACATCTAGGCATATGAGGAGTGAGGTGGAGAAAAGGGAATAAAATGATTAAAGACAAAGAAATCTCAAAAATCGTAGCAAAATTATATCCGTCTTAGGAAAAACACTGAGATTAAAATGTCGTATGTTAGAACACAGGAGCCGCATTCAGAAGAAAACCAAGATTCTGAAGTGTTCACATCACTGTGAAAAGAAAGAATAAAAATAAGAAATTAAACACCCAAATCAAGTTCAAAGTTAAATAAGCCAAATAAAATGAGGACAGAGATGAACAGTCACAGAAAGAAGTTAATAATTTCAAAAACTAAAAACTAATGGTGCAAGAGACAAAAGCAAGTAATTAATAAGAGGAGTAAATATGGAAATGAATAAAATAATTGGGTGTAGTAATTAACCATGAAAACACAAATGCAAATGTAAAAAACGATAATAAAGGAAAAGTAATTTTAAGAAAATGTTAATAACTATAAGAGAGTACTCTGATTCTATGCAAATAAAATCAATACAATAAGCAAGATGAATGATCTTCAAAAAAAAAGTCCAAGTACACTTCATTAGGATTTCCTGCTAAGGATCTGACAGCCAAATATCCCACCAACTCTGTCCTTATTTGGAGACTAACTTGTGAGAAAATCTGGAAAGTTCCCTCAAGTTGCTGACAGAATCTAATTGATTCTGAGACTGAGAACATTCTAAGATCTTGAGACCACACTCAGCTCCTTCAGGCCACACTCAGTTCCTTCAGGCCACATTCAGCTCCTTTAGACCATACTCAGCTCCTTCAGGCCACACTCAGCTCCTTCAGTCCACACTCAGTTCCTTCAGGCCACGCTCAGTCCTTCAGGCCACACTCAGCTCCTTCAGTCCACACTCAGTTCCTTCAGGCCACACTCAGTCCTTCAGGCCACACTCAGCTCCTTCAGGCCATGCTCAGTCTGTTGGCCTCCACTGTAGCCTCTCCCAAGGTCCAGCTTACTGCTTCCAGGCCATAAGTGAAATTTCCCTCATACTTCAAAATCTTCAAATCTCTTCTTTCAAGAAGAACCAGGTCATGGCTCATTTGTGAGGCTCAGACTCCCCTTAATAGGATAATTCCCCTGCTGAATAACTCAAGGCTTCTGAAAACCCTCTGTACTTTCTTCATAAGTATCACACAGGTGTAAACTCCATCACACACCTAAGAGGAGGAGATTAAACACAGGCCTTTCACATGGAGTGGTAATTTGAAGACCATCTTAGAATTCTTCACACCACACTAAGCAAGACTATAAAGAGATGAGAAGAACATCAGAAAGCTAATGTCTCCAAACATAGTGCCAGCCTCCACTGATTTTTTAGAACATTTTTTTTTCTAAACCATTAATGAACACAAAGTCATATGAGGATTTGGGGGGGGTTTACTTTGACATTTTGGGAGCCTTTTTTAAGATTAGGTCTCACTCTGTAGCCTAGGCTGAGCCAGCATGTTTGAACTCAATAGTTTCTTGTGGTGGTGGAGGTGGAGGTGATGATGGGGGTGGAGGTGGAGATGGAGGTGGGGGTGGTGGTGGTGGTGGTGGTGGTATGTGGTGGTGGTGGTGGTGGTGGAGGTGGTGGTGGTAGTGGTGGTGGTGGTGGAGGTGGTGGTGGTGGTGGTGGTGGTGGAGGTGGTGATGGTGATGGTGCTGGAGGTGGTGGTGGTGGTGATGGTGGTGGTGGTGGAGGTGGAGGTGGTGATGGAAGTGGAGGTGGAGGTGGAGGTGGTGGTGGAGGTGGTGATGGAGGTGGAGGTGGAGGTGGTGGTGGTGGTGGTGGTGGAGGTGGAGGAGGAGGTGGTGGTCATTGTGGTTTTGTTGTTGTTTTGTACTGACTACCCTAGAAATTTTAAATATCTATTACTGAAGGATAAAAATTGTTCTTTCGCCTACCTAGATTATAATCTTTAAAAAGAATGAAATAAAAAAGAGACAATTTTATTCTACGAATATGGAAGAATATAGAAACCTATTGAAAAAAATCTAAAAAGTAGAGAACATAGGTGCAAAAAATAAAAGTAGGAAAATAAATATTATTTGTATTTTAAATTTTATGTACATACATACATATTCGACACAGCACACCAGTAATCATAGATACAATGTATATAAGATTGCAAAGATGTAGCTAGGTTCATGGTGGACATATTCATAAACACATTCCTAAACCCAGCAGATAGTACTGAAAACCTGCAGTGTGAACGATGCTGAGAGTAATACAGTCAGCAAAAGGAAGAGACCCCTCTCTACCTCGTAGAACTTAGTGTGAGGAAAGACAGATTAAAAAGAAATTTATACAGTGGAGTATTACTCATCTCTTAAAAACAAGGACATGAAGAAATTTGAAGGCAAATGGATGGAACTAGAAAAAAAAAATCATCCTGAGTGAGATAACCCAGACTGAGAAAGACAAGCATGATATGTACTCTCTCATAAGTGGATGTTTGCTGAAAAATAAAGAATAGCCAGAATACAATCCACAGCCCCAGAGAGGCTAGGTAACAAGGAAGGTTTATGGGGGGACACCCAGATCTCCTTGGGAAGGGGAAGTAGAAGAGATTTCGTGAGTGGACCAAGAGCAGGTGAGGATGGGAACATGAGTGATCAGGTGACAGGGGAGGGCACAACGTGGAAGGGGAGAGTGCTGAAAGAGTGAGGGGTGGCATTTCAGAGTCCGGTCAAAACAGGACGCAAGGGGATCTCCCAGGAATCTACAAGAGAGACCCCAGCTTAAACTCCTAGCAATAACAGATACGTAGCCTGAACTGGCCATCTCCTGTGACCAGACTGGTGCCCAGTCTAATTGTCCTCAGGGAAGCATCATCCAGCAACTGATGGAAACAGATGCAGACCCACAGCCAAACATTGGCTAAGAATCGTTCAGAAGAGGAAGAAAAAGGATGGTAGGAGCCAGAGGGGTCAAGGACACCACAAGAAAACCCACAGACTCAGCTAACCTGGGCTCATAGGGGCTCACAGAGACTGAACCGACAACCAGGGAACCTGCGTAGGACTGACCTAGGCACTGTACATATATGTGACAGTTGTGTAGCTTGGTCCTCTTGTGCGACTCCTAACAGTAGGAACAGGGAACTGTCTCCGACTCTTTTACGAGTGTTTTGGACCCTATTCCTCCTACTGGGTCACCTTGCCCAGTCTCAGTACATGGGGAGGTGCTTAGTCTTACTGCAACTTGATATGCCAGGTTTGGTTGATACTCATGGGAGACCTGCCCTTTCCTAAACAGAAATGGAGGAGGAGTGGGGGGTGGAAAGAGGAAGAATATGGGGAGGAACTGGGAGGAAAGAAGGGAGGGGAACATGCTGCCAGGATTTAAAATAAATGAATGAATTTAACAAATAAATTAATGAACAAATAAAAAAGATCATTTTTGACAATGGTTAAGGGACGAAAGGGATTCAGCTAGTATTATAGCAGGAGCCCCCAAAACAGAGAACAGAGTTACTTGATTGTGAGATTTTTTTTGTATATTTGCATCTGCTCTTAGGGCAAAGGTGTTAGAGATTGTGTTGTCACGGCCCTCTCCCCGTTTGTACCCTGCCAGACTAATAGCTGACGTGGAGAGTCCTTGTATGGAATGCTCAGAAGGGCTTTTGAAAATACATCGGAATCTGCATTGATGAATTAACACATGTGCACACAGATCCCAATATTGTTTAAATACAAACTCCAGTTCTGGGTCAGGTAGAGATCCAAGGTCTCCATCTGGCCCAAACTCTGAAGCTACTGAGAAGACTTTGGTCTGGCAGGAAAGCCCTGAGAAAAGAGAACCAACATTCTCCTCAATCCCTTCCACAGGCCAGGACCCCAGGGTGGCTCACTTTCCTTAGTGACTTACGCCTCCAGCTTCAAATCCCTGACATCTCCTGTGACTGCTGCACTGTCTGCAAGACGTGTTCCATGTGGCACAGTGCGACTATGAAGCAATGGCCCACTAGTATCCCCAAGGGAACAGTCACCTAGGCCCCTGTCCTCACACTGTTCTGCACATTTCCCAACTTCTTAAACCTTCCATCCCCCACACGCCAGCAAAAACCTACAGCTGTAATTAACCAGCCTTTTCACACTTCCTCCACAGTTCCCTGGAAATAGGAAATCCCTCAAAGTTGTTCTGAGCTCTACAATAATTTATTTGCCTCCCTAGAAGTACCCCCCTTCTTCCCTGAAGACAGTGCCCATAAACTGCCATGATGATACTTTGTACAAATGACGGTGGTAGAAATAAATTTAGCCTTATAAAATGTGCTCATTAGAACTCCTCTTTATGCCAGAGATGAGTCTACAACATTTTATATACCTTCTCATTGCTTTTATGGGACAGCCAGATTAGACACTGCTCTTTACTTCTGAGCCCACAGAGTACTTCAAAGTCTCGCTGTATTTTGTGTCTAAAACGTGACAGAAGCCTTTTTATAGTCCCCCGTATACCTCAAGACACACAAGAAAATATCTAGAGTTGTTCCTGTGGGGTTTTTTCCTCAACAATATTTAGACTAGGTAACATAAAAATATCCATTTTAATTCGACATGCCCAGAATCGATCTTCCAAAGAAAATATTAAAATGACTCTAGACTCATTCCAAAACTCAAAGATAAACAGAAACAGCTGCTTAATGTCTCAAAAGCCAGTCTGAGATTCATTTCAATTATCCAACAAAAGGTACCTCAGGTGTACCACGGCATTTTCAAGCTAAATTTTATGCCTATTAGAGATAAGCCTTGCGGCAGGCATGGAGTCCTTCTGGTTGTTAGAGCTTTTATGTCTGACAGCATTCTCCTAATTCCCTGTTTAATTTTATTTTGACTTCTATAGATAGCTGTAAAGTGAGCAAGACAGAACAATTTATATGGCATTTTGCACCTGTGGTAAGGTCAGTTTGAAAAATGTCTTAAAGAGGAGATTTTTTTCCCCAAAATATTTAGATTTCTTTGTTGCTCTTTTTCTCTAACCAGAAGGAAAAAAAAAAAGAAATATAATGTCATCACTCTCATTCTTCTATTCAAATCTATATAAAGTGAGCTCAAGAAGTACTTGTATAGGGAACTAATAAAAAATAGAAAAGCTCCTTACACTATTTCCAAATGCTTTCACACACCTCCCAGTGGTGATGTTATAGTGACCCTCAAGAGCATATAATATACACATGAGCTTTAGCAGGATATGTGATGCTCTTTTTATCAAAGTCAGCCATCTTGATGACACCAAGCCAACATAGCTTCACCAACCTTCCAGCCTCCTATCCAAACTTTGACAGTGTGAAGACAATCCCTGTCTCTGCACAATACACACATGCACAGAGCTGCACGTGGTCCTGTGTCCTGACCTTCCCACCAATGTCATCGGGTGGCCACATCACCTCGTACGACCTCACTACCATTCAGTCACATAGTCATGTGTATCATTTAGTCCTCATAGCTGCTTTAGTAGCTCCAACTTTCTGGAGGATGAAAATGACTCAGAAAATGGTGGTCACTGCCCAGTAAACAACTGGCCAACTAAACCATATTATAGTATTACAGCAACATTTGCTCAAGTTAAAAATACTTTGCATGTATCGCTATGAACCATTAAAAGTGATTACAGTTTTTTTATTTTGGTGAAACAGCCTTAGATTGAATTTTGTTAGACATCAAAAAATAAATAAGAGGGACAATGAGATGGCTTGGCTGGTAAAGTTGTTTGCTGGAGCTTACATGAAGGAAGGAAAGAACTGACTCCCACAGTTTGTGTACATGCACATACATACATACACAGATATAAATACAGATAGAGATAGATAGATAGATAGATAGATAGATAGATAGATAGATGATGGATGGATGGATGGATGGATGGATGGATGGATGGGTGGATGGGTGGATGGGTGGGTGGTAAGGTGGGTGGGTGGATGGATGGATGGATGGATGGATGGGTGGTGTGGTGGTGGTGTGGGTGGTGGTGGATAGATAGGTAGATAGATAGATAGATAGATAGATAGATAGATAGATAGATAGATAGATAGATAGATAGATATTAAAAAATTAAAAATAAGGGCTGGCCAGATGGCTCACCTGGCAAAGGCACTCACCCCCAAGCCTAGAACACAGAGCCTGTTCTAAAGTAAACCTTTTGGCTCTGGACATCCAAATCCTCATCCAAAGGAAAAGCTTTTTGATGTCAATTGCTTGACTTATAAGAGGACAAAAAAACTAACTGAATCCAACTGAAAAAACAGAGGGCATTGGGAAATAAACACACATACAGAAACTGAAAAGGTCAAGTAAATGAGTCCCTGGAGGCCCAGGGCCACAAATGCTGCAAGAACCTCTCTCAGAAGCCCTCCAAGTGGCCCTCTCTGTCAGCCCTGTTCTCTTCCAAAGACTCCTCCCATCCTTCAGACAAGACCCCTCAGGGCTCTGGATCTAGCTCCAATGGAGTAAAACATCAGAGAAAGACCCATCCATTCCCCCTGGCCTGATGTAGACTCCCACCCCATCAACAGAATGATTGATGGCCCAGTGAGGAGCAAAGGAAAAACCACATTTGGATATTTCCCTGGAAGAAGTTGTATGTAGCACAGAAAACTAACTTTAAAAAATGTTGAAAGTGCTTTGTCTGTTTTTAGCAGATGATGAATCCAGAAAATTTAAATAACAGACACAAAAATCCAGAAGCATATGGAAAATATAGGGGAAAGCATGCATGCTTTACCACTAATGCACCTTGTAAGCTATAGGATAATGGATTAAAGGAGATGATTAACTACATTCCTAATAATATTGTTACCCAAATAACTCTTGAGCTGTGTACATCCATTTTGTCCCATCTATAACTTACTATTTTGAATAAACCAACTTATATTTTTGTTTTTAAATTTCATCCCCACATCCATAACTATTTGATGTTACCATGTACATAAACGCTGCTTCTATAAGCAATGATTCTGCAGGCAACCTTCCCCCTATCACTTGGATACCACTCAGATATCTAGATATGCATACGTGCAGGTTAGTTTACATAGGGCATCTTAATACACTTTCGGAGCAGAGTACTCACTCCTAAGCAGGTAAGTCAAGAAACTGTAGATTTTTCTCCTGAGAATAAAAGCCACTATATCCTCACTGGCGACATTTTCCTCTTCTGTTCTTATTATATTCTGATCAACAAATAGAAACTTGTAGTCCTAAAATGTTATGACAGGGGCTAGAAAGATGGCCCAGTGACTAAGGATGATGCTGACCCTACAGAGGACCCTAGTTGAGTAAGCAGGACCAGTTCACAGCTGCCAGTAACTGCAGCTCCAGGAAATCCAATGCTCTCCTCCCACATCTTTTGACTACTGTACTCACGTGTACATACCCTTGCCCAGACAAACGTGTGTGTGTGTGTGTGTGTGTGTGTGTGTGTGTGTGTGTGTCACGCAATTAAAAACCAGATAAGGGGGCTAGAGAGGTGGCTCAGCAGTTAAGAACACATGCTGTTCTTCCAGAGGACTTGAGTTAATTCCCATACACCTGTATTGGGTGGCTCACAACCACCTGCAACTACAGCTCCTGGGACATTGGACATCCCTGGCCTCTGTGGGCACCCGCACTCATGTGCACATACCCACATACAGACATAAACACACAGACACATGTGCATACATGCACGTGCACACACACACACAAAGGGGAGAGAGAGAGAGAGGGAGAGAGAGAGAGAGAGAGAGAGAGAGAGAGAGAGAGAGAATTTAAAATAATAAATTTTATAAATATTTAGTTTAATAAAAGCAAAATCTGTGATTAAGTCTAAACGATTTAAAAAAGATTTCAAAATAAGATGTTTACTGTTTTCTATCTCAAAGAATAACCCTAAATCTCAGGTTTCTGAGAATAAGAAAAACATGCCTGCCTTTCCAAGCCTTCTGTAGACCAACTCAAACCAACAAGTAGACTTTATTACACCTGAACAAAATGAGCCTTACTTTTGTATCTACCAAAACCTTTCTGTTTGGCAATTCCCATTGTACTTTCTATATAGATGATAGCGTCACTATCTTAAGGAGTTTTTCAATCCTAGTCTGCCCAAGTCATATCTTAAAATAGAAAGTTGTATTCTAGACCCCAAGTTTGTTCACTATTAACCTACACAGTATCTATCTGTTATGCAATCATGTGTGCCTGAAAAGAAGCTCGAAATAGCTCATGTTGAAATTGTCTTCAGATATACCAGAACTCCTATTTTTAAATAATGGCACCTTACTGGGTTGCATTAAGCAAGTCGGCCATCTGGAATTAACTTTCATTTGTATTAATAAGCCCATACTTCATTCCCATTTCCATTCATTCATTCATTCAACAATATAGCCCACGAATTGCGTGTAACATACTGTTCTAAGTGTTTAAGACACATACTTCTTGAAAGGCAGAAAAACTCTTGCCTTTTGGAGAGAGGCGGGCAGAGAAGGCACACAGTGTGCAAGTGAGTGAGGTGTGCCCTGGCTTGGAAGGTTGTCAACACTTGGACAACAGCAACAGGGAAAGCTGGACCAAGAATGCAGCAGGACAAGGTGTTGGATGTGGAAGAATTTGGAGCTACCTGGAGGAAACAAGTCCTTTTCTAGCTAGAGTTCTGAAATGAAATAATTCCAGGCAGAAAGCCAGAACAGTCCCAGAGGCAGGGGAAAACCTGACTTGTGGAAAAAAGAAAAGATGGCAAAATAACTTGGGAGAAGGGGCAAGAGAAGAGGACCAGGCCAGAAGAAAGAGGGCCAGCCTTGGTCTCAGATACCTAGAGATTTATATCACTGTTTCCTTGAAGCATGTAATACTTCTGCACAGGCTTGAGGATAATGTCCCTAGCATTACTGTATGATTTAATTCCATTTAATGTTTCCATGTATAAATTCCAGTTTGTGGCTGATATTGAAAAACAATTTTAAAAATAAGGCAAACATTCCATTATCCATTCAACTTAAAATGGATGTTTTTAAAGAATTGTTCTGTGTTCATTCATGGATAAAATAACACTTCTCTAAAATAGTTATGAGGTTGAGAGAAGATGCATTACTTTGCAAATGTAAAACATTTCTCTAAGAATTGGATACTAAAATATGGCTTGACCCAGATTTATTGTTGTAGACTGTCATCACAGCAAGCACCAGGAAATGTCTTCTAAAAATACGATTCAAGCTAGGCATGGTGATGCACGCCTTTATTTCCAACAGAGGCAGGCAGAGCTCTGTGAGTTTGAGGCCATCCTGGTCTCCATAGTGATTTTCAGACCAGCAAGGGATACATAATGTATCAAAAAGCCAAATAAATAAATGAATGAATAAGTAAATAAGCAATCAAGTTGACTGTAGCTGAAAGTTTTCCTGTGTCCCGCCTGGTCCATGGTCAGAACAAATCTCTCTCACCCACCAGTCCCACAGCTGCTAAGACCCTAATAAACACACACAGGCTAATATTAGTTATAAACTGTATGGCCATTAGCTCAGGCCTACCATTGACTAGCTCTTAAATTTAAACTCAGCCCATTTTTGTTAATCTATATGTTGCCACATGTTCTGTGGCTTTACCTGTGTGCCATTACATGCTGCTCCCTGGACGGCAGGCTGGTGTCTCCTGCCTCAACCTTCCTCTTCCCAGAATTCTCCTTGTCTGCTTATCCCACCTATACTTTCTCCCTGGCTACTTGCCAATCAGTGTTTTATTAAGGCAGTGTACAAGTGCATTATCCCACTGTAGCTGACAGCTGCTGAGAAAGACAGAGTCACTTTTCTTTGGGGAAATGGCCACTAGTAGGTGGCCCAAGACCCCACAACACACTTTATACATGTATGAAATTTTCAAAGAACCTATTTAAAATATTGTTTGATTAACATATATATCATATCTTTTAGAACAAATATAGAATTTGATAAATGCTACAATTGCATTTTTCTTATGAGCCATGTTCCCACACTGACACCTAAACATCTCACTAGGGTGTCCAAACATGGAAGCTTTTACAGAAAGAGGCACAATTACAATATCAAAAAACAAAGGAAAAGAAATGAACGTGTGGTAGAGTTATAGTTCAGTTTTCAGAGTGCTTGCCTAGCATGAACCTGAGGCCCTGGTTTTGATTCTCAGCAATGAATAAACCAGGGATGGGGATATGCACCTGTAATTCTAACATTTGGGAGGTAGAACCAAGAGAATCAAACATGCCACATCATCCTCAGCTCTATAGTAAGCTGGGGACCAGGCTGGTCTACAACGAATCCTTATCTATCTATAAAAGATGTCCTTGGAAGAGTAACAAAACCAACTCTGAATAGAGAGGGTGTGATGTAGCTTCAGTAAGAAGGAAAAAAAATATTTTCTAAGTTTATATGAGTGAACCTTAAACTGGAAACTTACAGACACCATGTTAACTAGTTTTTAATGTCAACTTGATACCAGTTAGGTTCTTGGAGAAGGAGTAATCTTAATGGAGAAATGCTTTCATGGATTGGCCTATGGGCAAGTCTGTGGGGCATTTTCTTGATTGAATGATGTGGAAGGTCCCAGACCACTGTGGGTGGTGCCACCCCTGGGAAGGTAGTCCTCCGGGGTATAAGAAAACAGACTGAGCAAGCCATGGAGAGCAAACTAGTAAATAGTACTACCCAGTGGTTTGTGCTTTAGTTCCTACCTCCAGGTCCCTACCTCTTTGAGTTCCTGTCCTGACTTCTGTCAGGGGTGGAGTTCAACCTCAAGAGTTGTAAGCTGAAATAATTCCTTTCCTCCAAAAGTTGCTTATGGTGTTTTATTACAGCAATAGAAACCCTAAGTAGTATAGCACTCTAAGGAAGAAGCAGCTTAAATATAATTGGAGTTAAAAGTGATCCTATACAACCACTTGACGACCATCCATCTGTTATATTTTACCTATTATACGTTGTGTTCTTCATAGGCAACTAGAGATATAACAACAGATAAAATAGTCATGAGTTTATAGTCCAATGAGGGAAAACAAACACTAAGTAAATCATACAGGACATCACAAATAAATTACTTAGCTGTAATTATCTTAAATGCTCTCACCATTTGAAAGTAAGTTTCACATATTCAGAACTTGGCATGTACCACACATTATAGCACCAGCTGTGGGAGAGATCTGGAGCATATGAAATACTCACTGAGTATTTATTGACTCAATACAATGTCCCTTTAATCCCAAAGGCATACTGTCTTAGTTAGGATTTCTATTGTTGTGAAGAGACACCATGACCATGGCAACTTTTATAAAGGAAAATATCTAACTGGGGCTGACTTACAATTCAGAGGTTTAGTCCATTATCATCATGGTTGGTGGCATGCAAGCAGACATGATGCTGGAGAAGGAGCTGGGAGTTCTACATCGTGATCCACAGGTAACAGGAAGTAAAGTGTATACCACACTGAGCATAGATTGAGCAAAGGAGACCTCAAAGCCCACCCCACAGTGACACACTTCCTCCAACAAGGCCACACCTACTCCAACAAAGCCACACTTCCTAACAGTGCCACTCCCTTTAGGGGCCATTTTCTTTCAAACCACTACACGTAAATTCCAAGAATGGATGCCTGAAACCATAGACAATATAGATCCGCATAGATTATATATTCTCCTATGCAGATGTATCTATGATAATATTTAGTTTATAAGTTGAGCATAGTATGATATTTGCAACAATAGCAAAATAATTATAGCAATGTACTCATATAAAAATATGAATGTTCTCTCTCTCTCCATTGAATATTTTAATACTTTTAGACTGTTGTTGACTGTGGAAAACGAAAACCTTGGGGAAAGGAAGAAGATTATAATGGATTAAGAGAAGGACAAAATGAGAATGTAAAACAGGAGTCTTAACCAAATATAGGGGCTTACATGTAAGCTGAAGCCTAGAAAACAAATAAGAACTAGGCAAAGGGTGGGAAAGGCAGAGAAGAGAAAGGGGCAGAATTTCCTTTGGGCAGCAAAACCTTGTGTGGAGTTAAAAGTGGCCCTGTCCAGGAAGAGGGAAGACGTCATTGAAGACAAGTCAACAAACAGTTGTTGTTACCCTGGGAGTAATAGGAAAACAGTGGCAGGTTATAAAGAAGGTGTGTGATGATCATATTTATGGTTGTAAAGAATCATGGTGATAATAATGCAGACAAAGTAATCCCAGGAGTCTACTGCTTTTGCAACATTGAATTCAGCATTTTAAAAAATCTGCACAGAAATTTCTTGAATTTGACTTGACTTTATAGTAAAAGTTGACCAACTTCTGAAAGGAAGATTTTTAAAGAGCTGAGAGTGGTTTATTGAGAGAAGATGTGAATACCAATTCATTTGATTCTCTTACCTTGTTTAATCCCATATGTTAACTTGTCATATAAACATTACATGTTATACGTGCCAATATAATGCATAACATCTTACAGTGCAAGATGAAAGATATTTGGCAAATGCCGTTAAGGTTATTAAACCCTTCAGGCTCACTTGCCCCAGCCTGATTAGTGAGAGTCACCTGTGCTGAGATGGAATGTCCATAGACCAGGAACCAAAATAGCTCCTGGTAAAAAGTGGGCACTGATCAGTAGAGAGCAAGAAAAATGGGAATGTTGGTCCTACAAGTGACTTCTGCCAATGTTTTAAATGAGTTTGGAAGCAGATTCATCTATAGAGGCTCCAGATAAAGGCTCAGCCTATCAGACACCCAGACTCCAGTCTTGTGGGACCCTTGGTAGAAAGTTCCACTGAACTCACAGGGACTTACAACCATATGGAAAAATGAGAAAACTCCAATTGTTTTAAGCCAATATGTCTGTGAGGACCAGTCACCACCACCACCACAACAACAACAACAAATTGAAGCATTAATTATTTTAAAGTATTTTTATTTCTATGTGTCTGTTAGCATTGCTCACATCTTTAAAAGGAGAGAACCTTAGTTTGTTTGGGCAGCTACAACAAAGTACACTTGACTGAGGAGCTTCTAAAGCACAGAATTTATTCCTGGCAATCTGCTGAATCCAGGCATCTGAGGTCAGGGTTCTGGCACTCTGGAGCTCCAGGTCTCATGTGGCCACCACCTTATCCTTTCATAGCAACAAAAGAGGATAGGAGATCTTTCTAGGGTTCCTTTATTATGTAAAGACACTTATCTCATCCATGCCACCTTCACCTTTAATTATCTCCCAGCAGCCCCACCTCTTAATACCATTACACAGGAAGGTGGGGGTTGCAGTGTATGAATCAGGGGCCAGAGACATAAACACTCAGCCCAGAGCAACATGCTATGATGATTGATTTAGCTTTCTACTGTGGAAGGTCTTAGGCTGTCAGAGTTTCACCATGAACATCATTTAGTCCACCTCATCACCTCCTAAGTGTTATATGATCATCTGAACAAAAACAGAAAGTAAGGACAGAATAATGAATGACATTGCTCCAGACTGCACTCTCAGGGTTTGCCCTTATTTGCCGCTGCCACCCCTTGATGCTTCAGGAAAGGGTGGCCACTTCTACAGACTAACGGTAGCATTATGGGAAAGCCAAAGCCTGTGCCAAAAAATGACTGTCTCCTAGCAACAGGTGGTCTGATGGCAAGAAAGCCTCTTTGTCTTGACCCTTGCTTAGCTTTGACTAACCAGAACTGACATTTGACTATACACAAGACTAAAGAACATTCTTCATCCTTCATCTGCTGTCTGATTACTTTCCATTTCCCCCTCTATAAAATGAAAAGAATAATACATGAAGCAACCTCTCAAATAATTACATTTCAAACCAATACACTTCATTAAGCATGTCTGTAGAGTCTGAGAAACACATAATAAGGAGATCAGCTACTGCAGCCAGGCCCAAACACTTGACAGCTTAATATCCCTAAGGTCTCTCTATCACTCCTGTCATGGTTTTTGTTCAGGTTTGCAGAAGGATGTGAATCTCCATCCAGGTTTTCTGGAACCCATATCCTGTCACTTAAAGACTCCACTAATGTCTATAGTCCTAAATTGTAGCTGAAGTTTTTCTGGTCCTGTCTGACTCCCACGGCCTCATGGTCCACAGCCACTCAGACCTAAGTAAACACACAGTGGCTTATATTAATTAAAACTTTGCAGCCATTAGCTCAGGCTAACTATTGACTAGCTCTTACACTTAAACTCAGCCCATTTCTGTTCATCTATATGTTGCCACATGTTCCCTGGCTTTACCTGTGTGCCATTACACGCTGCTGCCTGGATGGCAGGCTGGCGTCTCCTGACTCAACCTTACTCTTCCCAGAATTCTCCTTGTTTGCTTATGCCACCTATACTTCCTGCCTGGCTACTGGCCAATCAGTATTTTATTAAACCAGTGTACAAAAGCATTATTCCACAGCACCAAACCTTCCTCTTTATCCTCTGAAGAAGATATGTGAGGAAATCCACTCATCATTTCTTTGTCTGTGGGTGTTCACATGTATATACATGCTTATTACAATTGTGTCCATGCATGTGGTGGAGGTACACATTTGTGCGTGTGTGTGTGTGTGTGTGTGTGTGTGTGTGTGTGTGTGTGTGTGTCCCAGAGGTCAGCATTGATTATCTTCCTCTACTGCACTTCACATTCTTTTCCAGACAAAGTATCTCTCTGAGCCTGGAGCTCACTGATTTGTCTAGACTAGTTGTCTAGAAAGTCATAGAGACTCTCTCCTCTATACCTTCACAGCACCGAGATTAGAGGGGTGTGCCTGGCAGTTTTGCAGAGTTCTGTGGGATTGGATTCAAGTCTCCATCCTTGTGTAGAGTGGCAAAGCAACTTATCAACCAAGCCATCTCCTCAGCCCCCATTCAAACCGTCTTTGTTCCAGGAGCGATGCATATCCTCTTTATTCACATCCACTGGAAAGAAATAGTCAGGTCTCCCCACCTAAATAAATACACAGGAATTTTAACCTGGCAGTGTGCCTAGAGAGGAATAAGCATGGAAAATGGTGAATCTTAGCACTGTGTTTCTCACAGATGATAAGATGAAGCTGAGGGATGACCCATAGATTTAGGCTGTCAATTTGCCTTCATTATGTATTTGAAGGTATGTATTTCTAGCCTCCATTGTTGCATAACAATCAGAAATTCAGCAACATAAAACAACGTTTAATTAACTAAGCTAATGGGCTCTACATGGTTAAAATCGAAAACAGACACAAAGGAGTTATTAGTCATGTTTCTACTCCCTGAGTATGGACTCAACAGCATAGGCTGCAATCATGTAAAGGATTCTCATTCATGTGTCTGCCAGCTGATGCTGGCCATTAGTGAAGACCTCAACAGAGGCTGCTGAGCAAGAAGTATCACATGGAGTCTCATGTGGCCTCCATTTCTTCATGATATGGTAGCATCAGGGAATCAAAGCTCTAGTGTGGCAGCTCAGAATCACAAAAACAATGCACTAACTAGACAGGCAGAAGCTATGCTGTCAATCATGACATAGGTCATTTCTGCTGTTGTCCCCTGGCTTAAGAATTTATAAGCTGACTCAAATTCAAGGAGAAAGGACCTAGATCTGCACCTCAATGGGAGAATACTAAGCCACAGGTAAAGGACCATATGGAGTGAAAGATATTACTGTGTCTAGTTTTGGAAATTATAATCTCCCTCGTACATTGGTTTAAACCAACTGAATTTCCCTGTGTGAAATGCTTTGTGCTTTATAGAAGAATGGGCAGCAAACCATGGCCCTGTGCCTGTTTTGACAAACAAAATTTTATTGAAATACAGCCATGCCTATTCATTAGCAAAGTTGCATAACTCCAAAAGAGACCATATGTCCTGAAAAGACAGCATTATTAATTCTCAAGCCTGGGCAGTTTGCTAACTCTGTAGATAGAATATTGATTAAGGATGTGGGCATGGAGACATATGTTTATATATTGCAGTTAGGTGTTATGCTGGCTTAGTAAATTTGTGGTTGTAGATTCTCCTCCAATAACCATGATTTCACTAGAGCTAGTTAGACAGCTAGGTTTTCAGTACCAACATGGTCTTCCTTTTGTTGAGTGTGTCTTAAGTTCAATCAGAGAGCCATTGGTTACCACCAAGATATGTGTGCCACTGCTGAACCCGTAAGATTATTGTGCCATGCTGGTCATTGCTGTGTTCATGGGCATCATGTCTGAGCAGGACTGTTGGTTGTGTCTCTCCTTTGCAAGCTTGTGTGGCACCTTCTAGAACCATGAAGGCTAGGGAGGTGACATGCTAGGAGAGTTAGCTCAGGTCCCTGTTTCTGAAGTTCATGGAGTCTTTAGTAATAGAAACTCCCTTTCCACCTCTGGGAGTAAGCAAGGGCAACAGCCATAGGCTGTATGTTTTGGGGGTCTCTTAGACAGCCCTCACCAATAACTCAAAAGAGGGCTTCTCATGTCTGGTGTTGGGGTTTTTTGGTAGGTGGTCCTTATTTCCCTAACATCACCAGCTGATTGGGTGAGATCTAACACCAGTATGAAGAGTAATATATGCTGCTCAAGGTTCACTGACTTTAAACTTTGATCTCATGCAAAAAAGGCAAATGGCATCTTCACAGAAGCATCCACATGTGCAAATATCTGGCACCATGATCCAGTCAGGTTATCACATAACATAAACCATGAAACTATCTCTAACCCTTTCATTTTTTTTCTTGCAGAAAAAAAATTGGCAAAAGTGCAGCTTTATGAAACCTAGATCTATGTTTTGATAGCTAAATTGTTTTATAGTATACAATCTGTTAGGTAAGTCCGTGACTATGTATCTATCCACATGACTTGTCATGGTGAAATGCAATATAGGCACTTAATTGTTTTATTATATTTAAGTATAAAATCTAAGGGCATGTATTTCCTGGATTCACATCATGCACCAGTCATGTGTGCCCAGGAAAGGACTGGTGGTGGAGGGGGAGAGAGTGCAACACTGATGTTAAGGTTAACCCTGCTGCAAGCATCAGAATCTAGATTCCACCTGAATCCTGGGCAGCTTTGTATTTCATCATTGACTTCAACGTTCTGAAAATTCCACCTTTATAATTTCAGTGCTAGTAATATATTTTTTAATGATTTGACAAAATTATCAAAAGCAAGTACCCATACAAAAAAGATAAGCATTAAATTCTGGTTCAATATAATAATTTTGATTAAACTCTCCCAGGATGAAAAGAAATGTCAGGATACTATCTATAAAAACAGTTTTAGGGAACTACTTTTTTTGTTGTTCTATGCATTTGTAAATCTAGATTTTAAATTTTTATTTTTTTCTTGGTTAGCTGCCTATGACAGAGAATTCTTCAGCTGAGACATTAGAAGAAGTGTAGGAGCCTGAAGAAATGGTTCCATTCTTAAAAACAGTTGCTGCTCTTCCAGAGGACCCAAGTTCAGTTTCCAGCACCCACAGCCAGCGGTTTACAATGACCTGTAACTCCAGTTCCAGGGGATGCAACACAATCTTCTGGTCTCCACAGATACTCATGTTCATACACACACATGCACACACACACGCACACACACACACGCAACCTCATACATGTAGTTTAAAAATAAAATATTTTTTTTAAAAAAGAAAATGTGCAAATGATTTCTAAATTATATTAATAATTCCTCTTTCTGGTGAAATTTACTCTTCTTTTGTTTTATTTTCTCCTCTTTAGGTTTGGATGTGTGGAGGAGAGATGTTTGACGTTCCGTGTTCTAGAGTCGGTCATATCTACAGGAAGTATGTCCCTTACAAAGTTCCATCTGGGACCAGCCTGGCAAGAGTGAGTAACTGGGCACCAGAAGAGTCTGGGCTCACTCAGGCTCTGCTTCCTGCAGGCGGGTACTCAATCGTGGTGTCAAGAGTTCCCATTCCTTTACTCCATCTCCACTGCTTAAAGAAGTATTGACTGTGATGGTTTTGTCGTGTGTCACCGCATCTTCACATGTGTTTGTGTTTAATATTAACCATCATCTTCTGCTAATCCTTGTTAGCAGCTTTAAGTGTCAATTGGGTCAGCCGTCAATTCAGGCTACGGACTTGTCTACAATGTCACCTATTTGTAGACCAAATGGAGTCTTAGGGAGGTGGCTTGCTCATGAACACATGAATGACCAACAGTAGTAGTATAAAGCTGGGCCTCCAGGATGGATGGCCATCTTTCCCCCAGCATGGAGGGTAATAGTGAACATAATTAGTCAAATAAAGTAAGGAGTAAACGAGATGGGGGAAGTGGAGGTTCAGACTCAAGCTTCTCCTCCTTTAGAACTAGAGCTAATGCTAGATATAGCTTCAGACCATTGTCAAATTTCCCTTAATTAAGCAAGTCTAGTTTTGTTTCATTTCTGTTTTGTTTTGTTTAGAATAAAATTTTTCTTGTAGATCCAATGCAAGGACACTTTTACCATCTGCCCTCCAGAAACTTCCATATGCCTGTTTGGGGAGATACAAAGTCACAAACCTTCTCCGAACAGCCCTGATGATGTCTCTGCCATCCATGTTGCTTTCCTCTTGGATGTGTCTGTTGTCTTCACCACATTACGTGTGTGCTACAGCTTAGACACCAAGTCTAAAAGCGTGGTGTCTTCCAGATGCGTTGGTGCTGTGATCCCCTAGGGATCTAATTTTGAGTTGCTCTTTTTGAGGTCTTCACTAAAGTGCAACGCACAACCACTCAGGTCTTTTCTACATGATTCAGTAAACTCACATAGCAACTTTTTGTAAAGCATAACTATTATTGTTGTTGTTGTTATAAACTATTCCACTAGATTCATTCACAGATCAGTCTCACAAGGGTGGGGCTTTGGGTCTGTTATTTTATGTCATACCAATATCTAAAATAGAGCTTGGAGATAACTTATTGAAGAGTTTAATTAATTATACTCCTCAAGGACAAAACAGAGGTTCAAGTTGTTAATAAAACTTAAGACATTTTAATGAACTTTAATAAAATTATCATCCCTAGTGCATCCCTCCAGGCTCTTGTTCTTCCTCTCTTGCTCTGTGAGACTGTCAACAGCATTCACGTCTTTCTCTACCTACATCCACGGTCCTTTTAGCAGTCGTGAGACGTTCTAGAATGAGATTACACTGTACATTCCTTAACAGGAAATTATCATCAGACCACTCCCCGCTTCCTCCGAAACAATAAGATATTAATAATGCATTGCACTAAAAACTTGCTTAAAAGCACTGTTTGAAGAAAAATAGCAGTTATGAAATCATAAACTGATTAAAGAGCTGCATTTTGGTTAAAGAAATACAGTTTAATTTAGTCAAAGAACTTAATGCATATGAATAAGGAAGAAATACAAATTCACAGGCAGGTTAAAGAGTCAACAAATCCAAGCACACATTACAAATCAGCTGTGTGGATACCATCGCAGTGCAAAAGTCCTGAGGATAATGAATGGTGTCTTTCCGTTCATCTACTTCCCTTCACTCATTCTCCTCGACTTGTGCCTCATTCATTTGTGGGCAGATGGTGCATGTGGCCAGCTCGTAGTGTAAAAGATGAGTGGGGAAAAGGATGCTGATTCAAAGGGGGAGGGGGTGTTTGCAAAAATAAAAAATAAAACAGCTCATATATTTGGGGAAAGAAATGAAGCACTTTTTCAAAAACTGACAAATATGGGGAAACTAGTGTTGGCACATAAAACATCCAGGAAAAAAAATGAATATTCATTCAAATGAAAGAAGTCCATAACTCTGATTTTAATCTTTTCCACTTAAAATTTTACTTGGAGGCTCATTTTAGTTTTTTCCTAAACTGCTAGAGCAATCAGAAAGTCATAAATATTGAGGCTCAAATGTCACTCTAAGGAACATTTTATGATCTTTGAAAGTATATTAAAATGAAAAACAATTCTGATATTTTGTGGGAGAAACCTAGCTACTTTGCCACACTCTGCTATTACTAAATCATCAAAAATGATAAGAGACTGTCAAGATAATTGAAATGCAGAGTCACATCTCGTCAGTAGATATTTTAATCTTCCTGGCCTCATTAGGAAATGGAGACGAAGCTGGAAACGTGACCCCAAAGGCTTGTTTATGTACTTTACAAAGCTCATTTAATCCAGTGAAAATGTGTACTTTTCTTTATGGACTTATGTAATTGATGATTCCAGCTCCCTCCAAATACACAGAGGTGTAAACACATGCACACAGGTGTGTGCACACACACACACACACACACACACACACACACACACACACACACAGGCTGAAGTCCCCTAATCAACACACTAGTGTATATTGTTAGAAACAAATTCAAATAACCTCATTCAGCAGTTTCTCTTTAGCACCGTACTCTGATAAGAGGACATGACACAAGCTACCTACCTATCTGTGAAACCAAATGATTCTCCACATGTGCTGGGAACAAGTGTCCAAACATCAGAAGGGGCAGTGCTATTATAGTTCTGAACTTCAGTCCTTGCAAATAAAAGGCTTAAAAGAAGAACGTTAAGGATACCTCAGTTTGAGTAACGGATTTCTAAGAACAGAGTTTTAAAATTCAGAACTAGTGACCAGCGTCAACTTCTAGCCAAGTTTTCACCCAATCTTCAGTGAGCTGAGGAAAAGAAGAATCACAAAGCTGTATTTATTCAATTAGCAGTATAGGTTGTGTGCATTAATATAGGGTTCTCTTGTACTTCGGGGTTCAAGGTAGTCAGTTTGTTATTGTTAACGTCCTGATTGAGTAAAAGCAAAACTTAACCTCCCTGTGTTGTTTCCTCAAAATGCAAAAATCTGGGACTTGATAATGCACAACTCAGCTTCCTGTGGGAACCAGAGCGTTGGCCTGGCATTCAAAATCCTGTTTACTTTTCTGAGTCGACTTGGGACCTAATGTCAGCACACTGGAGCACAGCCTGGACAGTCTTCTGCCGGAAGTAAATGAGAGGTCCCAGAGAAAGGATGCTCATCTCTACAGTTGTTGAGACTAGAAAGACTCTAGCGTTGTGGTGACCATCAATCATCTGCTCCAGAATGGCAGTGTCTGGGGCTCAACAGAGGATAATGAGCAGCAGAGGTTGAATGAAAAATGCTTTGTCCCACTAGATGTGGCCAACTAACAAATGGATAGAAGGGTCCGAAGTCCACCTTCTCTTTCTGACAAACACTCTCCTAAAGGAGGAATAATTGCTAGTTCCTTGGGGACTGTGGGAAGGGACTTAGACTCCCGTAATTGCCAGTGTGTTCCCTGGGAAGGTTCCCTAGGAGGGTCCCCCAAAGAGGATAATGCTATAGACTATGAGGTGGGCAGTCCTGGAAGCACACACAACTGCCACCCTTCTAGGAGATACAGCCTAGAACCAACTATGGGAGAGGGGCAAGTTCACATGTGTGTAAACTCACATGTGTGTGCATGGGTGTAGAGGCCAGAGATCAACCTCCAGTGCTGTTCATCACAGACTGCCTATCTTGTGTCTTGAAACAAGGTCTCTCGTGGGTCCTGGGCTGAAGCATTAGCTAGCAAGCTCCAGATCCACCTGTCTCCACATACCTAGCACTAGGATTACAGGCATGCACCACCATGCCTGGATGTTTAGGTGGGTGCTGGGGATCAAACTCAGGTACTTGGACTTGCATAGCAGACATTTTCCCGATTGAGCCAAGGCTAGAAACAACCCCTATCCTAAGTCTGTAAAGACGCACCAGTGCATGCCAAACAGGACTTCACATCCCAATATTTCACCTTTGATGTGCCAGGAATTTATTTTTGATTCTAAAATGCCATCTTGACTTTAATAACAACCATTCAAGAATGTGGGAGATTTTGGATTTTTTTTATACAAGTTTCAGAATAAAAAGCTAAGGTCAAAGAAGTGAAATCTGGTAGAGGTGGTATTTTCTGGAATGTTCCATAGTTCTGGGGGGAGGGGAATGGCAACCCGCAGCAAAAGGGACAGAGGTTTAATGGCAAATGAGTAGACTTGGAATTATGACACAAGGTCTGTGACCAAAGCATGCCCTTAAACACCCCTGCCTTTACAGAAGACTTGGAATAAAAAGCAGCTATGTCCTTCATGGCAGAGGCACCAGCAAAAGTGGGAAGGAGCGGGCACACGGTTATATCAGGCTGCATTTGAGACCTGTGAGGCTGACCCATGAACATGCAATGGAGGAAGACCCTGGAGGTCTCTGGACCATGAGGCCCACCCTCCTCTTCCAGACTGTGAGGAGGAACGGATGGTTTTCAGACAGCAAGAACTAGAGGAAAAGTACATAGAACAAAATGAAAACATCAACCAATATTGAAGGAGAGTGAGAATAAAGAAAGTAATATTACAGATGCAAGAAACCTGTAAAGACAATTTCTTAAAAGATTTGTATGAATTTGCTATACTGTGAAAAAAAAAAAAAAAAAAAAAAAAAAAAAAAAAAAAAAAAAAAAGGTTAGGTTCGATGGACTATGTGTGAAGTTTCCCTCTTGGCCTGTGAGAAAAGATAGTATCAGCACAAAAACAGAGGGATGAAAAAGGGGAGAGAAGAGGCTGAGAACTGTGTAGGTAAGTGAATTCTGATTTGGGCTCTGGGAGCACCAGGTCTAGAAAGAACATTTTCCTAGATTCTGCATGTCTGCAAGAGTGTGTGCTGTTCCCTTGAATGTTGCCTTTCTAGAAGAAGAAGAAGAACAAGCTGCTGAATGTGTCAGGCATGATTCTAGGCTCTGGGGCTCTAAGCAAAGAGCCAGTGAGGTACAAATCTTGGCTTCTCTTGCCTATGGCAGTTGGGTAGAGTCGAGAGGGTTCAACTGTATGTCACCAGAATACTGACACTAGACAGAGAGAAAGGTGGAAGGAATCATTAAACTCACAGTAGGATGAGATCTGAATTTAACATAGTCAGATTATTTGGAAACTCTTTTTGTGTATGTTATCACTGAACCTCTGACTTAATAGAAGAAACAATATATGACATGTATAACGTCTAACATATATATATATATATATACATACAAATATAGTGTTATATACTTGATGTTAATTAGGTTATGGGATTTGAGGGAAGGGTGTTTTGTGTTGGAGAGGACCACTTTGGTTGGTTGGTTGGTTGGTTGGTTGGTTGGTTGGTTGGTTGATTGGTTGGTTTTAAGACAAGGTCTTTTATAGAGCAGGCTGACCTCAAACTCACTATGCAGCCAAGGATGAACTTGAACTCCTGATCCTCCAGCCTCTACCTCCTGGAGTCTTCATTTTACAGGCTTGTAGCACTACCCCTAGCCTAGCTAGCAGATTATGTTTAATAGTCTCATAAAACACATAAATACATGTTAGAAACATATTTGACTTTAGTGAGTGTTCTTTGTCTGAATAGCAAGATCCTTGATGTTCCCCTACAGTTGTTATACCCCATAGGTATGAAAGGTAATTTTAAGGTCTGAAATAGACAAGATGCTTGACTTAGTGAGCTATGAAATGTTTTCTTACTATGCTTTCCCAAAGATAACTTTCTCCCAAAACATTCCCCTGGTGATGCCCAAATCTGCTGACTTTAGAGAGTAGCTCTAAAATACCCTTAAAATTCTTAAAAGGCCCTAAAATAGCTGGAGGCAGGGGGAGTCGTACAGAGGAGGAGGAATGGGGTAGAGGAGAACTTCAGGGTAGCAGGCAGACCACCCCAAGTCAATTACTAGACACTTTTTTGTTGATCTCCGTATCAGCGATTCCTGTCTGAACTAGTTGAAAGGGAAACACATACTATCTCACATCTGCAGCCTTCTCTTGTTTGTGTCGTGAACTGTATCCGTTGATAAAAAGCACTAACAAGCCCAAAATGACAGGCTTGATATCTGAAAATAAAATCGCCCACAAGACTGGAGAGTAGGATGATAAATGAGACATCGCAGCTCCCACAAATTGACCTTTCTCCCTAATGGCTGTAAAGCAGTTTCTTCTCAGAGCAGTGGCATGACAGCCCTAGACGGCTGTGCAGCTCGAGAGTGTTTCTTTCTGTTGCTCTCAACGCTGTAGGGACCGGGGGCTTTATTTGACCTATCGGGAAGTTCATGGGCATGGTGGCCCATCACAGCCTTTCTCCCAGAAAGCAGCAAATGATAGATTCTGCCCCCAAGACTCGGCCTTTGGTAAATGGTGAGCTCTGTTGTGCAGCCGCTATCCCTCTGAAGATAATGACCGCCTCTAATTCTCCCTTCCAATATAACAGAAAGGGCAATAAGGCTGTCCCGTACCGGTGACAAGGACTAAATATGATTCACACACTGCAATCTTGGGCTTGCTGCTCTTTCCTTTTGGCCACAATATAAAAACAGAATAGTTTCCACTAAAATAATACCTTCCATTTAGATGGATTTTCTTCTTTTAAAGAATTTCAAGCATTTTTCAATAAATGATGCTTCAATTATTTTCCATGATATCCTCCCTTAAAATAAATTATAAATCTATGGGGTAATGATGATTCAGTACATCATGAAGCTATGATGATCCCATTGCATGCTATGAAGATAATAAATGTTACCCCAAGAAGGCTCAAAAATTCCATCAGTAAGTCTTCACCAAGTGCCTACTGTGTCCCAGGCAGAAATGCATATGGCACGTTATGTATCCTCAACATCCATAAAGCATTGTGCTTCTCCAGTGAGTTTGAAGCATTTCTCTGTAAAGTTTGTAAAGTAATGGTGCCTCGATGACTCCATCCCCTACCCCCACCCCGCCACATACACACTGGAGACAAGTATACTATGGTAAGCAGCCCTGGCGGAGCCCTCACCCTCACCCTTCGCTTCACCCTCTTCTTGAACCCTGGCTACTGGATCCTTGTGCAACACGAAAGGGGAACAGCGCTGACGCATGGAAATAGGAACCCGGAAAACCTGAGTTACTTTCCCACTATTTGACCTGCGACTGCTCCTGATTCCTAACCCAAGGATGTCAGGATTTGGAAGTGTCAGTTCTCTTTGTCTGAATAACAAATGAAATTAAAAGAATACTTTATCCTCTACATTCCTTCCTGTTCTTTCCTCCAGAGCCTCCCAGATATCCCTTCAAATTGTTGGCCCTTTTTTACTGTTATTGCGTGTGTGTGTGTGTGTGTGTGTGTGTGTGTGTGTGTGTGTGTGTGTGTGTGTTTTCCCAAATATATTCTGTTCAGGTTCAGCCTGTCTGATGTTCCATCTGTGTTTGTTCTCAGGGCTGACCATTTGGCCCTGGAAACCCAGCTGGGGTGCTCTTTCTTGGGGAAGGCCGTCTTTCCCACTCACGGCTTTCCTCAATTGTCTGTGTTTCTTGTGTAGGATTGAGGCCCCATGGTTTTTCCCCCATCCACTTTGGAGTGTCCATTGGTGTCATCCTTGCTCAGCTCAGGGCTCTCTACAGTTTTTCAAACAATGTGGAGGTAAAGCATAGAATTTTCACACACAGCTAGACCCTAAAAGCAAAGGTAAAATAGCAAAGAGTTGACATGAACAGTCCCCTGCCATTTCATGTCATAAAAACATCTATGAAGTAAATACGTTATTTTAAATTTTCACAATTTCCTACAACCTGTCAAAAGTAATCTCCAGTTTAGTGTCTTCCTATTTATTTGAGCCTCATATTTTTCCCACAAAGCTCCTACAAATGCTATGCTCTTCCTAATGTTAAGTCATTTTGTTCATTTGAATTGTTTCAAATATTTCCTGATGCTATCCCAAGTTTAAGTTCAGCTATGACCTGTGCGTCAACTATAAAATACCTCCTGGTATGCAAAACAAAACAGGAAATTGATTCGAGCAGTCTTTTAAAGCTATGGGGACAATGTTCAGCATTTTGGAGCCTAATACTAATGGTCAGCATTTTATTTTAGCTTTGTGTATACACACTGGGGTATTTTCTTGAATCAAGATAATATTTAAATTGTAGCTGTGTAGACTTATGTAATCACTGGCTAACACAGATAATGATTACTTTTACTCTGTCATTCCTAATGGAATCGAAAGCATGCTTCCGTTCTATTTCTATTGTTTCCCAGTCTGTGTTGGTTCCTCTTGCTCCAACCAGAGCATTTTGGCACTCTGTGTTGTTATTTAGCATTTAGATAGCTTGCTTTCTTGAAAGCACTTAAAAAGCAAACGACATGGTGAGCTGACTGGTAGGCTAGAGGGAGTTATAATTGTGGTTTTAATCATTATCCCCACTAGAAGTGAACATTTTCCTGCATTCTCAACTCTACTGGAGATCTGGAAAGAAGAAAGTCTGCTCAGACAAAATAGGTCCCTGCTGCTACAAAATTAAGCCACTGAAATTTAAGCAAATAAAGTATTTCGGCACATCACAGTCTCAACAGACAGATATGCAGCCCTCACGATTGGAAATGGCTGCTTCACAGCTCTGGCTTCCAGGACCCCAATCCTTCATAAAGCCACAGGAGCACGTGGAGGGGAGGGACTCCGTGTGTGGAATTAGCCTCTTCTCTTGAGGTGTGTGAATGCACAATGCCACCACGTTCGAGGCGTCCGCTCCTTCATCTCCATCCCCATCACCTTGTTTCCAATGGTTTATTAGTTCGTGGCAAGAATTCTGTTTCCAACTTCACTGTATCTCCTTTGCAGTGCTCAGGGAGGTAGAGCAGACAGTTTGCTCTGCTCTGGGTGATCTGTAAACTGAGAAACGGCCAAACACTGGAGAGTAGCTTTGTAGTATCCGGGTGATTTACATGGGCTAATTCTGAAAACTATTTTCAGAAACAAAACTTTACAGGCCACCTGAACATCGGACAGATACATTATTTGAGCTAAGAAAGCTGCAAAGAGCAACTAGGAACATAGTGATTTTTTTTCTGCCTGTGTTGAAAGTACGGGCAATCAAAGGGAGCCCACTAACAACCAGGAAATGAATGTTGTAGCACATATTAGGATGGCCTCCATTTGCCTTGTTTGCTTCAGGTGGCCTTGTGACATTCTTTCTCTCTCTCTCTCTCTCTCTCTCTCTCTCTCTCTCTCTCTCTCTCTCTCTCTCTGTGTGTGTGTGTGTGTGTGTGTGTGTGTGTGTGTGTGTGTGTACACCAGTAATAACCACAGACAAAAAGGCTTCAGAATGAGGGGACGTGGGAGAGACGAAAGAAGAGCGTTTGGGAGGATCTGTAGGAGGAAAGGAAGAAGGAAAGTGATGTAATTCTATGTCAACTGTATGTATGGGACACTATAGGCCGAGAAATAAGGCAGCCAAGGAAATGGCGAAAACGACAGCAACATCTTGTTTATTAGGCAAGGGAGATGACTCAGCACGCCTGAGTTCAAATCCTTGTCACCTCATGGCCAATAGCGAGACAACTCCTGCAGTTGTCTTATGCCACAGGGTCACCCAAGGACGCACAGACAGAAACACACACACAGTAAATGAACAAATGAAATACAATTAGAAATGTTCATTTTGTGAGTCTGCTATATACACACAGTAAATAAATGAAATATAATTTAAAAGGTTGGTTTTGTAAATCTACTACATACACACAGCAAATAAACAAATAAAATAAAATTTAAAATGTTGACTTTGTGAATCTACTACATACACATAGTAAATAAAATATAATTTAAAATGTTGATTTTGTGAATCTACTACATACACACAATAAATAAACAAATGAAATATAATTAAAAATGTTGATTTTGTGAATCTACTACATACACAGTAAATAAATAAAATATAATTTAAAATGCTGATTTTGTAGATCATATATCTGATAAAGTGTTAATATAAAGTTTGAGTAGCTACTGCAACTCAGCAATAATAACAAAATCCTGACTAATCTGTGTAAGAGTTCATTTCTGAAAGACAAAAGACAGTAGAGAGTTCCAAAGTGGGTCCTTACATATAGCCAATTGATTTCCAACAAGATATAAAGGGAAACCTGTGGAGAAAGTAGAATTTTTTCAACAATCTTAAAACAATTGAATATACATACGTAAAAAAATAAAGAACAATCCATATCTTGTAGTATATGCAAAAATTAACTCAAAATGAGCCACAGATATATGTAAAAGACAAAGTTATAATATTTTTAGAGAAAAAAAGAGAAGAAAAATGTGTATGTAATCAAAAATTTCTTAGACATACCACAGAAACTATCCCTAGGAAAACAACTGATAAATTGAGCTTCATTGAAATTGACACCTCCTAATCTGACAGCACTGAGAATAAAAATCCAGAAGAAGGAGTGTTGGGAAAGGCCTGAAAATCATGTCTGACAAGGAACTTGAATGCACAATATGTAAAGAGTTCTCAAAATCCAATAATTTAAGGGAAAACGTGGGTCAGGCATACTCTATGGTGCTGAACATTCTTAGGGTACGTGAGGGTTCAGACTCCTGCACATAAATGAATACATAAATACGTCTTAATGAGCAAAAAAATGAAAAAGATATTTTGCCAACAAAGATATTTGGAGACAAAAATAGGGATACTTAAGGGTGTGTGGTGCCATTAGTGACTAGAGAAATACAGTGAGAGATTGATGTCGTGATGAGCACAGTTAACAAGACTGAGAACATGGCAAGGATTGTGTGAAAAAAATCTTAGACCAATTGCCTGCCATTTTAACAAAAAAAAAAAAAAAAAAAAAAAAAAAAAAAAAAAAAAACTGAGAGGAAAGAATTGGAGAGGGAAGAGAACTTTATTTACAGACTTAGCCAGAATTTGGGGGAAAAAAATTCCAGCTTCTGAACTGGAGTATGTAGATTTGTCTGTGAGACAAGTTTTCAGAACTGTGAGATGCTCTGTCTTTTCCCAGGGGACAGCCCTGCTCCGGCCCCAGGCTTTAGATTGTTCTCATGCTCAGTCTGGTATTTCCAGAAGAATTTTTTTTTTCATTGTCAAGTATGTGTGTATGGTATCCATGTGTGTGTTCATGTGTTGTATGTGTGTGGGTAGGTACAAGTGTGGGGGGAAGGGGGTGCGCACATGCATGTGGAGGCCTGAGGTTGGTGTTGAGAATCTTCCCCCGCGGTTCTTCCACATTATAAATCCAGGCAGAGGATCTCGCTCAATCCCAGAACTCACCAGTAGGACAAATCTCCCTAACCAACTTGCTCCTCCACTTCCAACTTCCCAGGCTGGAGTTATAGGAAGCCCTACACCCCACTGGCATTAACACGGGTTCTAGGGATCCAGACCCTGGTCCTCATATTGACATGGCGAGTGCGTTAGCCTCTGAGCCTTCTCCCCATCCTTTCCTGGAAAATTTTTAACATGTCTCTAGAGCCCGTATTACTCTGTCACAACTCCGCCCTTCCTTGAAAGTTCCTCTGTCTTGATGGACATAGGGTCTTGATGGATTGGTGTGGAGATTTCTAAAGTATGCCAATGCCTGAAAGAATACCATGAACATAATCTATAAAGGAGCCCAAATCAGGACATTTAGTTTGTATCCAATAAGCACTTTCTGGGTACTACTTGGCTTTGGTTACTTTTGGAAGGGCTCGCTGAAGTGACTCATGGGGGGCGGGGCATCATGAGTGCATGTGCATGCGCACATGTGTACAAGTTAGTTAAGGTTTCCCTTTGTACTCCAGCGTGTCCTTGAACCCTGATTCTCTGGTCTCCGGTGCCATCACATCCATCATGTCACCACTGTGATTCTGGAGACTGCCTTCTGTCTTTGTACAATTTTCTCTGAAGACACGACTGATTAACCAATGGGTAGCTTGAGCCTAAATGTTCCTCATTGCTGGGGTTAAATAAGTGGTTTAAATAAATAAGAATAACTTGGCGACAGTTATTCTTCAGTGAATCTGTTTGTCAAGTTCAATTTACTAGAATTTTGTAATTAAGGGTCATAATTAAATCATTCATTGAGTTGTTTTTGACTGTTTTGTGTAGAAAAGGTGCACTAAAGTTTTCATAAACACCACAATAAGTATCTAAATATCCAGACAAAAATATAATAGACATAAACAAGCCAAAAAAAAAGGGGTAACCCTAGTCAAGATGAGCAAGGCAGGTGACCACCTGAAAACAGCTTGCCTTGGTGAAGGAAGCAGAAATCACCTGCCAGGGAAGCCTCTTATGTGGGACTGGATTAACTTCCTCCCCCTACACTGACTGACGGCTTCCCACTGACTTCAAAGAAGTTTTCAGATTAGAGAAAAGCAAAGCGGGGTGAATAATTGTGAGGCTGGGGATGCTTTACAAAGAATCTCTTTTAAGAGCTGTACTCCTGATGACATTATCATATTATCAATGATAAGAGGGATTTGAGGTGGGACTCCTGAGTCACTAAAACCCTCCTGAGTATCAAAGCAGAGACAAAGAAATGCCTTCAAATCAAAGCAGGACTCGTGAATGCATAGGGTAGGAGTGTGATTCCCTGTTGTAGGAAAGACCGTGAACAAATAATAGCTTTCTCCCCAGAACTAGTGATAGCCAGCAAAACCGGCCTCATTCAGAAATAGTTCCTCATATGCATATATATGAAGAAGGAGAAATCTATTACTCAACCTGCTGTAATAAAATAGCTTAATATTGACACAAGTACAGCTTGTGGATTGGGGTCACACCAGTGTGCATGTAATAATCGCACCATGCACAAAGATATAGAGGCATGCTACTAAGGTGAGATTTGCCCAAATAAAACAAATGCATGGGAGAGCTGTGGCCACTGACTCCCAAATAATATACTTCAAAACAGAACAAGAGCTGTATTTGTAGAATAATTCAACAGTAGAGTTGCCGGCACAAATAATCATAATAGTAATAATTAGCAGATAGATGTATGCAGTTCTGTGAGCCAGCAGGACAAACAGAATTCATTGTTTTCACATGCTGTATAACAAAGAACAGTCAGGGCTGGAAATTGTTCTGATGAACTGGGATAGAAATGTGATTTAATGTTCTGAGCAAAATATCAATTCCAAGACCTGAGAAGCATTAGAATTAAGAAAAGAAAGACTTAGTGTTGGGTAGTTCAAAGAGAACAACATCTAAATCCTAAGCACCTCTAGATAGAGCTGAATATGTTATACGCATTAATAAATATTTGGGCAACACAGAGATTAATATAGTTTGGACTGAGTAAGAGGGCATGCTGTGCCATATGAGGAATCACAGAAGGGTGCCAGAAAAATGGCGTGTCTACCAGTACATGAAAGGTGTAGGGAATAATAGCTTTGATTTCATTTTCTCATTCACAAACAGGAAACTGCAGCTTTTTAACTGTTGATTTTTTTTTTTACCTTTTTTTTTGGGGGGGGGCGGGGGTTCGAGACAAGGTTTCTCTGTATAGCTTTGCACCTTTCCTGGAACTCACTCTGTAGACCAGGCTGGCCTCGAACTCACAGAGATCCACCTGGCTCTGCCTCCCGAATGCTGCGATTAAAGGCGTGCGCCACCACCTCCTGGCTGAAACGGCAGCTTTTTAAAACTTTTAAAATCCTTCATTTGCTGTGTGTGTGTGTGTGTGTGTGTGTGTGTGTGTGTGTGTGTGTGTGTGCCTCTCTCATATCCAGTACCTGTTAAATAACTCCTGTGCTGGGTATTCCCCTAGCACATGAAGGCCTCCTGGGTTCAAAATGAGTGGGACTGCGCCATCTCCCCGTCTACCTGACGGAACAGAACTTGGCATAGACGGGAGGCTTCACCCACCATTTTCAGACCCTGGGCAGTTCCTCCCTACACAGGCCATCCCGGCAGTGCTGAGTCTTCGCCTTTAGCTACCACTAATGCCTGTTATTTCCCTAAGCTCTGCAACTGATTCCCTGCTCCTTCACAGCCAGAGGCAGCAGGAGTCCCCCTGTTAAAATCAGCAAGGCAGGGGAGTGCGTGCCTTATTATATCCGCTGTGTATTACACCAGACTCCTCAGCAGAGAGCGGCTTCCCACGACTCTGAAATAATTTCCACAGAAGCAAAACACTCACTATGGGTTTGGCAATAGCGTCAAGATTATGAGATTCTGCACATACAGCGGATGAATTAAAAAGCATCGTGGAGTGAGTACATACTATAATCAGATTATGTATATCACCAAGTAGGGTTGCCAGCCTTAGCAAATTAAAATACAAGATGCTCAGTGGCATTTGATTTTCAGATAAACAGCAAATAGATTTCAGTAGAAGCATGTCCCACATAATATTAATAAGGCAAATGCTAATTATACTTACAATTTTAAGCTGTTTGTTGTTTATTTGAAAGTAACATTTAACTATACACCATGTATTTTATCTGGCAATGCTAACTGGGAGAACTAAGAAAAGAGTTTTAAGGAAGGATAGCAGAAAAACGGGAGAGATGCTGAGGCTGAGGAGTGAGGGCTGATATGAAGATGGGCGTTGCAGCTGTATCACCTTGAAAAGGCGATGAATAGCGCAATTCATGTAGGCAGAGGGTTTCATACCGAAGAGTAAAACGAAAGAAGAGTGTTAAGGACATGCTGTGGAGCGTCTTAAACAATGGACACCATTTAGAGAGCAAAGTCTGAGGTACAGGCAAAACACCTGGAAGGGAGACGTTTTTATGAAAATGATGAGGAGGGGCAGATTGGGAAAGCTGACTCAATATTCATGGAAGGGAGATAGAAATTATGATATTGCCCTACAAAGCAGACGGAAGGGAGTTTTGAGAAGGAGGGCACACCATGGTACAGAGCTGACAGCCGGAAGGACTGAGTTCTGAGCAGAGATTTCCTTGCAGAAAGCCATGGATCTGTAAAGAATCTAGGGGACCAACTACCATATTTTACATCACCCTTTATGTTGTTTGATCAACTGTGCTCTGGAAGTTGTGTGAAAACCTTCATAAATATTCACACCCAGACGAACAATGGAGTGATTCAAAGATAAGAGAAATTAGCTGGGCGGGGGGTGACACACGCCTTTAATCCCAGCATTTTGGAGGCAGAGGCAAAAGAATCTCTGAGTTAGAGGCCAGGCTGGTCTACAGAGGGAGTTCCAGGAGAGCTGGGGCTTCACAGAGAAACCTTGTCATGAAAAACAAAAACAAAAACAAAAAAACCTGGGTAGCGTTAGACAGAGGCTAATGGATCTCTGTGAGTTTGAGGCCAGCCTGATCTACAAAGTGAGTTCCAGAGCAGTCAGAGCTATTACACAAACAAACCCTGTCTCAAAAAAAGAAAGGGGGCCGGGCGTTGGTGGCACACGCCTTTAATCCCAGCACTCGGGAGGCAGAGCCAGGCGGATCTCTATGAGTTCGAGGCCAGCCTGGGCTACCAAGTGAGCTCCAGGAAAGGCGCAAAGCTACACAGAGAAACCCTGTCTCGAAAAACCAAAAAAAAAAAAAAAAAAAAAGAAAGGGGGGGCAGCGTGCTAGCAAGAGCAAGGAAGAAAGAGAGAAAGAAAGAAAGAAAATGTTTAAAAAGACAAGAGAAATTGCCTGTGGTCCCACTCAAGTGCTCATAAAGGTTAGTGAGCAAGAAAAGAGCAAGAGATCAGCAGGGGAAAAAAGATCACCAAATACGTAACTGAAGGTTGTACATATGAGCACCTACCCCCAGGAATCCACAGGATCACCCTAACATGTAACTTAGGAGTGGAGCACTTTTATTTAAGACTCAGAACTTAACAGGAACTCAGGGAATACCTCTCTCCGTGTACGTAAGACCAGGTCTAAGTTCTGAGAGTTCTGGAGAAGACTGGTGGCATGTCCTGATCTCCTGATCTGGGTTTCTCTTTTCTTTTCGATAACGATGCTTTGGACACATAACCACCATCATCAGCATCACTCTATCTCAGAGACAGATGGGGAAGTTCTGGCAAGAGCTCTCCTGGCAAGAGACGTTATTGGAATGTCTCACTTTCATGGTGTTGCACATTTACATAGCTAGGATTGCCTAAGTGAGAAATCTGCCTTTGCACCTTCCCATTACTGCCACACATTTGAATGTGTGTGTTTGTGCTCCTGTATAAACATGCCAATGCGCTCTAATGCATGTGAGTACAACTACTTCCTGGAAGAGTGGAATTTGTGCTACAATCTATAAAAAAGACCATGGAAATTCTCTGCAACTGCTTGTGACATTTTTCAGCTGTTGTTCCAACATTTTTCCAAAAGCTAAGTACTGAATTATGATTACAGTCACAAATTAACACAGTATGCTGTTATTTCTAGAATAATAGCCTTGGAGTAATTTTTATTTGTCCAATCAATTGAAAGACTTGGGAATAATGACTGTTCCTTGGCCATAACAATTAATGCTTTAGAAGGTTTCCCCCTCATAAGAAAATCTATTCCAAGTTCAAGCCTGTAAGGATTCTGTATATTCACAGCTGGGGTCTCGTCTGGCGCCTTATTATGTCACCAGTGGGCGACTGCGTCCCAGCCTAAAAGCCAGATGTGTACCCTCACTCTCTCTCTCTGCATCTCTATCTTCTCTCTCTCTCTCTCTCTCTCTCTCTCTCTCTCTCTCTCTCTCTCTCTCTCTCTCTCTCTCTGCCTCTCTGCACCCCTCTCTTTCTGTTCCCTCTCTTCCAGGCCTGGCTTCTCCATCCTATCCCCTTTTCTCTCTAATAAAGCCCATTCTAACTCTGGTAACCATGGCTCGTGACTCTTCTACCGACCAAACCAGCACCATATACCCTTTCAAAGCCCTCCTCACTTTCTCTTCTATCAGAGTCAGGGTATCTGGTCCTATTTTGGGGTTCTTGATCCTTTCAGAGTTGAGTTTTGTGCAAGGTGATAAATTTGCATTCTTCTACATGCAGTCTTCCAGCTTGCATTTATTGAAGAGGCTGTCTTCTTTTGGCTTCTTTTTTTTTTTTTTTTAAGCCTTCAATTTAATTCCATTGGTCAAAGTCTCTGTTTTTAATGTCAACACCATACTATTTGCATTATTATAATTGTGTAACACAACTTAAAATCTCAGGTGGTGATACCTATAACAGTTCTTTTGTTATTCAGGATTGTATTAGCTATGCTGGTTCTGGGGTGGGGTTTTGTTGTTGCTGTTGTTGATATTGTTTTATTGTTGCTGTTGCTGCCACTGCTGCTGGTGGTGGTAGTAATATCTGTGTGTGTGTGTGTGTGTGTGTGTGTGTGTGTGTGTTGTTTCCATATGAAGTTGAATATTGTTTTTTTCTATTTCTGTAAAGAACGGTGTTAGAATTTTGGTGGGGATTGCATTGAAACTGTAGATTGCTTTTGGTAGGATGGCCATTTTCACTATATTTAATCCTACCTATCCATAAGCATGGGAGATAGCTCCATCTTCTAATGCCTTCCTCAATTTCTTTCTTGAATATCTTAAAGTTTTTATTATAAGTCTCTCACTTGGGTAGAGTTATCCCAAGATATGTATTTTGAGGCTATTCTGAAAGTAGTATCTCTTAATTCTTTCTCAGTGTTTGTCATTTGTATATAGGAAGGCTACTGTTTTTCGTGTGTTGATTTTGTATCCTGCTACTTTGTTTAAGGTGCTTATCAGCTGTGGAAGTTCTCTGGTGGAATTTGTAGAGACTTTTATTTATAAAAGTATAATCATCCCCAAATAAAGAGGCTTTGACTTCTTCCTTTCTGACTTGTAACCCTTTGATCTCCCTTAGTTGTCTCATTGCTCCTGCTAGAACATCAACTACCATATTGAGTAGATATGGAGAGAGTGGACAGCCTTGCCTTCTTCCTAATTTTAGTGGAATTGCTTTGAGTTTCTCTCCATTTAACTTGATATTGGCTATGGCCTTGCTGTGTATTGCCTTTATTATGTTTAGGTATGTCTCTTGTATCCCTGATCACTCAAGACTTTTATCATGAAGGGGTGTTAGATTTTGTCAGAGGCCTGTTCTGCATCTGAGATGATCATGTGGTTTTGTCTTTCTGACTATTTATGTGGTGGATTAGATTTATCTATTTGGGGTGAAGCCAACTTGATCATTGTGGACAATGTTTCTGATGCACTTGTAGATTCAGTTTATAAGTACTTTACTGAGAATTTTTGCATCTATGTTCATAAGGGTGTTGGTCTATAATTTCCTTTTTCTCTTGAGTCACTGTGTGATTTTAATATTAGGGTAGTAGTGGCCTCATAAGAAGAATTAGAAAATGCCCTTCAGTTTCTATTTTGAAGAATAATTTGAGGAGTATTGTCATTAATTCCTCTTTGAAGGTCCAACAGAATTTTCCACTGAGTCTATCTGCACCAGGACTTTGTTATTGGGAGACTTTTAATTACTGCCTTTATTTCACTAGGGGTTATGGGTCTTTTTAGATTGTTTATTTAATCTTGATTTAACTTGGGTACATATCAAAAATTCATCCATTTCTTTTAGATTTTCCAATTTGGTGGAATACAGATTTTTAAACTATGTTCACCAAATGTTTTGGATTATGGTGACTCTGCAGCCCATATAGTCAGAATTTATACATTATACTAACCAGGGCAATAGTTTCTTGCTTTCCATCAACCTCAGCTCCTATACTACAATACAACAAATTCTCTGGATTTTTGTTTGCTTGTTTGTTTGTTTTTTGTTGTTTATTTGTTTTTTATCTCTAACTTTGGTGCCTACAATTAAAATGCTCTTTCATTCAAATCAAAATAGATTCCTTCATGGCAATACCTTTTTGCAAGCTACTATAATATAAAACATATATACATATATATGTGAGTGTATATATATATATACACCTTTTCATAAACTTTCTCATTGTCCAGAATAATTTACACCTTTACCTCTTTATCATTCTTTTCTGCAAATTTCTTGGCTATTTTTATTTATCATAAAGACATAAAATAGGTAAGTATTAAATATTTCTGTGTTGTACATTATAATTTAGGGGGTTTTGAGAACTTCATCTTAAAATCAGTTTTGATTATCAAGTTTCAAAGTTATCAACATTGCCTATTTGTTTTTTAATCTTTTTGTTAAAGTTGTCTGAAGACAAGTGAATACCAAATGCATTTCTTATAGAAATGTCATATAAAAAGGAAATTAGAAAGACACGTATGCACAGGGTAGACTGTTTCATCATAGACCAAAAGCCTCCTCATGAATCAGTGGCTTCCTTTCCTAATGAATTGGGCAGTACAGAACCCTAATGAATTGGGCAGTACAGAACCCTAATGAACTGGGCAAGACAGATCCTTGATGAATTGGGCAGTACAGAACTCTAACGAATTGGGCAGAACAGAACCCTGATGAATTGGGCAGAACAGAATCAGTGATGAAGGTGGAGCATCATAAAACAAGGTTCACTTTCACCTGCCAAGGCTCACTGGAGGGAAAGAGGGAAAGCCACACACGTGTGAGACAATGATGGGCTGTTAGGAAGCAAAGGAAGCCGATGGGACGTCCCAGGGGTGATTCTTACAATCTCAATGTCATTTCACTACCAGCCTCATTATGCACCAGCATCTTAGAAAACAAGGAAGCCAAGAAATGAGAGCAGTGTTTGTGGCTCTCCTTCTGCATTATGCTCTATTAACTGAGTCCACCCCAGTGCTCACCATCGAGAAAACATGGCCAAGAAATCTGAGGAGGGTGTGAAGCAAGGACAAGGCAGATATGCATTCTACCTGAAGACAGGGGAGTTGAGTGTACAGTCCCACTAGGAATAAAATACAGCTGTGGCTCCAGCAGACCTCGGGGTTCATATCTGACTTAAGGTTCCATTGCAATTCTTTAAGAGTTGACTAGTGACTAGTTTTATTCTAATCACTTATGTTGGGCTCTTACTGAAGTTCCCAACCATCAAAGTCATTTTGCCCTCTCAGAGCGGATCAGGCCAATGCTTACACAAACCAGTCCCTTAAAACAAACAATTTAAACTGGGAAAGAACGATAACGAGAGTCCGTGGGACGCCAGCCCGTGACAATGGTCGTAGAGCTGAAGGCATCAAAGCGGCACCTCCGAGGCAAGTGCAGCTGTTCTGCACACTACTTAGTGCCGGAAAATATGAAGGGACATCAGACAGCGCCTCATCTCCACTCCACTTCCTTCCCAGAGACCTGAGCTGTGGTGGCCAGCTTAATACTCAGACTCGTCCATTTCCAATCCTGAACCCTTTCTTGTACTCATAATGACAGCTTAGTTTTCATAATTAGTACATGGTGTGTACTAATTCTAGGTCGTTTACAAGAAGTGCTGCTTCACTTAATCCTACAACCACCCCACACACCCGCTCTTGCCATCTCAGGATTAGAATCTGAAACCCAGCGTGGCTAACCAACTTGCTCAATCCCAAAGCCAGCAAATGCATAGCCTTCCAGGCCAGGCATGATGGCACACACCTTTAATCCCAGCACTCCGGAGGCAGAAGGTGGTGGATCTCTGTGAGCTGGAGGACTGACTGGTCTCTAGGGCGAGTTCCAGGACAGCCAGAGCTACATAGTGAGACACGAGATAGATGATAGATAGATAGATAGATAGATAGATAGATAGATAGATAGATAGATAGATAGATGATAAGGCCTTCCTACTCTCAACCCACAGCTCTTCTAATCCTAAGAAACATGTTCGTTTTCCTGTCATCCATCTTCTGACTCCTTCACCCCAGGAAGCACTGTAGAGAGATTGGCTCTCAGCTAATTCCCTTCCTTCCACCTCCAAATGCAGCAAATTATTAAATTCTGGTTGGCATCCATGTCACAGTATTAGGGAAAAAAATTTTTTTTGCTAAGTCTCTCTACACTTGTGGGTGGGAAGAACAGCAGTTTACTCAGCCTTATTCTTTCCAAAATGCCTGTGTCTTGAAATGCTTTAAGTAATTGGATACCTAAGGGGAGCTGCATTCTCTCCGGTTTCAACTCCTTCGGCTGGATGTACAACATAAAATAAGTACATATCAACATTAAATAACAGGAGGGAAATTTTGTGAGGAGAGCTTCTTCCAGCTCTGGTAATTAATTACCACACTGTCAGCTGAACTCCAGGCCCGAAGCAGAAAGTGTGCTAAGCCACCGGCTAATCCCATCACGCTCCTTGTCGTCGGTATGAAAACTCTCACTGTTAATAACCCACCAGCCAGGGCTGCCTGCAGACACCTCATTTCTTTACTTTCCTCTTCTCAGTTTCTGATGTGAGTAAAATGATCCTTTCGGGCGTAGAAGCCAATAACTAACTTCTTTTTGTTGTTGTTGTTGTTGTTTTGTCTCTGCGGCACAGAATCTGAAGCGTGTGGCTGAAACCTGGATGGATGAATTTGCTGAGTACATTTACCAGCGGCGGCCAGAGTACAGGCACCTCTCCACCGGGGACATCTCTGCCCAGAAGGAGCTGCGCAAGCGCCTCAAATGCAAAGACTTCAAGTGGTTCATGGCTGCGGTGGCCTGGGACGTGCCTAAGTACTACCCTCCGGTGAGCCCCTGCCAGCGGCGTGGGGAGAGGTGAGGAGACCCGCCCTACCTGTGAGAGCATGGGGCGGGGCAACTACATCCACCCCTCCTCCTCAGAGTCTGGGAAGTGGGAGAGACTGCTAAACCCTCCCTCTTTCTCTTTCTCTCTCAGCCCAGCAGGTTAATTTAAAACATCCCCAATAAATGGGTGCCTAACTTCCTTTTAGAAAGTGCTAGAAGAGTAAACATCCGCCCCTCAGTGTCGATATCCCATCCAAGAATTAGTGAACACGGCTGATGAAGCTTCAAACAGATTTTTTTTAATATACTCCCCAAAATATTTTAACTTCAGATTGGCAGAATTGCCATGGGAGCTCATAGATAATGAAAACAAACATCCTGTAAATAATCATGATCAGGTATCAGATATGATAAAAACTTGTGATCAGTTGTGAGGAAGTCCCTCACTGGCCTCTGAGCAGCCTTATTGTTCTTTATATATTCAAGGACAAAGCAAAGAAGCTAGTTTCCTAACCAAGGTGTACCTTGTACCATCAGGAAGGGATGTAAGGCATGTAGGAACGCCATTGATTCCTTAAATCAGCCTAACCTCTCTGCTTTTCAACACTCTGACCTGATTTTTTGCATCGTGATCTCAAGTGGAAAGATCCAGATAGCCTCAGGCCCCACATTTAAAACCTCCGTCTTTGGGAATCAAATGGATTATTCACTTCTCTGTTCATTCGATACTATTACTGTAGCTTTTTCCCTCTGGAAAAGAGTGTGAAAAGCAAAGACTAAGTCCAATAGGGTGGATTTAGCCTAGCAATTTAACCTGCTTTTAGAAGTATCAAGGGCAAAGGCTGGCTGGGCTGTGTGTTCACACCATCCCAAGGCCAACTGACTGCCAGGCACTGTGTAGAAGGCTTTTTATCATTGTCTGTGGTCTTGTGGTGTGCTTAAAATCTCATTACCTCGTTAGTGTCAATGGTCACCCAGCTCTGAGAAACAGCTGTTTAATCCAAGTGAAATGAAGGGCTGGAAACAGGGCTACTTGTCTAGAATACACAAAACCCCGCTTTTATCCTCAGCATCGTATGAACCATGTATGATGCCCTGTGCCTGTAATCCCAGCACCCGGGAGGAGGAGGTAGGAGAATCACAAGTTCAAGGTCATCTTCACACATATATGAGACTCTCTCTCAATGATGAATAACAAGATGTAACTTGTATGTTAGTCAATTTCTTAAAGGGATGTGGAAAAAAAGAGTAAGTACATAGAACATATCTGTGAGAGAGCTTTACGTTTTTCACACTTGTATGATTTTTCTTTCAGGAGACTTTTTTTTTTTGTCTGTTTTTGTGTTATTTTGGGAGGTGGGTTGCCTTACTTTGCTTTTTAAGAGAGGACCTGTTATATGTAGCTTAGGTTGCCCTCCAACTCATGAGCTGCCTGCCTGGCATGCAGATGTCATTACTGTGTCTTGGTTGGGAGTTATCTTAAAATAAGCTTCTTATTTTAGAATAATTCTAAGTTTATAGACACATTGTGGTTGTGATATAGAAAGTTCAGAGACATCCCATACCCAGATGTTTGTACTAATGGCATTTAGTATTCCCCACATTGACTGGCAGATTATCAGCTGAATTGATTTTTATTGGGACAATAGCACTTATTAAACTATAGTTTATTTAGATTTAACCAGGTTTTATACCAAAGTCTCTTTTACTTTCCAGGACCCAAGCCAGTATCTGAGAGGACTTTGTAACATCTCCAAACTTCAAAGTGATTGCTAGAACAGACGTAGCTCATAAGCAAGGACATTAGATCAGCCACTGCTCTCGTAAAACATCGAAAAGGGCACTGCAGACACTGGGTCTTTTATAGGAAGGGACCACAAAGCAACAACAGCAGAAACACAGGATCCCTATGGGAGTCCTGGGCCAAGAAGTAGGGAACCCGTGGTCTCACTCAGTTATACTCAGAGTCGCTTGCTGTCATCGGCTTCTCTACCCCATCCTGATTCTGGGTAAACAGTTACTAGGCAATCTCTGGTTCTGCTTGTTGTAACTTAGCCAGTAAGCAATATGTTACAGACCATAACCAGCTCTCAGCTGTCTCCTAGCTCATTTCCTGGTTCTTCCTCTCTGCCCTGAAGATTATTTTCAACAGACTGTTTAAGATATGAAATCGGGCCATTGAACACATTTCAAAGGCTTCTCTCTCTCTCTCTCTCTCTCTCTCTCTCTCTCTCTCTCTCTCTCTCTCTCTCTCTCTCTGTGTGTGTGTGTGTGTGTGTGTGTGTGTGTGTGTGTGTGTGTGTGTGAAAATCAAGGACTCTGAATGGCTTGACCCCTCTTGCAGAACCTCCAACTTCACCTCTGGCTAGCCCTGGTGTATGTACTCTCCTCTACTGACCTCACCATTTTTCGAACATGATAAACATAATCTCATTTCAAGGCTTTGCAATGCAGTTTTCAACACTTAGGCTCTGTTTGCCCCTGAAATTCTATGGCTCCTTTCATCACCTTCTTGGGGACTGTGGTGGTTTAAAAGAAAATGGCCCCCAAAGGAAGTGGCATTATTAGTAAATGTGCCTTGTTGGAGTAGGTGTGGTCTTGATGGAGGAAGTGTGTCACTGTGGATGCGGGCTTTGAAGTCTCATATATGCTGAAGCCATGCCCAGTGAGACAGACCACTTCTCGTTGCCTGCAAGGTGTAGAACTCTCAGCTCCTCTCCAGCACCATGTCTGCCTGCACACCACCATGTCCTGCCATGATGATAATGGACTAAACCTCTGAAACTGTAAGCCAGCCCATCAAGTGTTTTCCTTCATAAGTGTTGCCGTGGTCATGGTGTCTCTACACAGCCATAGAAACCCTAAGACAGAAACCTAACTCAAAAGACTTTATCAGCTCAGCACAGCTTTCCCTGGTCAACCTAATCCAAATTCACGAGATCCTACACACATGTGAACACACAGAAGCTCTCTTACTATCTCTCCTCCATTACTCTAGCATACATCACTGTATCAAACTATATAGTTTCTTTGTCATGTTTCTTATTTATCTCTACCACTGGAGAGCCCACCCCATGACACCGAGATTCTGTTCGTATATTGTGTTACAAACTACTCTATGGCAGTGAGAAATGAAGTCAATGATTATTTGTTGAGGGAGTGAAATATGAATGAACGGATGACCATTCAATGCGGTGCCCACGAACTTGTGTATCTAAACCTGCCCAGAGCACACTTGGCACACTCATTCTACCTCTCACTCGGGGAGGGGTCTCCATGCCACCTTTTCATTGGCCCAACAAAGCCCAGCTTTTTGGAATAACAAATTGCAAACCATTGATCCTGGTGGACTGACAGGTCCTATGTTGCAAAAGATTCTATTCTGTCATCCTACGAAACAGGAGAAATTCCAGTGATTTCAAGACTCTTCCTAAGAGCCCCTCACTTAAAAAGCAGAAGAGGCCAAAGTCACAATTACGAGAGACTATTCCTGCAGGAAGCCATCCCATCCTCTGCTTCACAATGGCAGCTGGATCAGGAGAGGGCATGGGGCTAAATAGGCGTGTGAGCTATGTGATAAGCCAGGTACTCCTTAGTGCTGTTCAAACAGAAGCAACAAGCTTTTCCAGGATGCTGTGCCATATAGGATGAGAATAGGTTTAAAGTTCTTAAACCGCTCATGTATGGAGTGTCTCTTTTGTAGCAAGATGTGAAATTAAAGAAAAGGAACTTCCTATTATCTTCTCCTTCTTCCTTCCCCTCCTTAGAATTCATGAATTTGCTTAAGTCATTTATAGCACTCTTTTATAATCTGTACAGAAAAGTTTTTCAGAATTCTAAAGACCATGTGTAAGAGAGAATAAAAGATGTAAAATAGACAATAGTTATCATTTCCAAACAGTGCCATGGATTCTTTTTTCACAAAGTGTCTGCTTCCTGCTCTCAATGTGCCAATCTTACCACATCCATTTGTCATCTTGGAACTTCGCAAAAAAAAAAATTTAAATCTTTATTTTCAAAAATTCATCTCAATCTGAAACCACTTTGACTGTTCATTTAAATTCCTTCCTCAAGATGACTGTCACCCTGAATTGTAGAATGTTCATAAAGTTGGGTCCTAAATAATTCCAGCTCCTCTGTGCTGCTTCAGGCTACTGCCCTGGACTTCTGTTAACCTGATTGCTTCCTCTTCCTGGGGACATTCTCACAGTACCCAGGATTCTTTGAATTTCTCTGTGTTCACTTCCAGAGAAGGAAGTTCAACACTGAGAGACGCATTAGCTAAAGGTCAAAAGTGATGTTGCTTCTTTCAAAGTCTATGTTTCTCCATTGGTGTGGGAAGCAAGGATTCTACACAAGGACCAGCCCTAGCATCATCTTGGGAGTAGTCAGGCCAGCCTCCCAGAGTTCCCCTATAACCTGCTGTGACTGTGAAAGCTGCAAAGGGAGAACATCCTTCTGCTCCCTTGACAGCTGCTCATGCTGTCACTCACACAGTGCACATTGTGTCATCAAACCAGATGTTTAAATTAAGTATTCATTCCAAGATAACTTGTCATCCTGAATGTCTTAGATTTGACCTCATCGATCATTTATTTTCTCAGAAAGAAGCAATGCTAGGACTTCGTGGAATCTAACTCTGTGGAGCTCAACAAAGTAAAGAAAAAAAGTGTAAGAATGGATCCAGAGCTGAGTTATCCTTTCCAATTTTACTATGGGTTTTCTAAGTTCTCAACAGTTATAATGGGCTATGATGACACTCAAGAATGCCTTACAATGTAAGGTTGGTTCCATATTCCCAGATGAGAAAGCTGTATTGCTTGGTGCCCAAACAGTGGCAAGTTGTCTCAAGTCACAATGGAGTCAGAGGTGCTGCAGGCCTAGCTAATTAATGTTCCTTCTCTTACACATGGCATGTATAAAGATGTCTATCAGATGTGTCATCTTGGGCTGGAGATGTAGCCCAGTTGATACAGTGCAGGCCTAGCATGCATGAAGCCATGAGATCAGTCCCAGCACACAGAAATGGAGTGTCGGTCTATGTCTCTATAACTTAGAACTCAGTAAGTTAAGTCAGAAGGATCACAAGTTCAAGATTGTCTTTGGTTACACAGGAAGTTCAAGACTGGCTTGGGATACATGAGGCCCTGTCCTAGAAGAAAAGAAAAAGAAAAACCAAACGTTTGTCTTTTCTTTTGTCTAAAGGAGATGCCAATTTTGAAAATGGAGATTTTTTTTTTTAAGTCTGCACAGTCACAAAGTTAACACTGGATGTGCCAAGATTGGCACATTAAAAATAGGAAGCAGAAAACAGAAAATTCTCAACAAAAGAATCTCAAGTGGCAGAAAGACATTTAAGGAATTGCTCAAATTGCATCAGGGAAATGCAAGTCAAAATGACTCTAAGATATCATCTTATACCTGTCAGAATGGCTAAGATCAAAAACACTGATGACAGCTTATGTTGGAGAGGATGTGGAGTAAGGGGAACACTCCTCCACTAATGGTGGGAATGCAAACTTGTACAGCCACTTTGGAAATCAGTATGGCGGTTTCTCATAAAATTGGAAATCAATCTACCTCAAGACCCCGCAATATCACTCTTGGGCATATACCCAAAGGATTACTCTATCATACCACGAGGACACTTGCTCAACTATGTTCATAGAAGCATTATTTGTAATAGCCAGAACCTGGAAACAACGTATATGCCCCTCAACAAAAGAATGGATTTAAAAAAAAAAAAATGTGGTACATTTATACATTCCTTATCTGTAAAAAACAATGACATTGCGAAATTTGCAGGCCAATGGATAGAACCAGAAAAAATAATCCTGAGCGAGGTAACCCAGACCCAAAAAGACAAACCCAGTATGTACTCACTCATAAGTGAATATTAGATGTAAAGCAAAGGATAGCCAGGCTACAATTTACAGACCTAGAGAAAGTAACAAGGAGGACACTAAGAGGGATGCATGGATAGCCCTGGGAAGGGGAAATAGATGAGATCTCCTGGGTAAACTGGGGGCTTGGAGGGGGTAGAAGGGAGGGGATAGGGGATGGGAACATGAGGGATGGAGAGGAAGAGCAACGAAAGAGATATCTTGATAGAGGGAGACATTATGGGGTTAGGGAGAAACCTGTGGACAGGGAAATTCCCAGGAATCCACAAGGATGACCCCAGTTAAGATTCCTAGCAATAGTGGAGAGGGTGCCTGAACTGGCCTTCTCCTGTAATCAGATTGGTGACTGCCCTAATTGTTATCATAGAACCTTCATCCAGCAACTGATGGAAGCAGATGCAGAGATCCACAGCACTTGGCTGAACTCCAGGAGTCCAGTAGAAGAGAGGGAAGAGGGATTATATAAGCAAGAGGGTGTAGCTAGAGTTTTCCTGCCTTGCCCACAGTCAGGACAAATCTTTCTCACCCACCAGTCCCACAGCTGCTCAGACCCAACCAACTAAACACAGAGACGTACATTGCTTACAAACTGTATGGCCGTGGCAGGCTTCTTGTTAACTGTTCTTATATCTTAAATTAACCCATTTCCATAAATCTATACCTTGCCACATGGCTTGTGGCTTACTGGCGACTTCACATGCGGCTTGTCATGGTGGCGGCTGGCAGTGTCTCTGACTCAGCCTTCCACTTCCCAGAATTCTTCTCCTCCTTGTCCGGCCTATACTTCCTCCTGCCTGACTACTGGCCAATCAGTGTTTTATTTACTAACCAATCAGAGCAACACATTTGCCATACAGAACATCCCACAGCAAGAGGGGGTCAAGATCATGATGGAGAAACCCAAAGAGACAGCTGACCTAAGCTCATGGGAACTCATGGACTCTAGACTGGCAGCTAGGGATCCTGCACAGGACCTACCTAGGCCCTCTGCATATGGGTGACACTTGTATAGTTTGGTCTGTTTGTGGGGCTCCTAGCAGTCGGACCCTGGTGCATAAGCTAGCGTTTTGGAACCTATTCCCTATGGTGGGATGCCTCATGCAACCTTGATGCAGAGGGGTAGGAGCTTGGTCCTGTCTCAACTTGATGTGCCATGCTTTGATGACTCCCATGGGTAGCCTTACCCTTTTTGAGGAGTAAATGGGGACATAGAAAGGAGGTAGGGGCCAGGGAACAGAAGGAGGGGGAAAACTGTGATTGGTATATAAAATAAATTTTAAAAATTAATAAAAAAAACAGTAAATACTGTAAAAAAAAAAAAAGAATAGGAAGCAGAAAGAGAAAAAACATGTACTTTATTCTTCCTTAAAATGTACATATTTGTACTTGGCATATGTTTAAACATTAAATATATACTTCTGCTCATGTGAAATTTAAAGTATGATTCTAATTTCACCATCTTAGTATTTAACTTACCTTTGTGAACATTTTGTCTTTACTTTAATTATACAAATTTATGGAATGTTAAGTAAAGATACATTTTTACAGTAATCTTACTTTAGAATAAAGTTAGAGTTCTGTTACTATGAACAGGAGACCGACTGATTTCTTCTCTTCATAAAGCCTAGACAGAACATTCAGGATAGCAAGAGCAAAATCAAAAGCAAATATGGACACCACCAGGCATAACACCAATGACAAGGAATCCAAAAGGAGTGATGGATGATAGGTTTGTGTAATGTGAGTTCCAGACAGCTGTGAACTCTTGGTGGTCCCAGCAGAGATTAGAAGTTACTATGAAGGTAAACGAGGAGAAAACTCTGAGATCAACAAGTACAGTCACACTCACACACATAAAAAAAGATCAGGTTCTATACAGATCATTTTAAAAAGCAATCAAATGTGAAAATTAACAGTGAGACTAAAAAAAAAAAAAAAACTTCCCCACCAGTCCAAGCTGAAGATCAGTGTAGAGACAGTAGGGTGGTAGGAATGTAAGTCATGAGACCAGCCTTGGCTAACAAGGACCTCAGACACATTCCAAGAGGTCTTGGGTTTTTTTTTTGTTTTGTATGGTTTTTGTTTTGTTGTTCTTTTTGTGGTAGAGACACATATTCACCTAGCTCAAGCAACAAAAAACAGTCTGCTGTGAGTTGGATCTAAAATGAAGTATTGGAGATCCAAGAAGATAAACAAAAGCGACCAAAGAGGCAGGAACTGAGACAGAGTTCAAAAGTACAGAGCCACAAACACATTTAAAGGGAACAAAAAAGACATTTCTAAGATCAGAAGACACAAAGTCAGAGGCAGGAAGTTTTCATGACTCGGACTGATCCCGGAGAGACAAAGACATGACTTGTAAAAAGATAATATTGTTTAACACTTCACACACAAAAAAAAAAAAGAAGAGAATACTCTACATGAATTTTCCCCTAATAGTTCAATAAGCTGTCTCATTTATATGTGGAAAATAAAAACAGATTGTGATAAAATCCCATACAGAGAGGTACAAGGGTAAAGATGATAATGAGATAAATCCAGTTCCAGCAAACAACGGACATGTACACAGGTAGCAATGGAAATGTACACAAGTTTTAGCTACATGACGAAAACTGCAACAAAGAGCAAATTTCAAAACGAGCTGAAGAACCTTTCAATCAATCAAAACTTGAAAAAGTATACCAATGTACAGGAGAGACGGCTGGAATATGAAACATAATTTGTGAACAAGGAGCTGCGAAAACTCAGAAATGGACTAGGAAAAGTAACCAAATGTGTTTCAGAAATGAAGTTTAAATGGGAAGAATCAAATGGGCCAAAAATTCACAGTAATGAAAATTGAGGCTAGAAGGGAGAGTCCTTGCCCTGGAGGAGATGGGAATGGGGGGTGGATTGGGGAAAAGGCCGGGGCGCGGGGGGGGGGGGGGGGGGGGGGGGGGGGGGGGGGGGGGGGGGGGGGGCAGGGGGACAGGGGAATCCGTGGCTGATATGTAAAATTGAATTAAATTATAAAATTTTAAAAAAAGAATTCATCAAAAGATTTGCAGCAGCAGACCAGGCTCAACCTAAAATCCCCGAAGAAGAAAGTCCTTTCAAAAACAAAAGACAGAAAACATCTTAAAACTATAACTCAAGGAAATGTTAAAATGAAAGATTGGCATCAGCATGCTTGGGAAACTCGGGAGCCACCAGCGGGAAATGATTCTGAATACAGTGACTGTGTTTTTAAGATAACAGGGAAAACTGTGCACATCAAAGTAGAGAAGAATAAAGGAGATTTTTGAAGCAGGAATTTTTGTGTTTAACCAGAAGGCAGTGGACAGCATTGCAAAGATTCTTTAAAATTAAAATACCAGCCAAAGATTTTACATCAAACCAAATTATCCTTCAAGTATCAAGGCTATTGAAAAACAATTTATGATCATTCAGTAACTGAGAGCTATGTTTTGGAAGGTTTATCTTTATTTTTACTTATGTGTTCTTGCATGTCTATGACATGTGTGCTCAGGTATCTTTGGAAGCTAGAGAGGGTATCAGAGCCCCGGGGATACAAGTTGTGAGCTGCCCTGTATAGGTGCTGGAAACCAAACTCAGGTCCTCTGGAGAAGGAGCAAGTACTCTTCATGTCTGAGCCACTTTTCCAGCCCAGATTGCTTTTGCCAAAAAGCCTCTCTGAGAAACTTGCTTGAGGATAGACATCAGAAGCCACTGACTATTTGCAGAATGTTGACAGAGGGTTTGTTTGAGGGACACTGACTGGAAGGGCACAAGGACAGGTCAGGGTCATGTGATCCGACAAAGCAGAGATAACTCAAGACGCACATGGAAAAAGTGAACAGAAAGCAGAATAAATTTGCTTATTGTCCCACAACCCTTAATTAAGAGAAAACAAATATGGTGTATGTTTAGACATAGGGGCAGTGGAAGAAAAGTGGGGGAAAATACAACTAACTTTTGTATTTCTTAGAAAGGGGTACTGTTAGTCATTAGCTAAAATGAGGAAACCCCAAATATTATACAGCATCTAAGTATAAAGGTAAAAGAGATGCAGAAGTTATGTTAAATATCTAAGATTACAAAGAGAAAGCAGACCACATGATGGTTGTCAAGGTAGTGGTCAATGTATAATAAACAAGTCTGTCAGAGCTGAGATCTAACATATAAACAAATCAACTTGGGGAAAAAATGTTCCAATTGGTTAGCACTGTAAAGCAAATTTAACTCCCCATTATATGTGAGGTATAATGAAATCAAAGTGATGGAGAAAGGTTGAAATTTAAGGAAGAAGCAGAAATATGTCAGACAAGTTCAAATAATGAGAAGCAGCACTTGAATATTTGACATGCAACAACAATCGGAGTGAAGTATAAATTTTGGTAAATCCTAAAAAAAAAAAAAAAATTACACTATAATTCCAAGGACTACAAACTATTGAAAAAAAAAAAAACAATCTCCAAGAAATTACTAGAAATGCAGAGACACAGGTAGAATCACACTAAGAAGACAGCATAATACAAATTCTCTTGGTCCAAAACTGGACATAATGAAGAGTGATTATAGAATTTAAACCATTAATGAATAGTAAAGGTCTAATTCACAAATCTATCTCTGGAAAACTGATTGAATTTAACTTATTTTCAAATACATAGCATGAAAGTATGCTGATGCTAGAAATTAATGAGATTTTTTTTGTACATATATGCTTAGGAGGCCCTGCTAGTCGGAGGTTACAGTCTAGTCTACCATGACCTGGGAGCTCTCTCGGAGCGCAGCAACATAGAGGAGGACCCCCACCCCCACCCCACCCTTTCCCGACCCCTGGAGGAAGGTGTCCTGTTCTCTACCTGACCTAACGTGGAGACTGTCTCTAGGCTGGGATGCTGGACTTATCTCTAGTATGACACTTGACACAGTTCTCTGCAGAAGCTTCCCCTCTGCTGTCCATATGGTAACTAGACATTTTGCTAGGAGAATTATGACAGGACCGTGCTTCCACAGATGATAACTAAGACTTGTACTAGGAGCCTTAGGATAGGAGCATGCTGTTTAATGAAAATAGGTGATTCCCCGGCTACCATCCCCAATCCTGTATATTCCCTGTACTCTGGAGTAAAAGTCAGTCTGTCTCACTGAGTCAGTCTCCCGGAAGGCTATTTCCATCATGTTCACAGGCTGTCCAAATCTATCTGTCATTACTTCTGCCCCTTTTGTCCCCATAGACTGGTGGCCAGCAGACAACAAGGGAAAAGGGGACCCCACATGTATATACAAAAAGACTCAAAATAAAATTACGAAAGCAAATGCCTTATACACTCAAACTTGAATTCAAAATTGTAATTAAGTCCCAAGTTTGGGGTTTTTTTTTCCTGAAAATAGTTTTATGTCTTTTTAAATATTTTATTTAATTTACATATTTATTTGTTTATTTATGTGTGTGTATGAGCTAGCACATGCCACAGCACTCATGTGATGATCACAGGAAGACATAAAGGAGTTGGTTCTCTCCTACCATGTCTACCATGTGAGCTCTGGAGATTGAACTCAGAGAACCAAGTGTCTTAGTCAGTATTCTGTTGTTGTGAAGACACACCATGACCACTGCAACTTATATAAAGGAAGATATTCAACTAGGGCCTGGCTTACAGTTTCAGAGGCTTAGTCCATTATCATCACAGCAGGGATGTGGTGGTAGACATGGCAGGCATGGTGCTGGACAAGTTTTTGAAAGCTACATCTTGATCTTCAGGCACAGAGAAAAAGAGGGAGAGAGACAGAGAGACAGAAAGAGACAGAGAAACAGAGAGAGAGAGAGAGAGAGAGAGAGAGAAGAGAGAGAGAGAGAGAGAGAGAGAGAAGGAAAGAAAGAGAGAGGTTGGGCTTGACATGGGCTTTTGGAACCTCAAAGCCCACCCCCAGTGACACATTTGCTCCAACAAGGCCACACCTCCTAATCCTTTCAAACATATGAGCCTATGGAGACCATTCTTATTCAAACCATCACAATAAGTCTTGGTAACTAGACCTTTATGGAGGTTTCCTCTCTTAAAAAAAAATTGAAATAGTATCAATGCCATATCAGTGATCACACTTGACTTTCTACTATGGAATCACTCACTAAATAAATAAGTCAAAAATACGTGGAGACATATCTGAAGTCAATTGTAAGACCAGGAGAGTAGAGGTGGGCTGAAGACAGATGGACTCAAAGCCTAGTGTGTTCAAAGTACATGGGAGCCAAGCACAAGTGAATCACACTTGCTTAAATGAGGTGATCCAAACCACATAAGGTTCAGGTAGTTACCATGCATTTACACGTGGTGGTGATCTGAATGAAAATGGCCCCCATAGGCTCATAGGAAGTAGCACTATTAAGAGGTGTAACCTTGTTGGAGTAGGTATGATCTTGTTGGCAGAAGTATGTCACTGTGTGGGTGGGCTTTGAGGTTTCTTTCTTTCTTTTTTTTTTTTTTTTTTTTTCCGAGACAGGGTTTCTCTGTGTAGCTTTGCGCCTTTCCTGGAGCTCACTTGGTAGCCCAGGCTGGCCTCGAACTCACAGAGATCCGCCTGGCTCTGCCTCCCGAGTGTTGGGATTAAAGGCGTGCACCACCAACGCCCGGCTTGGGCTTTGAGGTTTCAAATGTTCAAGCCAGGCCCAGTGTCTCTCTCTTCCTACTGCATGCAGATTTGGATGTAGAATTCTCAGCTGCATCTCCAGCACCATGTCTGCCTGTGTGCTGCCATGCTTCCCACCATGATGAACTAACTGTAAGCCAGCCCAATTAAATGCTTTCCTTTATAAAAGTTGCTGAGGTCATGGTGTCTCTTTACAGCAAGAGAAACCCTAACCTAGACACAGATAAAATGACAGAAATTTAGTCAGATGTGGCAGCATACACCTTTAGTCCTAGCCCTAGCCAAGGCAGGTGGATCTCTGTGAGTTCAAAGACATCCTGGTCTACATAGTGAGTTCTAGGACAGCTGTTAGAGACCTTATCTAAAATAAACAAATAGATATGTACGTTTTAAAAAGAAAAAGAAGCAAAACTATAAGTTTACAATGAAACACTTATACTGGAAGAAGGAGAAAGCAGAAACAAGGAAAAAATCTGTTGACCATCATTAACAGTTGCCAAGATCACCAAATCACCACTCTGAAAAACTGACATTTAAAAACAAACAGTTAAGCCTTTGCCACATGTATTTCTGGATGCCTGAAGAGTCCTTGCAGTTGAGGGTTGTTTATGCAGATGTCTGGGTAGTTAACTCAAAAAAAAAAAAAAAATAAGTGTCAACATTTTGTATTTCATTCAATGCAATACTAGTTCAAGCAGTAGTCACCACTGGATGGTAACCCCCTGAAACAAATATAAGTAAAAATATTTACAATGAAATCATCGAGCAGGAAGGAATTTTAGACAGAACTAAAAATCAAGAACCATCCCTCTGAAACATTCTTTTGACAAAAAAATGACAACAAATGAACTATCTAGGTTAAAGCTTTTAATTCTAGCAGTTGGAAGCTGTGGTAGAAGATGTCTAGAACAGCCTGGGCTAAAAAGAAGACAATTTAAAAAAGGGGGGGGGGATAGGAGGAACAACTGTCGTAGATTATAATATTTACAAGACAACCCTAATACAGTGACGTGACACTTGACAGAATTGTGACTAAAATAAATATCCTGAAAGAGTGACATGTCTAGACTAAGGATATGTGTGGGTATGAAGGTACTAGGTATTAGTGATATGAGTCTCTCTCTTTCTCTCTCTCTCTTTCTCTCTCTCTCTCTCTCTCTCTCTCTCTGTGTGTGTGTGTGTGTGTGTGTGTGTGTGTGTGTGTGTGTGTGTGTGTTCCTTCCTCCATTCCTCCTTCCCTCTTTCCTTCATTTTGAGGAATATAACGAAGCATTAAAGGTGAAATGACATGAGATTGACTACTTTTTTAGTTTAAAGTTCTCCAACAAGACAGGGAAGATTTGGAAATTAATAAAGGAATAAGACAAAGTTTTCTACGTCCATTAATCAGCACATAGAAATCTTCATAGGGTAGGTATAGTTGTACACACCTGTAATCTCAACACTTGGGAGGTAAAAATAGGAGGTTAAGAAATTCAACATTGTCCTCACCTACAAAATGAGTTCAAAGCCAGTTTAGGCTGCATGAGGCTGTGTCTCAAAAAAGGAAAATAAAATTTCATACTAAAGTTGTTTTTGTTTTGTTTTGTTTTTTTTCTTTTTTTAATGTACTGACTATGAATGAATGTGGAAACTACAGGGAAAGTGCAAACATCAGCATGCTTTGGAGAGACAGTCAGACATCAGCATTTTCTTACTACCTGTTCCCTAGGGCTAAATTCATTACAGTATATTAGAACACATCATATCACCCTATGGTGTTTGAGCAAGATAATTCCTGAATAATATAACATTTCCTTCAATGTATGTAAGATATTTATTAGATATTACTTATATAGAATAACATGAGACAAGATGTTATAAAACATGTAAGCAGATGGCCTGTGTCTGTGTTTCAAACATTATTTATTTGCCAGTAAGTACAATAACCTTTTGAAATAAATAATTCCATGAATAGTAAGATGTATAGAGTAATTGATATTTTCGAAAATGCTTATTATAATTAGTTGAATCCTCCAAATACACATGGAGACATGTGGCCTGATTCTGCAGCACTTAATAACACAGTAGTAAAACCACACCAGTATAAAGAAAGAGAATATATATATATATATATATATATATATATATATATATATATATATATATAAAAGAGTATATACAGAATGTCAGGAGAGATTCAAATCACCACAGCAGAAGTTACCATGCAGCAATCTGAACTAATGGCACCAGTCACAAAGGATGAGTAGTGAGCACCTCAGAGGCAGTGCTTGCTCTTGGGCAACATAGAAAGTCATGAACTAAACTCCGGAGCTCTTTATCCACTCATCTCTGAGAATGATGATTTCTGATGGGTCCACACCTCCATCATCATGGCACAGCAGGCCATGGGTGCATCAGAATCTATTGTTCTTCTGTAGTCCCAGCCTGTGCAATCCAATGAAGTGCAAATTCACAATTCATCCCCCTTTGCCGATAGGCTACTTGATATCACTGCACTACAATGAGCAAAGAGAATGTCATAATTGCAATAACTTTCCAATTAAATTTTGCACTAGTAAAGGGCTACACATCCGTTAGTTTCCCTCATTCCTTTGTTCTGCAAACATGACTTAAGCTCACTCTGTGACATGCAAAGTGTAGCATGCAATGTGTAGTAAACTCGAGGACAAATGAGATGTGATCAGGCTCTGTTCCTCACAGGCTAACACATCTCTTCACTGCTGTTGAATTCCCAGGCATTCTGGTTATTCACATCCCAGCTTCTGCATTTGCTAAATACGTTAGGATAGCACAAGTTATTTTAACCTTTCTCTGGTTTCTCAGCAATTGAGGATAGCAACCCTTATTGCAGGGTTTGTTGAGAATTAGCTGTCATAACTCAAGTAAAGCTTTTATCTCAACGTCTGGTGCATAGCACGTTATCAGCAAAAGTGCCCTGTTAGAGCTGACAGAGATCACGGTCCTGATAACTGTGGTAGGAGAATGAACACACGTAACAATTTGCACATCCAAATTAATGACTGACAGTGACTAGGGAGCTGTTTGTAAAAGCCTGTAGAGGGTCAAGGGAGCGTGGAATTACCCAAAGATCTGCATACACTATACTTATTGATAATGAAAATTTAAAGGGGCCGGATCTAAAAAAGGACTTCCTTTTATTCCTAAGTGAAGTGAACAAATATTCATTCCCTCCTGAGGAAAACTGGATTCCCCTTCCTTAAAATGCACCATTTTTGCAGAAAACATTCTGGATAGATGTTTCAAGGGTTTACTAAGAGGACTCTCTTCCAATTTTCACCATCCTTGCAAAGAGATTTCTTTCTTCTTTGGTATGCCCCTTCCCTCCAGCTTGGCTTCTTCTCTTCCATGACTTCACTGAAGGCGAAAACCACCCCCAGTCACCACCAAATGTGCACCACATGATCTTCTTAGTACTGTGGTAAAGAACCTAAATTTGGGGAAATAGATGATTTCAATAACGGTCGACCCCACTGTGACGCTGCGTGAGAAAATGAATGACGCAGCGGTCAAGCGTGTAATCCATCTGGTACCTCAGTTAAACCGAGCACAGCAAAGCAAAACAACGGACCCAAAGTTTCCAACGCTTTTTCCTCATTCCCTTCCTTCTTCCTCTCCCGCTCCTCCCTGTGTGAAGAGCAAAATTGCTTGTGAAACTAAAACGTCGACTGACTTTGCATTTCTCAGCTCATTTGAATATTCCCCTGACATTGGGCACCTCTGAACTTGGTTAGAAATTGCTAATGATGTAAACTGGGAAGCTTGGAGATGGCTACCTCAGCTGTGCGTGTTTCCATGGAATCCTGGAACTTAGAGGAAGCAGAATTTGAACAAAGAAATGCTTACCACTTTTTACTGCTTCTCTATTAACCTCAGTCCTTTAGGGAACTTCCCAGGGGTTCTCTCTCCCGGGATAATAACCCATGACCGTGGAAAAGCATACCACGGCACATCGCCACAGCATTTCTCCGTATGTATAAAGTGGGGGTTGAAGTGGGGAGACACTGCGTTAGCGTAAGCTATAATCAGCGCGATACATAGTGAGAAAACAGGTTGGTTCCCTAAGCTCAATAGCATGCATCCATTTTTCATGCCCCTGCAAAGAGACTTCTTCCTTCTTTAACGTGTCACTTCCCTTCAGACCCTGCAGCATGGTTTCATCTCTCCCATGAATTCATTGAAAGCAAAGGCCACTCCCATTCACCACCAGATGGGTACCACATGATCGTCTTCGTAGAACACTAGCATAAAGGCTGCCTTTTACCGGTGGGATTACAGGCATTCACCTCACTGAGCAATCGTCAGTGCTGTGTAGCTCACAATGTTTCAGCATCTCACCGATTCTGTCCGTCCCTGAGCTTTTCTTGATGGCAGGCTTTCTGTTACTAGTTCCATTTCATTGTTTGTTATAGATACATTTAAACTTTTTCCAACTGGGTCTGGAGAGATGGTTCAGTGGCTAAGAGAACTCGCTGTTCTTACTGCTTCAGTTCCCAGGATCCACGCAGTGGTTAATAACCTCCTGGTACTCGAGCCAAGGGGTTCCAACAACCTCTTCTGGTCTCCTCAGGCTCCTTTATGTATGTGGTGCCCATAAACTGATGCAAGCTGTGTGTGTGTGTGTGTGTGTGTGTGTGTGTGTGTGTGTGTGTGTGTAAAAGTAAAATACAATAGAATATATTTTTATATCCTTCTGATTTAATGTGATAGAGTTTATACGTCTAGATATTTGTCAGTTTCTTCTGGATTTTCTTCCAAATGTCTTTGGTATATGTTGCAATCGCCCATGATTCAGCTCTAATTATATTAAGTAGGACCAACCCCCTGGCTCTCTCTCTGGCTAGCTTGACTAACAGTCTGTATATTGTTTGTATTTTCATTAATTCTTTGTATTATTCTTTTAGTCTCCATTTCTGCCTTATTCTATTCCTTCTGAGATCTTGAGTTACATCGTTGAGTTTTTATTTGTTATCTATGTGAATTTTTTTTCATGTAAGCACTTACAGCTATAAGTGTTCCTCTTTGGATGCCTTTGCTGTATCCCAAAGACTCTGATAACCTATACTTTCCTCTTCATTTGATGTAGGAATCTTAAATTTTCCTTCCTGTTTTTTTTTTTTTTTTTTTTTTTTTTTTTTTTTTTTTTCCAGTGACCTACTGATCATTCAAGAGGATGCTGTTCAGTCTCCATGTGCTTGTACCGTTTCTTTCAGTATCTCTACCATTTCTGTATCTTTGGACCAGGCTACCTAGGAGTTCCAGTCTTTTGAAGGCATCATGTTGCCTTGCTTGTTTTGTTTATTGTATTTCTGTGTTAAGATTTGTGCATCTGTTGTTTCCAATATCTCTTCTGGTTTTATTTGGGGATCTTCTTAGTAAGGAGCCTACACTTGAGGGCTTTATCTCCAGTACCACTCTCAGAAGATTAAAGAAAGACTAAAGATTAAAGAAAAAACACTTTTAGATGATGTTTTTCTTCCCTTACTGAGGAGCCATAACTGGAGTTAAGCTGCATGCTCTTTTTAGCCTTTTCTTCCTGGGTACTTTTGGCTGCTCTGTTGACCCTATGCCGATCTCCAGCACACTTCCAACCTTCATTTGTTAAAGAGCCCAATATTTGTTATCCTGACTCTTTTCTCTCCCCACTGAACCCAAAGGCAGCTTCTTAGTTCACCGCCTTACCCCAGATCTTTATTCTGTTCATTTGAATAGCCATCTTAAGTGACCATGGAACAGCGCCTCACTGTGGTTTTAATTTGCATTTCTCTAATGGCTAATACATTGTGTGTGTGTGTGTGTGTGTGTGTGTGTCTGTGTGTCTGTGTGTCTGTGTGTGTGTGTGTGTGTCCACCATGTATCCTCTTTGGAGATATAAGTAGTTAAGTTTTGTCCATTTTTGAATTGGATTAGTTGCTTTTTGTTTCAAATTGTAGGAGTTCTCTGTTATCTGCAAATGTTTTCTCCAATCTAATGGGTTGCTTTTTCACTCTGATAATGGTCCTTCAGTGTACATTTTTTTTTCTTTCAATGAAGTCCAATTCATCTATTTTTTTCTTAATTTAATTTCTAAATTACCTGTGATTTAGGTGTTATATTCAAAAGAAGATGTTTGCCAAACCTAAGTCAAAGCTTTACTCCTCTATATTTTGTTTTCTGTTTTTCTGAAAATTCTATAGTTTTCACTCTGATATATGGGTCATTGGCTCATGTACATGGTTTGAGGTAAGATCAAATACCATTGCTTTACCTACAGGTATCCATTTTCCCCTGCATCATTTGTGGAAAGGATTGCTGCTGTTGTTGTTTCTTGGCATCCTTACCCAGCATCATTTGACCACATTTGTTAGGGTTTCTTCTCTGAGCTCTCCAGCCTCCTGCATCGATCTCTATGCCTGTCTTAGTCTCTGCTTTAATTACTGAAGTAAGCCTCAAATCAGGAAGTATGATTTCTTTAACTTTGATCTTTCTAAAGTTTGTTTTGAATTCTCAGGATCCTTTGATGCCCCATATGAATTTAAGAATAGATTTTTCTATTTCTAAAAGTTAAAAAAAAAAATCATTGAGATTTTGATAGACCTTGCCCTAAATCTGTATCTAACCATGAAGAATATTAAGTATTTAATATCAACTCTCCCAAAGCGTGAACACAAAGCATATTTCTATCAATGTCTACTTTAATTTCTTTCAGGATGCACAATCATATTTTAACAAAATCTTTGCCAGTCTTATTGGACTTCTACCGAGGCAGAGACCAGCCACTGCTGAACCAGTGCCCCAGACTCTTAGCCTGTCCCTCTCCCATCTCCACAGTTCAATTCCGTAGTGCGTCTTCCCCTAGACTAGAACCAATGAGGGAAAGAGAGGAAGGCACTCTGCCCCTGAAGGGACATTTGATTCTACCATCCTTAACCCAGTCTTTGCCATCACTCCAGTTCACCTTCCTCACCAAGGGAGAAGCATGCAGGAAATTGATTAGTATCGATGTCCATTTTAATATTTATTTACTTTTTATTCACTTGTATGTGCATCTGCTTACATGAGTTTCTGTGCACCATGTGCTCTCAGGTGCCTGTGGAGGCCAAAAGACAACAAATCCCCTGGAACTGGAGTTAAAGGCCAGTGTGAGCTGCCTGGTGTGGGTTCTGGGAACCAAAGTTGGGTCTTCTGCAACAGTAGCATGCGCTCTTAAGTGGTGAGCCATCTCTCCAACATACTTACAAATACAGACTCTCTCTCTCTCTCTCTCTCTCTCTCTCTCTCTCTCTCTCTCTCTCTCTCTCTCACACACACACACACACACACACACACACTCACAATTAAAAGATAGCTGAGAAAGCACCATGTGTAATGCACTGATTATATATTCCCCCAATTCCCATAATGAAATGTTAAGTACCCCCATCACACAACTGGTTGCATTTGAAAACAAGGTTCTTCGGGGAGTAATTTAGAGCAGAAGATGTCATCAGAGTAGAAGAAAGGGACACTGAGCAATGTGTGTTCACAGAAAAAAGACACAGACAAAAAAAAGTGTCAATCTGCAAGTCACAGAGAAGCTTCAGAAAATATGCCAGGCCTGGTGGGCCACACCTATAATCCCAGCACTCCGAAGGCGGAAGTAAGAGGACAGTTATAAATGTAAGTCAGAATGGGAGACACAGGGAGTTCCGGGACAGCAATGGTTACATAACAAGACCTTGTCTCAAAACCACAAAGATTTTAAAAGGAAGAAAGGGAGAGAGGGGGGAAGGAACAGAAGAGAAAAGGATTTTTGAGACAGGGGCTCGTGTAGCTCAGGCAGGTCTCAAACTCTGTGTAAGCCAAAGATGACTAAAACTTCTGATTTTCCTACCTCCACTCTCTTGATGCTGAAAGGGCAAGGCATGTGCCATCACACTTGGTTTATATAGTGCCAAGGAACAAACTCAGAGACTCAGAAATACTGGGAAAGCACTCTACCAACCGAGGCGTAGCTTCAGCCCTGCTATTAACTTTCTTAGAAACTTCCTTCGTTCGGTTTGGTATTGTTGTAGTGTTGGCTTTGTTCTGTTTTGCTTTGTTTTCAGTGGAAAATAATCTTACTCTCTCCCGGTCAGTCTTGTTTGGTTACATCCCGATCTCTAGCCAAATCCCAAGCAGCTCATTTCCAAAACTATCTGCTCATTACATCTGACATGACTAACCACACTGAAATAAAGGTGAGAAGGAAATTAGATAAAAATGTGTAGATTAAAGGTAAATGTACAATAAACACTCAGGATGCTGACTGGACCTGTTGAATACTTTGAAATTATTATAATAACTGCTGCATAAGTGGATGCCCTGAGGTCAAATTTCTGACATCACAAAACACAGCGTATTTGCTTTTTAGGGAAACAAAATCCATTATCCAAGGGCTGGAGAGATGGCTCAGAGGTTAAGAGCACCGACTGCTCTTCAGAGGTCTGAGTCAATAGCAACCACATGTGGCTCACAACCATCTATAATGAGATCTGGTGCCCTCTTCTGGCCTGCAGGAGTATATGCAGTCAGATTATATACTGTACAATAAATAAATAAATAAATCTTTTAAAAAAAATCAATTATCCCTGCCCGTCTTACATGAATGTCCCTTAATATAGAAGGAAAAGGAAGCTAAGTGACGTCACAGACAAACATTTTTAACAGTCTTCAGTTTAAAGCTTTACAAAACAGAAATGATACAGATTAGTAAAGCAAGGCTCCCAGACAACTATTGCAGAAAAGGGGTCTTCTTGGGAAATATTTTATGAATGCCTGGTTTTGTTCTTTTAGTTGGGATGGGGTTTTTGCATTCAAGACCCAGGTCACCTCTTTAAGTATTCTGTGAATGTAACAGTGATGAAATTTACAATAGAAAACTCAACCATGAATTGTTTTAGCTGAGCACTACTTGCTGGCCTTCCTAAAGAGCTGGCTATTAAATTCAAGAATGGGTTCGAGAGACTGTCTCTAGAGAAGCTTAAAGGGCCACATATTGCCAGGCATCTTGGGGACTTGGTTGCCCTTCTGTCCAGGGTTAAGGAACTACGTGCTTCTCAGAACCAGCCCTATAATTTGACTGTAGACCTTCATTAATGAACAGACTTAAATCCTACACAAGAACTTAGCAAGTGTATATTAGATAGGTTTTAAACCTCCCCACACTTCAACCAACTAACCTGAATTCAAAAGAAGAATCCTCGAGATAGCTAGTGTAAGCAGTTTCTCGAGTACTAAAAATTGCTTCATCTCCAAAGCGGATGGCTGTTGACCTTAACAGCGAGGACCGTGTTAGAAGTGGCTTTTAACGATTCTGCCAGAACTACAGAAAGTCCCATTTCCTGGAAATGCATAGTTGAGTCCAACCATTGAGAGTAGAATCTGTACTCTCAAAATTACACTTCTGAGGAACGTTAAGATTACAAAATCTGAGGAACGTTAAGTGTTCAGTTGTCCGTTAAATGTTCAGGCACTTGCCCAGCATGATGTTGTTCAGGCAAGGGAGATATTTTCATGTCATTGTCTAAGGGACAATCCTGGAAACATGAGAGCCAGCACTTGTGACTGGCAGTCCATTGTGTGGTTGACTCCCCACATTTTGGGGCTGAAAGGGGAAACACTGTCTCTGTAGCACGTGAGCCAACTTCTATATTGATGTACATTTGCCTCCAGAGCAGCCCTCTCTGGCTTAAGGTCCAGACACAGGCTCTGGGAGGGTGGCTAGCATTCTGTCTACAACTTCCTTCTCAATAAGGAAGACTGACAGACTTCACTAGCTCTCTGCTAAACATGCCTCTCCTGACTTCCTGCTTCCTCGTAGTGAGGTTTGCTACAGTTTTCTACAGTGTTCTTCTCAAACTTTTGCTATAAATTTTCCCACCAGATGTCTTTATTCCTCCTCCCTTTCCACTTTTAACTTACTCATCTGACTTCTGTAGATTACAGGGAAAACGGGGATTCCGATAAATTCATTCAATACCCTAACTCTTACTTATAGCTTTTTCAAAATATCTGCTTTCATGTTTTCCATGTGAAGCATTATCACCTGACCCTTCAAGAGACTTTTCTCAGCCAAATTAGCAACTGGACTCAACCTCTGTCCCAACGGTGCACATGGGGCACAATAGACAAGAAAATGCCTCCATCTCTGACGTCATGACGTTCCAACACCAAACCTTAAGGAGAAAATTCAAGCTGAAAGAGGAATTATGTTTCTAAGAATTCAAATTGTTATGCAAATTATTCTATGTTGTTGGTTTTACAAAGAGTAAGTCCTAACTGGCAAAGCTTTTTAATCTTCAAGGGCAAGGGGAAGGAACAGGAAGACACTTCCACTCAGGCAGAGACAAGCAGTGTGGGGTGCATGTGGTGGCTGAACACCAAAGGGGGGGTTGTTTGTTTTGTTTTGTTTTGTTTTGTTTTGTTTTGTTTTGTTTTTGCAGTGAATTACACAGGCTGGGATAAGATCACTGCTACTCTGCCTTTTCCATCTTTTTTTTTTTTTTTTTCAGAAAGGGCATTTTCTAAAAACCAGGTCTCAAAATCTAGACATTTATGCAGTTGGGAAGTTTTCCGCCTCTCTCTCCCTCTCCCCGCCCCTGTGTATGCTTGTGTGTGTGTGTCTGTCTGTCTGTCTGTCTGTCTCTGTCTGTCTGTCTGCCTCTCTGTGTGTGTCTCTCTCTGTCTGCCTGTCAGTCTGTATCTGTATGTCTGTTTGTCTGCCTCTGTGTGTCTGTCTGTCAATCTTTCTCTGTATGTCTGTCTGCCTCTGTGTGTGTGTCTATCTGCCTGTCAATCTTTCTCTGTATGTCTGTTTGTCTGCCTCTCTGCATCTCTCTGCCTGTCTCCCTCCCTCCTTTTTCCCCTCTCTCCCTCTCCTCTCCTCCCTTTCCAGTTCTCTCTCTCCCAGTCTTGTTCTCTCTCAGGATGCCTCCTTTCTCATCACTGAGTTGCCACCTATGGAGACATTCATGAGTAACCAAACATTCCCTGTGAGTCTTGGAGCTCAGTGAACTGATTGTCACCTCTCTATCCCTCAGAGTCCTCCTGAGTGTCAGCGATTTATTTCTGACTCTGCTTTAGTGCCTCAGTCTCCGATGCAAATATTGACAGAGTACTTCTTTATGAAACCCAAGGACTCATAGCTTTCAGCAATCCCCATCTATCCTTTGGGCTCAGTAAGCCATTTGCCACAATTTGTCAGCCCCCAATGAGACTTTTCTAGTCAATGAGTTATAACTATTACCATCTGTGGTATCAAGAACACAGGAATGGTAATCAAAGCCATGGGTACAAACCTTACCTGTCACCGACTTGCTGTAAAATCTTGTGAAAAATCACTTGCTTTCTTGAGGGTGCAGGTATGAATGTAAGCGAACATACTACACAGCATGGTAGTGGCACAGATCAGGCAGAGAACTGATCGTGCTAGGGAATCCAGTTCAGCATAAAAATGGGTTAAAAAGGCTGTCCTGGTTTATTTTCCTTTTTTCAGGGAAGAGTTACTTATTTAACCTCCAAAGAAGTCCCTTTTTTAGACAAATTTCCCCTTTTAGCTTTGTGAGGGGCGAGATGGAATTGTTTTTGACAAATGACCCATAACTTTAAAAGTTCCTATTTTGAGGTTATACATGACTTTCTAATAATACAATACTTAACTTTAAGTGGCAAGACCTGGTTTCAGTAAAAGACTATTTGGAGCAGAGTCTATATGAATCTGAAGGCCCCCTGGCAATCTGTGTGCCATGGGCTCGTGTTTCTCTTGTATAATGTAAGCCAGCCTTCTGAAATGAGCATTCTAGTAAGTCCCAGGGCAAGAGAGAGATGCCAAGGCAATTACATTTAGAGTAAATTCAGAAGAGAATGTGTGCAAGAGAGGAAGTAAGTCTCTACGGGCACCATTTCAAGGAAAGGCAATCGTTGGTCTCTGCCAACAGCCGTTGGATGCCACCAGCATGGAGCAATTAGAGACAGGATGGATCTGTTGAAGTGAAAATTCACAGTGGCCATCAGGCAAAATTTTAAGCAGCGAGAAGTCCAGTCAGGGTAGTTAGAGCACTTGTGTTACTTGGTACTTATAGACTGTGATTTCTCAAAGTACTTCATTGTTTTTTGAAGCCTCAAATGAATTGTGTTATAGCTTATAGATAATTCCAGCCTCAAGTCACTCCTTCCCCAAAAATAACTGTCAAATTTCATTCTGTTTTGGCCTTGCATCTATCAGTCCACTCGTGATCTAGCTTCTAGAAAGAGAAGCTTCTCGTAGTTGATCATAATTTTTACCTTGCAGTTTCTTCCAATCAACTGAGCACTCTGTCTTCTCTCTCCATTCAAGCCATAGAAACTATTCTCTAAAGGTCATCGGTGACTTCATAACATGCTCCCACCACCTGTCCAGTCTGCCTCCTACAGAATTTGACACTCATGACCTTCCCAAGTCTTCTTCAAGCTCTCCTCCCTGCCTTTCCCCTAGCTGTTGCCTGTGCCCTCTTTCCCAGCATTCCACCTGAGAGCTTCTCCTGCTTGGCACTCTTTGCTGAAATGATGTCATGTACTTTTCCTCCTTTTATGTGTCTGCATCATTGGTGGTCTAGACAGGAAACAGAAATCATGTTAGTATTTTGAGCATTTTAGTATTTAACAATGTATTGGATAGTAAAGGGGCAAATGAGGGCTCTAAAACATATAGAAGCATAAACTCACTCATACAGTAGGATATGGGCTTATTTGGAAAGAGTGTCATTTCAGGTATAATTAATTAAGATGGTGGCATACTTGTTCCTCTTACAGAAGAGCCACAAGATGGCTTATAGCCATCTAAAACTCCAGTTCCAGAGGACCTGACACCCTCTTCTGGCTTCCACAGGCAACAACACACACATAATGCACATCCAGAGATGCAGGCAAAACACATACACATAAAATAAAATAAATATGAAAATAAAAATAGAGGGAAACTTTATGGCACTAGATTGGCAACCATTTCTTAAAAGTGAAACACACATGTGTGCACACACACACATACACACACACAATTACAGGTAACAAAGAGAAAACTAGGTACACTGGACTTTATCAGAATTGGAGCTTTTGTCCATCAAGCACACCATCATTAATGTAAAAAGGTAACTCTCTGAATAGAATAGATTATTTGAAAATCATATCTGGCATGAGATTGACATTCATAATGTAGCAAAATACTAAAACTCAACAATAAAAATATAAGCAGCTGTATTCAAAAGTGAGCAAAAGGCTAGAACAGATTTTTCTATGAAGAAGATTGACAAATAATTATAAAATGGTGTTCAAAATCATTAGCCATAAGGGAAATACAAATCAAAACCACAGCGAGACGCCACTTCATGCCCACACAGGACACGTACTGAAGAGGTGGTGTTGGCAGGATGTGTGCAAATTGGGAACTGTTGTACATTATTTGTAAGACTATAATATGCAGCCGCTATGGAAAACTATTTGGCAGCCCTTCAAAAAAGTGAAGTGCAGAATTATCATTTGCTATAGGGGTAGCAATTGTTGTCCAAAGTGTATAGCCAGAGAATTCCAAACGGGGATTTGTATGCCAAGGTTTATTGGAGCATTATTCAGAGTAGGCAAGAGGTGGAAAAAAAAAACTCAAGCACCCATCAACATATGAATAAACAAAGATGGTGTGTGTGTGTGTGTGTGTGTGTGTGTGTGTGTAAATACCATTCAGCTTTAAGAAAGAAGGAAGTTTTGACATGAGCTACAGCAGGGACACCTTGAATACACGATGCTAAGTGAAATAAGCCAGACACAAAAGAACACACACGTGTGATCAACTGATATGACATACGTAGGACACATGCATTCATATCATCAGTGGAATAGACATGGCCAAGAGCAGGGAGTTACTGCTTTATAGTTAGTGGTTGCTGTTTTGAATAATTAGAACTCCTTGGGAATAAATAATAATGATAATTATGTAACACTTGAATACATTACTATTGCTGAGTTGAACATTTTAAAATATTAAAAAGGTAAACTTTGTGTTATGTATGTGTTACTACATTTTTAAAGTCTGTAAGCAGATCTCAAAGGCCTGGGAAAGTGAAAAGGAGAGGAAAGTGAAAGTATGTGCAGTAGGTGGGCTAAATAGAGAGGCAGGGGTCGATTAAGGTAAAGCGGGGAGGGAGATGGGCACGTACGACACATGGTGTTGCCTGAGATCAGGAGCAACCGGAAGTAATATTTCCAAAAGTAACTGAGACGCACACTGAAGAACCGGTCTGAAGTGATGGAGCAAAACCTGTTTAGCTGTAAATTCCTTGTGTTTGAAGTGCTCAAAGCATAATAGCGCGTGTGTGAGCTGACTGACATCACCCATTTCCTGAATGAGCCAATTTAAAAAACAACTGGCAGCCAACATCTTCTGGCCACTTAACAGTATACAGGACACTTGCCTGAGCATTTTTGCATGCATCTATTCAATTCTTACAAATACCTTTTCATACAATTTCCATCATTTGACAAACAATATATACTGAGTCCTGCCCACTACATCACCTGCCATTTCCTAAAAAGTACATTCCGGTGTTCACCAAAAGGCACCAAAAACAAAGAAGGGTGCTCCACATCCCCCCAAGTCAAAATCAAGGCAAAGGCTTTGATGGTGAACAGGAAAGGTACCCCGAACCACCAAAATAAAAATAAACACGTTACTGGCCTTCTGGAAACTCCAGATGCTGCAGCTGCAGAAGCAGAGTCCTCAAGCAAGCACCTGAAAAGGAAGTTATTTGACCACTGTGCCCTCATCAAAGTTCCCTGATCCCCAAGCCAGATGTGAAACGGACAGAAGACAAGACATTCGTGGTTATTGTGGAAATCAACAAGCACCAAATCAACCCAGCTAGGAAGAGAATCCATGACCCTGGTGTGGTCAAGGCCAGGCTTGATGGAAAGCAGCAGCTCCGTGTTCAACTGGCTCCCGGTGATGATGTTGTGCAGTTGCCCACAAAACTGGGATGATCGCAAGTGCCTCCAGCTGAACAATTCTAAACGAACATTTTCTTTTCACCATTAACAAGAAGGATAAACATAAGGCTAAGGATGTAACTCAGTGATAGAGTGTGGATTGAGCAATTGTGAGGCCCTGGGTTCACACACACACAACACACACACACACACACACACACACACACACACACACACACACACGCCCATGCATGCACACCACACCTTGTACTTTCAAACTTCAATATTTATTTCACTAAATAAATCCTAAGGCTACTGTTTCCTTCTGTCACCTCACCTCACTCTCCAGACTGAAATCTAATCCTCCAGAACCCCTTCCAATGCTTTGGGTTCTACTAAGAGCCCCAACCTGTCTTCCTCAGAATTGGTCGTTTCCTCCTCCGTCCTCAACTAACATTGTTCTACTTTGCTCTTCTGTTGCTCTGTTAAAACATTCTGACTAGAAGCAACCCGGGGAGGAAAAGGTTAATTTCAGTTTACACTCCAGGTAACACTCCATTGCTGATGGAAGCCAGGGCCAGAACTCAAAGCAGGAACCTTGAGCAGCAGAGGGATGATGCTTTCTAGCCCACCCTCTACATACATCATGCTTACCTGGCTTTCATTACAGCCCAAGCCCACTAACCTAGAAATGGGGCCTCCCACCATGGACTAGGCCCTTCCACATCAATCACTGTGGTAATATATTGTGCACCCCAATAAAGCTTATCTGGGGATAAGAGGACAAAGCCGGCCACTATATTAGACATAGAGACCAGACAGTGGTAGAACATACCCTTAATCCTATCACTTGGGAGGCAGAAATTCATCTGGATTTCTGTGAGTTTAAGGCCACAGTGGAAACAGAGGCAGGCAGTGGTGGCACACACCTTTAATCCCAGTACTGGGAAGAACACATGTCTCTAATCCCAGGAAGTAATATGGCAGGACACAAAAAGGTATGTAAGGTGTGAGGAAACAGAAACTCGCTCTCTTGAGGCTGAGGATTTTATAGAGGTAAGAACATGGCTGGCTTGTTCTGTTTCTCTGATCTTTCAGCTTTCACCCCAATATCTGGCTCTGGGTTTTTTACTGATAAGACCTTTTAAGATTCTTGTTACAAATCACCAATCAAATCAGGCTCTCAGACCAATCTTATTGATGTAATCATTTTGTGGAGGTTCCCTCTTCCCAGATGATCCAAGATCCTGTCAAGTTGACAATAAAAACTAACGAGGACAAACATGTTGTCTCTTGAGAGGATGGCTTCAGTGATGCCTCCCCATTGGGAGTATTGGTGAGCAGAGGTCATTTCCTTCTCTTAGTTTCTGGATTTTCATCCATATTCTTAAAGCCTCTTTCATATCAAAGCACTCCTTGGATATGGGTTTTTTCAATGCTTTTGTTTAAAATTCTTTCATAGAATAGAACATAGTTTTGGGTTGTTTTTTTTTTTTTTTTTTTTTTTTTTTTTTTTTTTTTTTTTTTTTTTTTTTTTAGTTTTTGGTTTTTGGTTTTAATGAATGGGCAAGCTGAACTTTACAAAGGGGTGTATGACCAAGGTTGTAGAGAAACTCCTTTTTTATCGCATGAACAGAGCCCAGACCTGCCTGCTCAGTTCTCTCTCCACCCTGCACTCCTGTCTTTTCTATCTAATTATGCAAAAAAAAATTACTTTACTGTCTTAGTTTGGGTTGCTGTTGCTATGGTGAAACACTGGCCAAAAGCAAGTTGAGAATGAGAAGGTTTGTTTGGCGTGTACTTCCTTCGTTCCTCACTGAAGGAGGTGAGGGCAGGAACTCAAACAGGGCCAGAAGCAGCAGGCAGGGGCTGATGCAGAGGCCATGGGGGGGAGCTGCTTACTGGCTTACTCCTCATGGCTTGCTCAGTCTACTTTTTTATAGAACCCAGGACCACCAGCCCAGGAATGGCACCCCCCACAATGAATGGGCTGAGTCCTCTACCATCAATCACGAATTGAGGAAATGCCTCTCAACTAGCCAGAACACTTGCCAATTCACCCATACTCCATGAAGAGGAACATATTTAAAATTTGCAACTAGAAATGCTGGGAGGTTCGGGCCTCCCTCGCTAATGTCCTGACTATACTCTGGGCTCCAGCACAGAGGAGATGGATTCTTCCTCTTCTCTCTTCTCTGTGACCAGTATCTATGGCCTGGACACAGCAGGTACTTATTAGTTGAGTGAGTGATGAATCTACTGTTTCATTTAGAAGGCCCCAATGCTATTAGGAGTAATTAACAAACCATGGTTCTTGTTTGTTAAGCCTAGCATTTTTATCTAAGCTGACATCCACTTGGAAAATTGGCAAAAATAAATAAATAAATAAATAAATAAATAAATACAATTTACAAATGGGTGGCCAATTCTACATCTATGAATCACTTCATTACTTGATATTTTTCTACATTCCTCCTCTCTGCTCCACTTCTCCCTTCTCTTTTCCTCTCGTCCTCTTCTCCTTCTCCCTCTCCTTATCATCATCATCATCATCATTATTATTATTATTATTATTATTATTATTATTCGTCTTCTAATTCCCCCGCCTCCTTCACAACAAGGACTCACTATGTAGCCTTGGCTAGCCTCAAATTCACAGAGCTCTGTTTCCTTCTGATTCTGGAGCTGAAGACATATACCACCATGCCCTGATCTCTCTTTTATCTCATTTGGGTTTTAGCTCATTTTGTTTTTAAGACAAGATCTCTAGTATTCCATGATGTTCCTCAAACTCAATAATTTGATAGACTTTGCCCTTCTGATCCTCCTCCTTCTGCCTCCCGGAATTACAGTAGGTGTGCCTGCCTCCACTTCTGGAGTGCTGGAATTACAGATGTGTGCCACCATATTTGGTACTGAGGATGGGACCTGGACATGTAGGCAATCACTGCACAGAGTGAGATTCCCTCAAAGCTTCCCAGGTGGGGGAATGAATGCTTGTTGAACTTGAACCTGACTCTTCTTGTATACCCAACAAGCACCTTTACTCTCTGCCCTTTCCTAACCCTTACCCAAAGGGACCATATTTCTGCGCTCCTGGCATCCATCATGATTCTTTCTCCCTGACTCTTCACCTTCCTCCTACCCCTGCCTAGTCGAGCACTACTTCACTTTTTCTAATCCTGCTTAGCCTCCTCCAGATCCCTGGATGCAATTTAATGATGTCAAACCCTGGAGCTGGGCAGCAGCAAAGGATTGAAGCCTGAAAGTGATGTCCTCTCTCACGGATTTATGCACTAGCCGGTGTCCTAGATTTGAGGGTGTGTGTGTGTGTGTGTGTGTGTGTGTGTGTGTGTGTGTGTGTATAAACTGCCTTACTTGCAGACACAGTGTGAAGCCCAGACCAAATAAAATCATTTGTAAATACTAATACCTCCAGTCTTTACACCTTTCTTCTGTTGGAATCCTGCTCCCCTTCTTCTTTTGATGGAGCTGTGCTTGTGAGTAAAGGGAGAGATTCAGAACACGTGCTTCACACAGACAAAGTGAAAGAAGGAAGCGCGGATGGCCGGCTGTTCGCCTCGCCCCAGATTTCTACCGTGTCCTGTCCTGAACTCCCAGCATTTCCTCTCTGGCACAACTTGGTGCTGAAATTTACACAGATGTAGACAATTACGCCTTTGAAACCTGAAATTTGGCTCGCAAAGCAGTTTACTCCGTTGTCGACACAGCTGCCATTTGAGTGAGAATTTAGAAAATTCGAGAGCTTAGAAAATGGGGTCCCCCATCCCTGCCAGAGACCTTTTGGGCTCCTAACTTTGGGAGACAAAGCGCAGCTCTCTGGGAGGGTTGGTCGCATCCACCTGCTGAGCTGGTGGAGTCAACATTCCTGTCCCTAGCTTGGGATGCTATCTCCTTTCTCCTTTTCTAAGAGCAGCGTCGCGCGGATAGGCCAGCTCCAGCGCTAACCCTGTGGGATAGCCTCTCCTTCTGCGGCAAAGTGGTTACAAATGCACAGACAGCTGTTTCCCCCCTCGTACACGTGGTTTGGGGCTCCTAGATTGCCTTATAGAGGGAAGAGCCGCGCCATGAACGTGATGTCCGCATACGCATTGAAAACCCTTCTCCAACGAGACTGTGCCAGGGGATTGTAGGACCCAGAGGTGAAAAGACAGGCTTCTCAAGAGTGCTACTGGGCTGTTGTGCTGGTGACAGACAGCTTCAGAAAGGTGACATACTGGACCCAGAGGAGGAGATAAAACTGCAGCTTTTCAGAGGGGCCCAGGCTCCGGACAGGAATAGCACACTGGACACAGTAGAGATGGCTGAAGCAAGAGGATCAGAAGTTCCAGGATGGTCTGAGGTATAAAGCAAGACACACACACACACACACACACACACACACGCACACGCACACGCACACGCACACGCACACGTACACACAAATGACAGCAACAGTGAAATCTAACTCTGTGTGTTCCTAGTTTACTAAAGAGGCACGCGTGTGCCTTATCACACACGTGATGACAAGTGGATTTATAAAAGGCTTTTCTTCCCCTCTTGCCCCTCCCCCTTTCAAAATCACAAAAGAAAGGTTCCCCCCTAGTCCTTGTTTCGGAAAGATGAAGCTAAGATTTACTTTAAGTCATGACCAGTCAGCTGTACTCTGATGAGCACTCAAGGTCACTCTCGTGAACCGCTGGATCTCCCCGTAACCAAGAAGAGGATGCAATTGGTTTGCAAGGGGTTGGCAAGCAATTTCCCTGATTCAAGCTCAAGTGGTGGATCTCAGGAAAATGAAGAGAAGGATTCTTGTCCACACCCACCTGCAGATGCTGAGCTGCTGGGCTGCTTGTACTGGAGGTGGAGATCCATAGCTGCCCCTGGATTCCATGTTGGACAAAAAAAATTGCTTTCTTTCACATAGCCCTAACACAGGAGTCAGAGACCTCATCAGATGTCCTGTAGCAGTTGGCAGACCTCTTGCCAGCTTCTCTGAATAAGGAAATGAACGCTGCTTCTGTCCCCTCCTGAAGAACAGTAACCCACTTGTACTCCTGGAATGAGTACATGAACCCTGAGAGAGCTCCCTATGTGTTATATCCATCCTGGTGTCATTGGGTCCTTTCACAATTCCCAGGATGTTCACAACCTCTGCTCTATTTCATTGTCTGATTCCCATATGAACGGGCCCTGGTTGAGTGATCTTACTTACCTACTCATTCCAGGCAAAAGAATCAGAGCATAAGCAAACGTTGAGTGCATCCTAATCTTTTTCCGTGTTTAACCACACCAAGAGATAATGATTCAGGACTACCTTGAAGGCCTGAGGTAGCAGGGCTTATGTAGCCTACACACACACACACACACACACACACACACACACACACACACACAAAATCACAAACTGTATCTGATATCCAGCCCTGCTACAGACTATGTTGATAATGGCAGCAAAGGATTAGTGGACGGACGCTCCAGGCAGAAGGAAAGGACAGAAGATCTGTCCCCGTCCAGACTCCACTTCTCTTGCTGTTTCTGCTCTTGATATTTTTTCACTATTTCCCCTTTCCTTACCCCTACCTATTTAGCATTAACAGAATAATTGGAAAGAACTGTACTATGAAATGTGGACATGATCTTCAGCCAGTAGAGCTAATCCACTAGGATCTAATTTACCACCCAAGAGAAACGCTAGCCTATGACAACAGCCACTTGCAGCCGAACTGGAACCTGAGGTCACCGTAACCTGCCTAGAACTGTGCCATACTGGAGGACCCCTTTCCTTAACCATACACCTCACCTGTAACACCCGCCTGGGATTCTCTCCCCGCTGGGAGGGTAATGGTAGAGGTGCTTAAAATTCCACGTCAAGCACTACCTGAACAAGAAAATACTCTCATTATAGAGGTCAGGGCTCTACGCCACTCCCTCAGTCACATAATCAAAGAGTCACTTCACTGCGGCCAGTCGTAATTTTATCTTTTGATTATGTCATGTTCTTTCACATAGACTATGTCGTATGTTGTGTCCTCATTTTTCGAGTCCTCGACACACTGCGTGTAAATTCAAGGTGTCTTTCTAGTCAGGTCATCAATAAAGACAGACTGAGGGAGACCTTTATCAACCCCAGGGATTGGCAGGGGTCGGCGACACAGCCTCACACTGGATGTGTTCTTCCTGCCACAGATTCGGAACGTGGCGGCCAACTTGTGCGTGGACAGCAAGCACGGAGCCACGGGGACGGAGCTGAGGCTGGACATCTGCGTCAAAGATGGCTCCGAAAGGACGTGGTCTCATGAGCAGGTGAGTCAGGAATCGTGGGAGCGGAGGCTAGCGGGGAGCTGAGGAGGGCAGGGAAGGACAGGATGGGAAGAAGTCTCTGGGTGGTGCATTTGGGGCTTGAGCGAAGTTTGTCACCAACCAGACCCCTAGTTGATTGAGCCTGGTCTGTCTCTGCTTCTGCCCCTCGTCAGAGGAACTGTGATATTCAACCAAGATAATGGACGGGAGTGAGTTCTATCTATTGGTGTGATAGCTCAGCCAGGGAAGTGTAAGCCTTGCACGTGTGAGAGCTGGAGTTTGGTCTTCCAGAACCTGTATTTTCAAGGCTGAGCATGCTGGCATGTGCTGGTAATCCCCCAGTCTGGGGAGGCAGAGGCAGGCAGATCAATGGGGATCGCTAGGCAACTAGCCTAGCCTATGTGGTGAGCTCCAGGCCAGTAAGAGCCATCCAAATGTAGACAGCAGCTGAGGAATGATACTTGACATTGTCCTCTGATCTCAACACTCATGTGAGCATGCCCATGCATGCACACAGGCACCCCCCCATACACACACACACACACACACACACACACACACACACACACACACGGCGACCGGTTAGGGATTTAGCTCAGTGGTAGAGCGCTTGCCTAGCGAACTCAAGGCCCCGGGCTTGGTCCTCAGCTCTGAGGGAAAAAAAAAGTCTGTTCAGAAATGTCACAATGAAGCCCATGATTTTGTGTGCTCACCTTTATTTGTTTGTACGTGCGTGCACGTGTGCTCGTGTGGGTGCACACACCTATGCACACGCAGCGAGGCCAGAAGAAGGCATGGCATTTCCTCCTCCGGTCCATTCCACCCATGCTTCGGAGGGTCTCCCCCTGATTCTGGGGCTTGTATTTCCTCCCTAGGCTGGAAGTCAACAAGCCCTAGCACTTTCCTGTCTCTTCCCCACTCCCTCAGAGCTGGGGTCCCAGGCACAGGCCTGGGCAGGACTCTGGGATCCACACTCTGGCCCTTGTGATGGTGCAAGAAGACATCTTGCCCACTGAACCCTCTCTCCAGCCTCTTACATACTAACTCTGAAAAACTAATTTTTTTTTTAATGGAGGTAGTAGACTCATTTGGTGTGACCTTATCTTACTGTCTTCCCCAGAGCAACAGTTTTTAAGACAAACCTGGAGAATGCTGGGGTATTCATCCAGCAAAATCTTTTCATCAAGGGCTCTGTTTTGTGCTTGAGAGTGCATCTAACCTTACTTTCCCCTTCTGGCTGTGCATTAAAGTAATGCATGGCCCTCTTGTTGCAATAGTAGTTTTTAGTCATGCCTCTGAAGGGCAACCGAGGCAGAGGCATCCCAACATAAACTTCAGAGAATGTTTTCAGACGATGCATGGCTTTGATCGAAAGACATTTCAGTGCAGCTCCGGCTAAAGAGAAGTGTGATTTCTAATCCAACTTAGAGCCTGAAAATCTTCGGGAAGGGTCTCTCCTGAAATTGTGTCACCTGTGAAAGAGAAAGGACAGTGAGCGTTTAGGACTGCAGGCCCCTTTGGTCTTTCAACTTTGAATAATGAACTATTTTCAAATAAGAAGTACGGGATGGACCACACAGATTCCACAAGTATCCACAGCTATTGTCAAAGTTACAAAGAAAACCAGCTGATGCTCACAGCTGAGGCCTTTCCCCAGCCTGCTTCCCTCTGCAGAAGAGAACGCCCGCAGTCAGGGCAGTGTGCTCTCACGGTGCTCTCTGTCTCTCAGACTGGACCACCATAGCTGTCTTGGGAAGACAAGAGGAGTAATGGAGCACGTTCTCTGCTGGCCTGACTGCCCTGCTCCGGCTGTATTCCTCCATGTCTGCCCTGATACTGGCCAGGAGGAGGCTCAGCTGGAGCACCCTTGTGCTTTGGAGAGAGTCATTAGCTTATGCACACATTCCACACAGAAGAATCTTGACAAAAGTGAACCCACTGAGCAATGACCCAGCCTAAGGTCCTTAAGGAGTGGTTCAAGTCCACTTGTCTCCTCCCTGTTTCCTCTTCCTGGCCCTCCTGCATCCTGAAATACAATCAGAGTGCCAGGTTGCTGGGAAAGCAGCCAGTTCCAACACCAGTCGAGGATGACTCCATCAGCTGACACCGACATCTTCTAACGCCCCCTAAGTAGTTACTCATCCAACGGTGATCTAGGAAGACAGACGGCCTTAGAGTCCGGCCAGCATGGGTCTCACTTTAAGCCAAGCAGCCTTGTTCAGTTCTTTTAGGCCAAAGGTTCTCCCTCATTAAATAAGGACAACAGGCCCCACCTCCTCTACGGGGTTTTCTGAGAAGTAATGGTGCCCGAGACGTAACATTAACTCCCACATGAAGTCAACTCAGTCACTGTACTTTCCCTCTGTCTGCACACACACACACACACACACACACACACACACACACACACACACACACTGTCATGCTCTCAGGTTCAAGGCTCCTGTGACATGCATGCATTGGTCCATTCCCAACATGCTCATCCACTCCAACATATGAACCATTCCCAGAAGGCTCCGCAGCTCTAGGACTGTGGTGATAGCTACAAGGTGTCAGACGGGAACTCACTGGCCTCCTCCTCCTCCATGTCCTCCGCTAAGCACTGCTGAGGTGTTGCCGAGCATCAGAGGAATATGGTAGGCCGGCACTGCCAACAAGCAGCCGGCCTGAGGGCAAGCAAGAATGCTTAAGAGGCTACCTGTAAGGCCAGCATTTGAGGCATGTAGGAAAGACAGTCTCTAAAATTAAAGAGGGAAGCTTTAAGGGAAAACTTCGTCTCTTGGGCTAAATTTATCTCCTCTTTTCAGCCCAAGTGGGAAACGAATTTAGATAGCTTATGGGGATACATGTCTGGATACCTGAACCAGGCTTAATATTTCTAAACAGGAAAATTCTAGAATGGAGTATTATCGGGCCTGAACTCTTATTTGACAGATAAAAATGACCACGGAGAAACTGAAGTATATGCACACACTTTTATTGTTGATTGTTCATTTACCTCAGGCTAAACTGGGGGGAAAAAAAATCTATGGTATGTAATTTACAGAATGGTCACCAGAGGGCAGCACTAGACAAGAAGAAAACTTCACAAGGCTGGAAAAAAAATAGGTATCTATCTATCCCTGCATTTAATACAGCCCTTTAAAAAGATTTCCGGACTCTGTAGTCCTAAGGCTGGAACTACGAGGAGAACAAAGATTGCCAGGGAGGAAAAACTTGAATCTGGCTTGAAACCTGCCACCATGTAAGGCAAATTTATATGACAATAATTAATGAAAGCCTTGTTCAATATTTTGCTTAAAGACTGTAAGCTATAATTCACTCTTGTACGTTTAAGTTAAAATTCCTGGATGAGAAGTACATCAGGCCAGGGGCATTATGGATATTCGTTTTAATTCCAAGCCGTCGAACCGACTAAAGAATAGACAAACTTGTCCCAAAGGCGACGACGAACAAGGGTCCACCGAAGCATGCCCTTAGAAGGGAGGAATTTTGCCGCAGAGCATTATTCAGGACTAATCCGGCTTCTGTGAGGAAGCAGGCATATGATTCATCCTTCCGGGGTCGTTGCTGAGCTCTTTGATATCACTCGAGCATTGTGTGCTGGCTCCCAGTTTCCTCTAGGGATCGAGGAAGAACAGGAAAAATAGATCCAAATAAGAATGTAAGATCTGGAAGGCAACTCCCCAGCCCCCGTTGTGAGTACGGGGCGGGGGCAGAAGGGAGGAGGTGTGTTTGGCTTGGCCTAGTTTGGCTGTTTTCTCAGCAGGGCCCAGCAAGCAGGCTCTGGGCTCCTGCTGGGAGGAAGCCTTGCAGGCCTTGCGGTCCTGCTGAGGAAGCCGACAGACTTTCTCTTTCCAAGATCTGGAGGAGGGGGACACACACAAAACAGAAATCCAAACAAGACAATGCATGCAGAGAAAGGACACACGCCTTTTCTTTGTGGGGGGAGAAACGATCTCAAAACGGCATTCTGATGAGTACAAACTGTAGGAGAAACCTGCTATAACTCAAATTTCTGCAAACTCCGTAACGATGAAATAAAATATAACTACCCACAGAGAGAGAGAAAATGTTTTTCAACTGTCTCATCGGGTTGCCAGATTAAGATAAGTATACTTGCAGCTCCGATCTGGAGAATTTATTTGTATAATACATTACAATCCGGACCCGGGCAATGTTACACACGCCACACGAATACAGAAGCAGGGAAATGGGTCGTGACTCAAAATCTATATTTTAAAGTACCGCTCAAAAGAAGAAAGGCGGGAAATTGACATCTATTTACTTTTACAAGAATGGTTTGGGTTTGAAAAGAAAGTAAAAGGCATCCCGGGGCTTTTAGTAAGTAAATCTAGATGCTTCTGGCTAGTCAGAACCGCCCCGGAGTAGGAGGCAGATTGTGAGTGTCACAGTTAAGTCCCTGAACGGTGAGATGCCCTCACCATGTCTGCTGGTTTCTGCTCTGGAGAAAAACATGTCTAAGGAATGATCAGTCTGACATGGCCTTTGAGGAAGATAAATGACTACAGGAAGCATTTCAAAGATGTAAGAGAGGGGGAAATTAGTTATTGGAAGGTGCAGAAAAATAAAACAATTGGTATAATTTGAAGATTTATCACCCAGGGCCCAGGATTGAAATCACCAAGTAGCAATAACAATACAGAATACCTTATGAAAATTCCTTTCTGGCCATCAATACAAAGCTAGCAACAGGAAACAAAGGTCACCTAGGTGTGCCCAGATACAATTGTGACAGTAGACGACATCTAAGAGACAGACTTGCTGTTGTGAGACCAAAATGAGCCATCTTAGAAATAAGACCAAAATGCTTTCACCCTAAAATTAAGGCCTAAGATTTCTCCTTTTGAGAACAGGCCAGAAGTTACTGAGACCAGTCAGTTCAGATTCCAGAAACCAGGAAGTGTAAAAGTACAGAGTCACAAGGTAGTCAGGAGGTAATGGCTGCCAGACTATGGAATGTCCTCTCCCTGGCCCCCTAGGCAAATGCTTGACCATAGAATGTCCCAACCCTAGTTTCCATAGTGACTGTGTAATCACCAGATGCCCCCATCTGGAGGCAGCCAATGAAAAATGGTGGTGGGCAACTACTTCCTTAGAAGGAAAACTGAATTGTGATTTCTGGAATTCCTAGACACAGGCCAATCAGAATTGTATCCATACTAGCACCCCTAAATTATGTAACCTTGTGATTTTTCCCTTTAAAAACTGAGCTTGCAGACAGGTGGGCGCTTCCTCCAGCCTCCACTGCGTTGGATGTATTGGACGAAGTCCCTGCCTAGGCTTGTATTGCTTTTGGATATCCAGAATTAAACCTTGCTTTTGCATTCTGGCATGCTCGTCTTTGGTGGTCTCTCTGGGGGTCACGATCTGGGCACAACACTGTCACTCGGGTATTCTTTGGGCCTTAAGGGATCCATGTAATGAAAAGTGGGAGGAAATGGAATTCAAGATGCCGGGACACTTGAGGCAGAAGTCAGCTCTGTCGAATGAATGATCTTCAATAGGTAGGGATTACAACTCCTCTCATCTTTAGGCTTCCGGGTATATATGAGCTAAGACAGAGAGAGAGAGAAGCTGGGCACACGGTCCCACCCCCGGCATGGAGAGAGACTGTTCTCTAAGAGTGCAGCCCGGGGCAGCTGATCACTCCGCCTCTCTGGTGGATCTGGGAAGAGTCGAGGGAGGGCGAATATGATCAAAACACATTCTATGGAAGTCTCTAAGAACGAAGAAGAGGATGATGAGGAAAACAAGAAAGAGAACAAGTATGTCAGAGAGAGAAAGAGGGACTGAGCAGAAACATGACGGTAACAGTGTGCTCCTCCGTAGCCTCTGCCTCAGCTCCCACCCCCTAAAGTTAACAAGCAAATAAAATGTTTAAAACGTCTGGTTGCCTGCATTTGGAATCACCCAAGAAACACACCTCAGGAGGTACCTGTGTGGCTTTTCCCAAGAGGTTTGACTGAGCTGAGCAATCCTGAGAGAGATGAACGCGGATGCTCCTCTAGCATCCTTTATTTATTTTTATTTTTATTTTATTTATTTTTAAGTACTTTTTATTAAGAAATTTTATTCATTTTACATATCAACCACGACTCCCCTCCCTCCTCCCACACCCTAGCCTTGCCCCCGTCCCACCCCCATTTCCCACCTCCTCCAAGGTAAGGTCTCCCATGGGGAGTCAGCAGAGCCTGGTACATTCAGCTGAGGCAGGTCCAAGCCCCTCCCCCTGCACCAAGGCTGTGCAAGGTGACCCACCATAGGCACTGGGCTCCAAAAAGCCAGTTCATGTCCTAAGGGTGGGTCCTGATCAAGCTTCATAACTGTCTTCCTATGCAGAGGGTCTAGCCCAGTCCCATGCAGGCTCCACAGCTGTTGGTCTAAATTTCATGAGTTCTCACTAGTTTGGTTTGGTTTCCTCTGTAGGTTTCCCCATCATGATCTTGATGCCCCTTGCTCGTAGAATCCCTCTTCTCTCTCTTCGACTGGAATCCTGGAGCTCGGCCTGGTGCTTGGCTGTGGATCTCTGCATCTGCTTCTCCCTCTCTGACTGCACAGGCAATGTGGGCAGCAACCTGACAGACACGCCAGCCCGCGTGTCTTCTCTACAGTAATTGAGGGTTTCCTCCAACATGAGCCAAAATAAATCTTTCAAAATAAACAGACACACAAACAAACACCCCCAAACACACACAGCAACAGAGACAAAAGAGATATAGGTATACCAGTTACAATTTCTTGATCGAAACCAGGCAGAATGGGGCATACCTATGATCTCGGTCATCAGGAGGCTGAGGCAAGAGGATGTGGCATTTAAGGCCAGCCTGGGCTATGTGATGAGTTGAAGGCCAGTAGGACCCATTTAAAAAAAAAAAAGACTAAAACTATTGTCATTTATCTTGACAGTTATTTCAAGTTTCTGTTGAGGTAAGTAGTACATGTTACACATGTCAAACATATCAAGCACCTGTGCTTTTCTGGGTGCTGGGAAGGTGAGTTTTAAAAGGACACCCTCCGCCACCAAGGGTCTCACGACCTGGTGAGCAATATGGAAACCCAGTGGACGGTCATGACGGAATGAGGAAAGAGGAAGAAGATGAAGCGGTTCAGAAACGAAGGCTGCTTGGATGACTGGACATCTAGACCGAGGAGAAAAACCATCGCAGGATTCTAGGCTGACAGAAGACCTAACTAGACGGGCATCCCAGACCGACTTCGCTGTCCACTAGGAGGGGCAGGAGCGTGGGCAACAAGGACAGGAAGGTTGGCAGGGGCTAGGGAAGCGGCTCATGGAATGTGTTTCTTTGCGAACACAAGGACCCGAGTTCAAGCCCCAGAATCCATTTTAAAAGCCAGGTTTGGTGGCACACACACACTTTTAGTCCCAGCACTGGGGAAGCAAAGCATTCGTGAGGGTCCCTAGCGCTCACTGGCTGCCGGTCTAGCCTACATGGCAAGTCCCAGCCAGTGAGACACCTTGTCTTTAAAACCAAAGTGTACAGTGGCTAAAGAATAATACCTACGGTTGTCCTCTGACCCCTGAACCGCCATGAGAGTGAGTGTGTATGCACACACACACACACACACACACACACACACACACACACACACACATACACACGTACGGGAAAGAATTAGGAACAGAAACAGGTTATTACAATAGTCTACACAAGAGATGTTGAAGATTTGGAGGATGAAACTAATTCCAGAAATGCTTAGGAAACGAAAGTGCCAAGATGTGTCTTAGCGGTGCGGTGGTCGCCCAGTGTGTGTGAGGCGGTGGGCTCCATGCCCAGTCCTGCCAAAGAAGAGAGACGGCGGTAAGACTCGCCAGGTAATTAGATGAGGAAAGTAGAGGAGGCAAAAGTTCCGAGACTCCATGGCTGACGAGATGAATGGCGTTACCACCAACTGAAACAAATCACAGGAGAACAGGCTAGCCAAGAAATGAAACTCCGGTGAGTGCAGGATCTGCTGAATTTGAGTCCTCTGGGAGACACGGTTGGAAAACCCTGCCAGGAGCCAGACCCAACGTGGTTGGTGGGTTCGGAGCATTTCGGTGAAAGCTGGTCTGAGAGAATTTAAGCCCGAGCAGGAAAGAAGGAGGACAGACACCCCTGGTGACGCCATGTTGAGCAGACAGATGAAAGACGGTTACTGCGGAGGAGCATGGTACTTCAAAAGCCACGGGAGCAGCCCCCTTAGAAGAGAGCTCAAAGTTAGGAACAGCACAAATAGACACTTCTCCTGTGTGAAGGACCTAAGACGAGGAGAGACAGACAGACAGACAGACAGAGAACACAATTCCTGCTCAAGACTCCATCACAAGTGCCCAACCTGACACCCCTTGTCCTGTCTGAACTGGTCTCTTGTCCTGCCTTTCAAGGGAACAGAGCATAGACACCCACCTTTACTCAGATGCCTTCACGCATGTATTGGATTTCAATCATTTCTTTGCCTAATTTAGACCTCCTCACCTAGTCCTTCCAGTCGCTTTCAGATTCCCATCACGTAACTGTCTTCCCTTAGCCATCTCTGGAATTGCCCCAGATTCTCTCGGTAGGAACTGAAAACCCAAGTAGACGGAGAACCAGGCCAGTGGTGAGGGCATTAGCTGCATACAGCTCTCCACTCCGCTTGCTCTCCGTCAGTCAGTAAGACATTGGCCCTGACAGTTCTGCTTCACACAGCTGTCTGCCTCCTAGAGTCCTCGCTCGTCTGAGAATTACATAACCTACTGAACCAGAACGGGAAGAAAGCCCAAGGCTTCTCCGGTCCGTCTTCTCCGTTAATTAAGGACTTTCTTGGACGTGCCCTACAAATGTGGTTCAGCTCAGGGAACTCAAGAAAATGCTCTCTTTCTCAATAGGAATGCTGTTTGTTAATTGAGCCCATTGTAAAGTTCATTTAGGACGTCATAAGCAGCATTTGTAATATAGAGTGAGACGGATAACCCAGACAAGGATAGGAAACGATGGACGGCATATTAATTGAAGTATTCAGTGGAGTTGTGGTACCTATCATCCCATGAAACTCCTGTTTCAGGTTGGAGGTCAGGGACCGATAAGTGCGAACTGTACATCTTATTGTGAGTTACGATCCAAAACTGTCTCTATTGCCCCACAGAATTCCTCTGACCTAGGCTAGAAAATTAATTTGCCTGTTCTTTACTCCATTGCGCTCGGCTTTCCTTTAAATTGGATTTTTCAAGGTGCGAGCATCAATCCAGCTCAACTTTAAGTCTTGTCCGTTGGCAGTTAATCTGCTCATTAGGCTAACGCTGCAGTCCCTGATCCAGGAACCTTTTATCTACGCGACAAACGCTAAAAGTTTTATTAAAGGCTTTTCCTTCTCCTCTCCTTCCTAGCCCCTCTTCTCCCTCTCCCCTCTCTCCTCCTTCATCCTTCCCTCTCCTCTTCCCCCACCTTCAAAATACCTTTCTCTCTCCCTCCCTCCCTCCACCCCTCCCCTTTCCCCTTCCTTACCTGTTCCTAACTGAAAATTTCTCCCTTGCCTTTTTACCAGTCTGGCCAGAGGTACAGCTTCTCACCGCCCTTTGAGGCATGCTGAGATAGATGTCTTCCCTGTATTCACAAAATGGGAGCCCTTTGAAGCATGCCCTTTCAATGCCTCTATTGTGCTGAGCTAGACTTCTTCCTGGTATTCACAAAATGGGAGCTCTGCACTGTCACGACGACGTCTCTCCCCCCGCCCCCCACGTGAACTCACCGTGGCTTCTCTGCTACTGTTCTTTTGCCAGCTCTTTACTTTTGGGTGGAGAGAAGATATTCGACCCGGTGAGCCTCTGCACACCCGAAAATTCTGCTTTGATGCAATCTCACACAGCAGCCCTGTCACGCTCTATGACTGTCACGGCATGAAAGGGAACCAGCTCTGGGGATACCGGAAGGTAAGAGTCGGTTCTGCGGTCATTCTCGGATTGTCATGTGTAGTGGGTTGGGGTTTCACTTGTTGTTGTTTTACTTTTTTGGCTCTTTTGGAGGCCCACCACCCAGCTCCCAAATAAATACACACACAGAGGCTTATCTTTTCTTATGATTGTCCAGCCTTAGCTTGGCTTGTTTCTAGCCCGCTTTTCTTAACTTAAATTATCCCACCTATCTTTTGCCTCTGGACTTTTGTCTTTCTTTATACCTTTCTTTGTTTCTTACTCCAGGGCTTGCTGCATAGCTGCATGTCTGGCCCTGATGTCCTCCTCTCCTCCTTTTCTTGCTCCTTGATCTCTCCTTCCAGATTTCTCCTATTTATTCTCTCTGCCTTCCAGCCTCACCTATTTCTCTCTCCCGCCTATCTATTGACCATTCAGCTCTTTATTAGGCCAATCAGGTGTTCCAGACAGGCACAGTAACACAGCTTCACAGATAAACAAATGCAACGTGAAAGAATGCAGCACATCTTTGCATCGTTAAACAAATGTTCCACAGCATAAATAAATGTAACACATCATCAACTACTAGTCTATAACAGTCATGATTTTCAGATTGACAAGTTGGTTAAAAACACACTGTCTTGGTTCAGTCACCTGGACATATGTACACACACCCAGCTCACACATGTGGAGGCCACCGTGACAGGGAAAGATGCAGTAGAGATGCTCACACCCTCACTGATTGTGTGTACCATTTCCCAAGCAGCTATAACTGAAAAATGACTCCAGATTACTAGTAACACAGGGAAGACTCTAAACTCAGCTCAACCAACTTGGGGGAAAAAGTGGCCACATGTCAAATAAGCAAATACACATGTATAATTCTTAAAAAAAATCCTAATTCACAACACACATAGATTAATGCATCTATTAACTAACTGCATACCCCTGGCTCTTGTGTGGCAGCTGTCTGGTTAAAACAGTTGCAGTAACACACACACACACACACACACACACACGCATACATATATATCCACATAGATATTATTGTAACACTTGGACAAAAAGTAACCCATTTGTGATCGTTTGGCCAAAAGTCTTCCCAGATATATCGAAGGCAAATGTATTTGGGAAACCTAAAAAATATTACATTACAAGATAATACTTAATGATAGAAATAGTTTAAAACAAATATACTTAATGATAGAAAATAATTTTAAAACAAATATAGGCTCATGTTTATTGAGTTAATTAAGCAATTATATTACTTTTAAGTATTTTCAAGTATTATTTTTAACTATTTCCCAGCCGGGGAGCCGATGCCTTCTGTTTACAGAAGTCTGCACAATCCAGACTTATTCGGGTTATCAGGGAAAAAAAATGTACCTAGTGCTATATCCGGGAGCATGGCTACCTGTGACAAAGGCGAGCCCATGTTCCCCCAAATTACAGAAACCTGAAGGGAGAGGCTGAGGGGATGGATAGTGGTGTGGGCAGTAGCTTTGGATGGGTTTCTTCACTTCATGAAAGCCTAGTTCCTACCTCTTGAGGTGGGTACCCCAAACCAGCCTCACTCAGAGCAGACTCCATTGTACTCTTCACTCCACGTGTCAGCACCTCCCTCGGATCCAGCAGACGTTTGCTGTAGCTCAAGAAAAAGCACAAAATGTTAGCTGTTGCGTCTTACAAAGCAATTTAAAATCTAAAGAGCTAATGAGAAGATGCTCTCACAAGTACACAGGAAGGGAATTGCTAACTGTTTTCTTTATGAAGTGTGTAATTGATTAGTCCTGTCAAACTCTCGCTATTCAATACAATATTGTCTATGAGGAGTGGAGTTGGGTAAGCTTTTTTTTTCTTCTCCAATAGTTATTTTCTGACCTTTAGGATGATATTTTCTGGATGCGTCAATAAAACACCAGCTCTCCCTCACATGCTGGTGGTTTCTAATGAACAGAACATTTCTCATCATTGGACATTTACAGAACGAGAGATAGACCACTCAATAAGATGCAATTAAGCCTTGAAAATGCAGTTGTTTTCATTAGGGAGCTTACAAAAGCTTACAGATGGATAAGACCAACTAATGCATGTGCACACAGAGCTCCTGGAGAGGAAAAAAAAATGGGCTACAGTGATTTCAAATGCTAACTCGTATGAGCTTTAACACTGCAAACCTTTCCAGTATCCAAAGGGACTGGATTGGTGAAAGATAATCGCTAGATGTGATTATGCTCTTCCTAGCTTCTCAGATCGGTTGCAGTGCTCAGCAAGAGGTTACACTCTGCATATTTATATAGCAAGCAAGGTATTTATACTCAATCAGGAACATGCCCAAGGCTTAAAATGGCAAGTTTCTGAAATATCTCATCTTGGTCGATGACTCAGACCTATGTAGCACACCTGTTTTGGAATTTTGGAAAATTCAAGGGCTGCTCAACACCTAGAGGAAAAAAAAAACACACAGATGGAGAGCTCTCAGGATCCCTGCTCAGCTACAGTCCTTGGCCTCAGGAAAATGGAGTGGTCTACCAGTTCACTAATTTTTCTGAGGTTGTTTTGGAGTGCCCCCTTTTTATTACCATATTTTAAATTAGATATTTATGGATTAGCCTAAAGGACCATCACCTGAGCACTTGAGGGAATCCTCAGGACCACCTCCAACTGTTAAGGAAGAGGAAGCCTTGATTCACACCCATCACCCGAATCCCCATAACCACTGAGGTGCTGTTATGTGCAATGGACAGGGAAGGATACTAATGCTGGCACAATTGTGGCAAAGCCGGCATTCAAACTCAGATGCATCCAGCTTCAAAGTCTCTATTCACTTCTCGGCTGTGCTCTTTAAGAAACAAGATCAATAATCCCCAGGAGAGGTACCTAGTGTGTGTTGAATTTAGTGCTACAGAAGCCAGCTAATCTTTTCCAACTACATGGAGATTTCTTGGAGAAAGAAGTTGGCTAGTATCTACCTCCTTTGAACAGTTCAAGGTTGTGATCAGATCCTACTTCCTGGTTCATTATCAACAATTAATTAGCTCTCAGCTGTTCTTAAATATGTCTCTTTGCTACACCAAAAAAAGAGGGGCATCCCTATTTTATAATATTGTAACTATGGTTGTAGGCAATGTGTCTCAGAACAGCCCACCAGTGCCCTGTATGAGAGGAATCCCCACCTTGGTTCTCTTTTGCCACCAGGGGGCTCCCTGTTCAAAGAGCAGCAACCCAGTGATAACATTTAAACAATTATTCAAGAAGAAACTCTTTTCTCCTCTTCAGTCCACACATCTGTTCAGTCACTACTACTTGTTTCTCCCTTTGCCCAGCCATTGTCTTCAAATACCCCTCTGTCTGTCTCTGTCTCTGTCTCTGTCCCTCTCTCTGTCTCTGTCTCCATCTCTGTCTCTGTCTCTGTTCCTGTCCCTGTTCCTGTCCCTGTCTCTGCCTGTCTCTGTCTCTGCCTGTCTCTGTCTCTCTCTCTCTGTCTCTCTCTGTCTCTCTCTCTCACACGCACACACACTTTGCCCCTGCTACAGCTCCTGCCCTGGTTCCCATATTACCCTCCATCACTATGATGGCTTCCTAAAGGATCTCCCTGCCCTTCTCACAGTGAACTTCGTTCAGGGGGAGCTTCCCAAACACCTGGCCATTACATTCCTCTGGTTTATACGCCACTTGGTTTCTCACTGAGTAGAAGACAAACTCATTTTACCTCTCACTTCTCGTCCAAACCCTTCAGCATCTGGTCAACATAATGGTCAGGCTCTCTTAAGTCTTAGTCCAACTTACTATAGCCTGGCCAGAGTGGTGGTGCACAACTGTAATCCTAGGACTCAAAAGGCAGAAGCTGGAGGATTTCCACGAGTGCAAGACCAGCCTAGCCTGGACAATGAGTCCTAGCCTAGACTCTGTGAGCCAGGGCTACCAAGTGACACCTTGTCTCAGAACAGCAACACAAAAGCTTAAGGCAATTTCTCCTCCACTTTCATTTCATCATTACTCTAACGGGGATAATAATTAACCGATAACCATGTAAAACTTGGAGCTGAATTTCTGATGGTAGGTCCAAATCCCCATCTGTGTGGGTGACAAACACACTCTTTACGTTGATCACAGTGTTGAAGTGTAACCGAGCATGCCACATCACTGAAGCAAATCTCTGTTGAGTAACAGAACCGCTGTCCCCCTCACCAGATTGAAAGTTGTCGCCCACAGCCTACTCCTTTTACATGCACATTTTATTGGATGGCTTGTATAGCTTGTATCTTATTTTAAGTGTCCCCAAATATATAACCTAAATTAAGAAACTGAGCACAAGCCATTTATTTGAGAGGTGACTGCAAAAAATATATATATACTTATAAATATGAGTGTGTGTACGTGCATTCATGTGTGTGTGTGTGTGTGTGTGTGTAATACTAAAGTTTCCACTATCTCACCAAATAGCCAAATAGAAAGCAAACTCATAGAAATCAACTAACTTAATCTACCATATATAGGTACATCTAAAAGCCCACAAACATGGCTCTCTTGTTACTACCAAAACTTCCCTCCAGCTGTGCAGATGTGGTGGAACACTCCTGCAATCCTATCAGGAGGCAGAAGCAGCAGGAAGGCTGTAAGTTTAAGGCTAGTCTTGTTCTGTATAGCAAGTTCCAGGCTAGCCAGCCAGGACCAAAGAGGAAGATTGTATGAAAGAGGGAGGGGATGGAGGCAGAAGGAGGAGGAGAGGAAGGAGGGAGGGAGGGAGAAAGGGGAGAAAGAGAAAACTTTCCCTGAGAGACTGGGTATAAAATAAGATGTAGACTGTAATCACCTCTATTCAAACTTGCACAGGATCTCATATTTAGTGTAATCAGAAGAATAAAGAAGTTTAAAGGCGTCAGGATTTGAGAGGAAGAGGATAAATGGACTATTCACAGATGATGTGTTTGAGTATTTTGAAAATCCAAAAGACTGTGCAACTAAACTATTAAAATTGAATTAGAACATTTAGCACGGTTTCAACAGGATGAAAACAATTATCTCTACTTGGGCAACAAAAACTAGAACATGAACTGAAAAAGCTGTTCTTTGTAGTTATCATAAAATGCTTAAGATAAATAGTTGAGTTCAAGTCTGGGGGTGGGGGAAATGTCAAGGCCTCCATAGAGAAAATGGCAGAAGGGGGCTGGGCTGTACTTCAGTTCTTGCCTGGCATTTGTGAGAAGAAACTCTGATTTTGTAGTTGCTCTCTAGGGAATTAAACTTTAATTCCCATTTTTTTTAAAAAAAAAAAAATACTTTTAAGTTGCATTAAACAGGGAGTAGAGATAAGAAAGTTAAACTGATATCTATACAACTGACCCATTAGTTTAAAGTGAGTGAGTGAGTGAGTGAGTGAGTGAGTGAGTGAAATTCTTGGCATGTGCCAACATTTGATGACTTATTTTCACTTACATGCTAGGCTTTGGTCTCTACATCATAAAATCATGCTGGTCCACAAAGATGCCAGGTGGGAGGCATCTGCTAGTCTGAAGCATTCTAGTGAGACAGGACTTAAGGCCCAAAATGACTACAGTGTCCACAATTAAGTTAACAAAGAAGGGATGCGCTTCTACTCGGCTTCTGATTTTTGACACATTTACAAGATGCTAAGTGTTTGGCCATAGTTGAAGAGTTCAACTCTTCCCGGTCCGCCCATTCATTCCCAACACTCCCTCTTGCTGGGAAGGTCTTTGCTAGCCTGTGGTACTCTAGAGATTAAGTTTAATCCTTTTTGCTCAAGACAAATGAAAACTATTTGGTAATGTCTGCCTGTTCACTAGTCTTTACTTCTGAGGAAGTGGTCCAGTTTCCAGAGTCTACCCTTCACATGACTTTGCTTGGATCACACTCATCTCCTGGATATTCCACCTAGAGCAGCAGTTCTCAACCTGTGGGTTGCAACCCCTTGGGGGTTGAATGACCCTTTCACAGGGGTCACCTCAGACCATCAGAAAACACAGATATTTACGTTATCATCCATAACAGTAGCAAAGTCACAGTTATGAAGTAGCAATGAAAAAGAATGTTATAGCTACAATTGAAGGAACTGTATTAAAGGGCCGCAGCATCAGGAAGGTTGGCCACCACTACTCTAGAGAGTCCTAGAAGATAGCATACAACCCAGAAAGGAGTATAAAACTGCCCGTCTTCTTTAATCATGGAAAACGGAGGAGTGACTGGCCCCCCTTGTTTAAGAAGCCTCTATCATCTCTTGCTATAACCTGTGTTGCTGTTAACTTAAGCGTGAGCTGACTAGTTTTCTTGCTTAATTCATACACTTGGCTTTTAATTAGCTCTTGGCATTTAAAAATACTAATAACCTCTTTCTCTTTGCTACCCTGACACCTCTCTCATCTTCTACCTGTATAATTCATCTTTCGTATGTGTGGAGTTAGCCATTTGTCTCTATTGAGTTCTATCTCGTGGGTTGGAAATGTAGCTCAATCATAGAGCAGATTCTTACACACAATGCACAAGGCCTTGAGTTAATTACCGTCATACCCCAAAAATAGTAATAAAAGGTTTAAATTCACAATTTTACCTCAATCTGGATTTTGACTCTTTGACCCAACTTAATAGCAATTGAAATACTTTATTATTTTCCTACGCACAGTTGAATCAACACACATTTAATGCCTTCATCTGAGTTAATTACCTCCCGATGCACAAATTCACTAACTGAGCCCTCTATTATATATCAGAAGTGGCACTAGAGGACCAATGAGCACCATTTGAAGGAATTTCCTTACCAGGATACAAATTTACCTAATACTAATAATCTCTCCTAGGCCAGTGTCCTCCAGCTGGACCATCAGAAAACAAAGACTTTGAAAACATTTTCTTGAAAACCAGATGCACAGTGTCTGCTGTGGCCACTTCTGTGGAATAGAGTGACTTGGCTCCCATGTACTGAGTCCCTGTACCCTAAGAAGATTTCAGTTCCAACTGACAGCTTAGCTACCTTATCAGAACAGAGCAAAGCTAATTCCCAAGAAGGCCAGACATCTACTAAGCGATGAAGCTATATTGTCCACGAGACATGCAACATCCACTAGTATACCCTGTGCCAGCAGGAAGTGGCAATGTAGAGAGGTGTGACTTTGTTTTTCAACAATCAATCTGGTGGAAAGAGGATTAGTCACTGGGAAAGCACATATTTACTCTATTGGTGCTCTCTTGGCGAAATCGGTTTTAGGAGTGTTCTACTTAAGCTTTTTCCTCCAAGCTGAAAGTCGATCCTGGTCACCCGTAAGGACCCTTGAGAACCAGCTGAGGGTTGTTCTGAAAGCAAGAAGGAGAACCTTTCAAATGGGGCCACCATCGAGCTCTGGTTTTGCCTATGTGTCTTACCTAGCTGAAGTCCGTTGGCTGGCACAGTGTTCTAACGGGTGCCATTCCAATTTAGCTACAACCCCATTGCTTAACATTTTCCCTAATGTGCTTAACTGCCACTCTACATCAGTCTGAATTAGAAAGACTCTATCATAGACCATCCTCCTGCTCTTATAGAATGCTGAGGTGAGTGCTCGCCAGGGTCTAAATAGCCACATGGAAACAGAGCTTGGTGATTAGAGCTCTGAAAGACTCATGAGGTTGTTGATGAGGACACTTCTTCCGGTCTGAGTAGACACGGAGAAGGAGCCAGACTGCTAGTTGCCTCAGCCAAGAAGAGAAATGCTTTGCCACTCAAGACATTGAGGATATAGGCTCTGACTCCTGGGGCCGGAGGGGGGGGGGCGCTGCCATTTGAGTCATGAGCTCCACTATGTGTCTTGGCACTGGAGCCTTGGAAGATTTGCTACGTTTCTCTATTTCCTTGTTATGAAATGAAAATAATAAAAGCATTCACCTTCAATAGCTATTGCAATAGGTAAGTAAAAATTCATTGCATTTAGAGCATGGCACATAAGAGTTGGGTTGTTAGCTATTACCGTCCATGTTTTCAGCAAGCTATCTTCTGGCTTGATTTTAACACCCCAAATTGGTGTAGAGAAACACATTGTCTAAGTAGTTGCACTTCTATACCAAGCATTTCTGTACTATTTAAACTATTCATGAGTAAACATTAGAAAGTGAATTTCACAAAAGGACTGATCCGTCTGTGCAGTCTTCTTGTATACCAAAAAGACATGTGGCACATCGTAGGGCTTAATTCAAATTTGCTAAAGGGATAATTGAGTCTAACTTCCTGTTTCCCCACATTCTGGTTTCTCAAGAAGTGTTTAAAGGGAGGAGAAGAGAGGAAATCTGGGTGGAGCACTTAGCACCATGTGACACGTAGGGATGCAGTAAACAGGTGTTATGTTCCTGAGACTCCAGGCAGGTTGATTGAGAGGGCATAAGAGATATGAACAGAAGCAATAAGCTTGATTAAAAAAAATTTCTACATGTGGAACTTTGAGTTCAGCGGGAATACATATAAAAATGCATGCATACATATGTACATACATTCATCCATACATACATAAGGTTCCAGCATGGAGTGGCTAGTTTTATGTCAACTTGACACACGCTGGAGTTATCAGGGAGGAGGGAGCCTCAGTTGAGAAACTGCCTCCATCAGATCAGCCTATAAGCAAGCCTTCTTTTCTTAGTTGGTGATTGGTGGGGGAGACCCCAGCCCATTGTAGGTGTTGGGGCCACCTGTGGATTCTGTAAGAAAGGGGGCTGAGCAAACAATGAGGAGCAAGCCAGGAAACAGCATTCCTTTGTGGCCTCTGCCTTCAGGTTCCTACCCTGCTTGAGTTCCTGTCTTGACTTCCTTTGATGATGAACTGTGACGTGGAAGCATGAGCTGAATAAATCCTTTCCTCCCCCAAGCTGCTTTGGTCTTGATGTTTCATCGGAGCCATGGAAACCCAAACTAAGACATGGCATAAGATGACAACATAAAGCACTGAGCACTACACAGGCCAGAGGTGTAGGGGAAGCTCCAAATGGTTTTTGAAAAAAAACCAAAAGGATGAGTAGAAGTTAATGATGAAAGTGGTACAAGAAGAGACTACATATATATATATATATATAATATATATATATATATATATATATATATATATGAATCAATTTATCCCAAGACCTGAAGTAGGCAGAATCTTGGTTTTCTACAAGGAACAGAAAGAAGCCACCTGAAATGCATAGCGTGAAGGAAAATGATGACCTATGAAACCAGATATCTGTATAGTGGCTAACTATACAAGACAATAAAGGTCAGGCTAAGAATTTAGTTAAGGGAGATGATCATGGAAGAGGAGGAATTTAACACTTTGGAATTTTCTGCCTGCTCTCAGAGGAACTGAGGATATGCCTGGTGCATCACTATGCATAGCCCAGTGAACATAGAAGAGGCCGAGGACCAGCTGAGAGTGAGCTGTAGCCAGCAGTGTCCCAACACACACACTAAAAACATCCAGAGGCCCATTTCTGATGGGCCTCAATAATGCATGAGACCAATGTTCCCCTGTGAGAAATACAGCCTGCTAAAGAAAAAGTAGAAATGGGCAGACAATATGACTGCTTGTCACTTTTATATCTCTTTGGAAATTATTTGCATTTTCTCAGAAGCCAACAGTGAAACTCAGAACTGGTTTTTCTCCCTTCAAGAACTCAAAGGATTGTCATGAATCAACCTTGTTCTTCTCTACAACCTTGAAAGCTGGCAAAGCAGACCTTAGTATTGCATATTCTATCCCTTCCTCCTTTCTACTGAACTCACTTTACAGATTTAAAGGAAATGAATCACTGACAAACCAAATGACTGTCAGAAACTATTGCCATGGATAAGTCTAAATGAAAACCTCATTCCATCAAGCCTTCGTTCCTCCATATCAGATACCACAGACGTCAACTATGAAGGAGTTCTCGCTTATAAAAGTATCCGCTTCCAACATATGCTGTTCTAGAATTTAAGTTTTCAATCATGTGTAAAAAACTCATGTAATTATCTCCATTTCATATAGATAAGCTTCCCTGACATCTTGACTAACCAACTGCTAATTGGGTATCTAAGCCTGGATATCATATAAACATCTCCAACTTACAGTGTCTAAAACAGAAACTACTATCATTCCCACTTCTAATCTGGTTCATCTTTTATTTTCCCAGTTCAATCCTGTTTTTACTTCAGTCACTCACCTCCTCCCTCTACCACAGCCCCCACAGCCCATTAATTATAACACTTTGGGCATTTAACTTCTCAAGTAACCCTCCAATCATGGCCCTGGTTACCCCCAGCTTCCTTCTGTAACTGTTCAAATTTGGATTCTTGCTATGGCCTTCATCTGTTTTCTCGTGATGTAACCCAATGCCTTTCTCCACGGTATCCTAGGCATAAACCCTCCAATGACTATCCCCCAATGCTGACATGGAGAATCAAGTCTTAGAATTGCACCCAAGTGTCTTCATAATATGGCCCTTAGCCTGCCTCTCAGACATAACCATCTAAAGTCCTTACTCTGTTGCCTGTATTCCGATGATACCAAAGCTTTTTCTGGTCACCATAACTTGATCTACCTAGCACTCCATCCCCTCTACCATAACCTCCATCATTCTGGTTTCTTTAGACTACTGACCCATGAAGGTGTGCCTAGTAACCGCACTAGCCCTTTTCTCCTTCTAAAAACTGTTTCACTTGGACACATGAACAGCTAATTCTCTTTCCTTCTGGCCCCATTACTGTCAACTCAGGTCCTCCAGTTTGCCCCGTTTTTACATAGCACCATATTTATTATCCTATTATCTTCATTGTTTATTATCTATGCCCCTACATTTAGAATTTAAGATCACAATGTAAGACTTGAAACTTTGAAATGGTTAGAGGAAAGTGTAGAGAAACATTTGATGATTTAGATTTGGGAAATGGTTTTCTGACGAGGACTCCTCTAGCTCAGGACATAATAGCAAAAACTGACAGACTGGATGACATCCAATTAGAAAGCTACTATCAGAGTGAAGAGACATTCTATAGAATGAGAGAAAAATCTACTAGCTATTTGTGTATAAAAGATTAATATCTAGGAAATATAAAAGATCCAAAAAGTAAGCCACCAAAAGCAAATAATAATCAAATCAATAAACAGGCAAATTAATTGAAGAGATTCTTCTCAAATAACAAATCCCAACAAATTTACCAAATAATTTTCATAAATGATGATCCTTAGCCACCAGAGAAATGCAAATCAGAACCACGTTGAGATTCTCTCTTCTCCCAGTTGACTTGGCTCTCATCAGGAAAGTAAATGCTGGTGAGGACAAGGGTAACAACATGATTCTGTCAGCAGGAATGCAAATTAGCCCATCTACTATGGGAGTACGTACAGAGATTCCTCATAAAACCAAAAATATAACCACGACACTATCTACCCGTATCTAGCCGGTTATATACTCAAGTGGTATTAAGTCAACATGTACTGTTGTTCGAATCTTAGATGGTCTTTTAATAAAAAACCCAGAGCCAGGTATTGGGGTGAAAGATGGAAGATCAGAGAAGCAGAACAAGCCATAGCCAACCTCACCTCATCAACTACTCAGCCGATCCTGTTTCCTCAGACTGAAAGCCTCCAAGTCCTCACCCAAAAGGGTCTCAGCTGAACTGCCTTAGTTCCTGTTTCCTCATGCCTTATATACCTTTCTCTGTCCTGCCATCACCTCCTGGGATTAAAGGCGTGTGGGCTTCCCGGTACTGGGACTAAAGGTGTGTGCCACCACTGCCTGGCTCTGTTTCCACTGTGGCCTTGAACTCACAGAGATCCAGAAGGATCTCTGCCTCTCGAGTGATAGGATTAAGGGTGTGTGCCACCACTGTCTGGCCTCTATGTCTAATCCAGTGGCTGGCTCTGCCTCTGATCCTCAGGCAAGCTTTATTAGGGTACACAATATATCACCACATATACCACCATGTTGACTGTGGCCCTGTTCACAATAGCCAATAGATAGAATCAGTCTGGGTACCTGTCAAAAGATGGAAAGAAATTGTGATATATAAACCACAAAAAGGCAGCTCTTGTGCCAGGGACAGGTCCTGATCCCACTACGAGGGGCCCCACAAAAAGACCAAGCTACACAACGGTTACCCAGATGTGTAGGGCCTAGGTCTGTCCCATACAGGCTCCCTAGCTGTCATCCAGAGTCAGTGAGCTCCCCGCAGCTTAGGTCAGCTGACTCTGTGGGTTCCCCATCATGATAGTGGAGTCCTTGTCAAACAGGATCTGACCCATTCATTTCTTAAATAACTCAAATGCATAAATGTGTTATTTCATATTCACCTTCATTTACATTACACTTCACTGCTATTTTTCTACTTCAAACACTTATTATGTGCCTATTGTTCTCCTCTATTGGTTGGGTTAGAGGATACAACTTAGGTTATCTTCCTACGTGTACCTTTTTCCTGACACTAACCGCAATATAAAGGGCACTTCATAAATATCTGTTGAACTCAATTGGCCTGCCTGAACGATGACTCAAAAGGCCCACCCACCTGACTGTTCTGTCTTCCGAAAAGCTCGGGACCTGAATGGATAGTCATATCTCCAGCTAGAGACCCGCCAAAGCTCTGACTGTCATTACTCAGCAAAGCTGCCTTGCTCCCTCTAGATTACCTTTGTCTCCGAAATCCTTTTGATTGAAGTGGGCGCCACTGTTGTGCAGTGTGGATAACTTGAGTCAGAGGGTACTTTTTTCAAGCTCTATTTTGCCAGGATTTCAGAAAATATAATTTGGTGTTGAATAGCTAGCTGGTCTCAGACCAGATGGTTAGTACGTTCTGATGCTTAGAACTGGGGATGCTTTTCTGACTAAAAATAAATGAGGAGAAGAGGAAGCTATTACACAGTCACTTCTATGTGCATCATGGAGGCAGCCATTCTACATCTTATCCTCCCATAACAAACGCGGGCACGTTATCTATATTTACAAGCACGTGAGCTAAGGGTCACAGGATTTAGTGCCTTCTCCAACGGCAGACAGCGAGCAAGTGGATGACTAGAATGCATCCAGCTCCCAGGACAGCCACAAATCTCAGGCCTTTTCCCAGGACACTGTGCTGCCTCTCTCCAGCTGTGCCCTGTTTTGTTCTGAGAATCTTGTTCCTGTGAGCCATTCTCTCTCTCTCTCTCTCTCTCTCTCTCTCTCTCTCTCTCTCTCTCTCTCTCTCTCTCTCTCTCTCTCTCTCTCTCTCGTCTATTTTATTGCCTTTGTGTCTTTGTTGCTCCCAAGCCCAGGCTGGATTGTTGGGAGCAGCTCACTCATTCTTTTAAAGCTCAGACTCTATGTAAATACGGAGCTCATAAAGGGCAGTAGGGATGTGGGAATGCACAGGTATCACACAGATGCCAGTCAAGTCTGTGGCCAGCTTTGAAGCAGCGTGGCTTTCAGTGAAAAAGTCCCACCCGTGCTCATCTGCATGCGCTGATTGGTCGACACCGTGAACTGATTAGGAAGGGCAGCTCAGTCATCCTTAGACACCCCCTGCTCACTGATTTCTGGTTTTCTTAGACAAGGTGAAGTAAAGGTGACCCCGAACAGACAGGGCTATGCCATACCTTTTGTCAGGACTGGACCAAGAGCAAAGCAAAGGCAGACCATCGATCATCACTTACAGAAGACTTTAATGGAACATCACACTTTGCAAAGTATTCACAAGTGTATGGGGGGAGGGTGGGGGGCGGTGCTGTTCTGTTAGCAGCCACGACAGAGGGGATGAAGGGCAGGGGAGAGGAGGGCTGTCACGGGAGAAAAGACATATTCAGAGGGCGATTACTCTCTTGGCTGAATTAATTTCAGCTAGCGCACGCGTCGATAAAGACATTTAGTAACCCAAAAGCCTGGCCCAGTAGACGCCTATAGATAGCAATTATGTCACCCCCAAGGTCAAAAGTGACAAAGGTATACTCTGTTGATGGCTGAAATTGTTCCCAGAAGCTTCATCTCTGTGGCCTTGCTGAGCGCTCGAAGACAAGGCGGAAGAGCGTTCAGTCTGTAGCCAGAGAACAATCAGTTGATCTCCTGGATACGGGGGAGGGCTTCTAGTTTTGACACCCTGTCATTAGTCTCTGTCGCGGGCGAACTTTGGGACAAAGTGCTCGTTCGGTTCGATGACAGGGAAAGACTTCGGGGATGTGTCTGCTTGCCCATCTTGTTGGACATCAGCGTCCCTGGTGTCGACAGACACAAAGAGTCCCAGTTTCCTTCTCTTATAAGGACGCAAAGTACATGCATGGAAAACACATTCTGGAGTGTTCCAGTTGGCGCTAAATCTGCATAGCCTGCCAGGCTGTACCTGTGAACACACCTGTATCTGTCAGAACATGTGTTTCCACAAGGCGTTTGGAAACTGTGATCACCTGGTGGCTCAGAAATGGATGTTCAGAAAAAAAATAGGTTTGCTTTTGTGTTTGTGCTAGCACCCAGACACTGGTGAGGACAGGGAACCAGAGGATACTCATGTTCTTTGCTGATTTTAGGGTTCATGGAAACGCATGTTTTTAAGGGGAATCTGGGGGTGTCTGGAGGTCTGCCTGAGCTGTTGTTGGTAAAGGAAGCAGGAGGAAATGCTGTTAAAGACTGGAAGGAGGTGCACGTACATGCAACAGAGCAAGTTAGAATCTAGCAGGTCACACAGAATTTTCCTGGACGTTGCAATTTAAGAATGGTCTTTGGAGGGCTCAGTAGAAGGTTCAGCGGGTAAAGATGCTTACCACCAAACCTGACCTGAGTTTCATCCCTGGAACTCACATGGTGGATGGAGAGAACTGAATCCTGCGCATTGTCCTCTGATCTTCATATATACGCTGTGGCATGCACACACAGGCGCATGCACGCTAAATAAATGCAAAAACCCGTAAAGAATGCTATGGGAAGGGATTTGAAATATAACTCAGTGGTACAGCACTTGCCCAGAATGCCCACGTTTTGAACGAGTTTAATTCCCAGTGCTCTAGGAAGTAAAACCACAAAGGTTGTTTGGAAACCTAATAAAATGTATCAGATGCATGTAGCTGAGCTGCTGGAAATGGAGGGTGAAGCATGATGAGAAATGCTGGAGGGAAAAGAGGGAAACAAGGAAGGAAAATGCTGGGCACAGAGTCACAGTGACTGTGACAGAGAGGGACCTGGATGTCAGGAGCCCAGGTGGTCCTGAAGGCTGTGCTGAGGAGCTGAGAACAGTCTCCACCTTCCTGGCAGGTACTATCTCCCCCACAGAGGAAGAGAGTTCCCCAGAACCTCCCCCTGAGGTCGGACTGCAGGGAAGTTGGTGAAGAGGTTGGAAAGGACTGTAAGGAGACCTCAGGAGACTTCTGAATTCAAGTTCAGGAAATCCACAACAAACTTAAAGAGTAGAAGAAGAGACCTTTGTGTTGGGCACAGTCCTTTGTTTACAGTAAAAATAGAAACGTGGACTAGATTGCCCAATGTTGCCTCTCTCCTTCCTTATTTCTTCTTTCCCTTCATGCAAATATCCGGATCCTTCAAGGACATTAAATATTGGTTTGATTGAGCCTTAATATCCAGGAACCCATAAATGTTTACAAAGGGTGGCTGAGAAACTCTTAATCTCAAAAGCACTGTGCATTTACTGTTCCTCCCTTGAAGGAAAGCAACCAGAACAACCAGAACCCCTAAACACTTCCTAAGCTAAATAATAAAACATTACTCGATGCTAAAATTTAAGTGGTAATTTGGGGACCTTGTCTCAAATGATTGATACTAAGCGGGAATGGGGGTGGGGTCATTTTCTCTCAGCTCTACCTTATCTTCCCAGGTCCACAATAAAAAAGGGGTGTGTTCAGATAATGAGTTTGTTCAGTACTTAAACTTGGTGCCCCGGAAGTGAGCATCTTTTATTCACTGAGCTGTGAACTGTCTCAAGGACTTAGGCGATTTATTTATCACAACTGTCTTGTAAGCAAATGATACCTCCTCCAGTTTACAAGAAGTCATCAGAGGCATGCTATCTAAACTCCTGCAGCCTCGTTGATGCTGGGTTGAAGGGCGTGAAGAGACTGATTCTCAAGCACTCACAAACCTGACTTTTTACTCTCAGCTACTGCCCCTGTACCACTCATCCCCACCCCTTCATTCATCTTCCGGAGACAGCAGCTGAGCACCGGGCATTTCAATTCCAACATGGAATTCTCTTGTCTTTCTCAATAGGCAACCAGTGTGAGAACAGGGAAATTTCGCTCGTCTAGTTGGGTGTGTTTATTACTTCCTGTGCCCTCAACACAGTGTGTGTGTGTGTGTGTGTGTGTGTGTGTGTGTGTGTGTGTGTGTGTGTGTACATGCCATATGTTATCCAAATGATTGGAAGCCCTTTATACTTGTAAGCAGCTAAACATGCAGCAAAACACTCACTACGAAACTAGAAACGAGTGAATTGCTTTTTTTTTTTTTTTTTTTTTTTTTTTTTTTTTTTTTTTTTTTTTTTTTTTTTTTTGTTAGCTGCTCGACTACAGAATCCTCTCTGCTATCTGATTAAACGTCGAAGTTGAATTGCTCTTTTTAAATAATTAATTAATTAATAATTAATGTCTCAGCTTAAGTTGTCTTGCAAGTTATGGATCCTTTGAAATCTCATATTCTTTGACTTGAGAACTGGTTTAGTTAGACTCTGGGTATATACTCAAATACAAACAAATATTTTACATATATAAACTTGGGGCTGTAGCATTCTCCACATACTCTATCAATCTTTTCTTTCTGATCCACCTAGGACAGAACACTATTCCATGCTGTGAGCAACAGCTGCATGGATTGTAATCCTGCAGAGAAGAAGATTTTCATGGCCAGATGTGACCCTCTATCCGAGACTCAGCAGTGGATTTTTGGACATATCAACATGACTGTTTTAGAAAAAAATAGCCACCATGCCAGCTCCTAGAAAGGAAAGAAGAGCGATTACCTACAGACTGTGAACTGTGTTGTCATGGGCATCTGGGTCACAGGAGTCAGGAATAACATTTCCTAGATCCAGGAAGCCGGGTTGAAAGATGTGTAAACGCCATGTCGACATAGGCTGTCCGGGAGAAGTTCCTACATCTGAAGAACTTGGCTGAGAACCTCACCAGCTGCTGCTGAGAACTCGAGACTAGCAGTTCCCTTGCTGGCCAAGGGTAAAGATTATCTAGGGACTGTTCACCATGACTGCTGAGTTAATCGATCCTAGCATTTCTCAGGTCAAATCCTGCAGTAGTGAGTAGCTATGAATGGATCCTATTAGTTGGGTGGGAGGGGGGTGGAAACAGAGCGCATGAATGCTCTGGCAACCTGAGGCTACCACAGGTCTAGAACTAGCCACGCTTGAGGGGTGAGCTGTACTCTTTGGTGCCATTCTCTGACTAAGAATGGGTTAAGCAGGTTTAACCCTTTAAAGTGCTGCAGATGATTTTAGAGTGCTCATACTATTCTGTTTTCTTTTGTCTTCTCTTTAAACAAGGGTCCATGGCATCTAAGACTTATATTACATGCTCTCGTTCACATTTGCCATTCTCCTTTCAGGGCCTATAGTATCCGTCATGATTCATAAAGAGTTCGTGTTCCACCAATCAGCTGACATCCTAATTCAGTGTCCTTGGATGAATCCAGTTAAAAACAAAAACAAACAAACCAACAACAACAACAAAATACTTTCCTACCCAGTTACTCCAAAGACAGATTTCATAGAATCAGCAAAATACCACATGCATACACACACATACACACACATGCATGCATGCACGCACACAAAAAAAAGTTAGGGGAGAAATTTCTCTAGGAAATCTATTTTTACTTTTCTATTATTTTTAAATTTTAAAAAATCTGATCTTTGTCCAGTCATGACTTTTATTGAAGAAGGCTTTGGAGTGGGATCCATGTAATTCATTTAGTCTATCTTAAATAAATCTTCACTCCAAGAGATATGGAAATGGTTTCATGTGCTTCAATTCCATTTAATCTGGCAACTTGAAAAGTGGTGTTATTTAATTATTAGTTCTGGAGCCCTACCCACCCATGGCTGAAAACAATGATGTTGTTTTATTTGGAAGTCCAGGAAAGGAATTAGTATTAATAAAGCCCTTCTGACACCATTTTCTGCTAATGGGCAATATTTCAGGGGTGTGAAAAAAATAACTTCAAAATTAACCAAATTGAATATTTAATATTCAAAATAATTTTTTGCTTTTCAATAATGATAAGGGTGGAGAAAAGAGTGTGCAGGATTGAAGATGGGTCTTTAGAGGGAAAATAACCTCATTTGTTACATGTGCCCTGGTTGTTTTAGGTACAAGGTGTTCATACTTTGTTTTTACTCTTTTTTAGTATAGTTTCCTTGTTAATAAGAATGTATATGTCAAGGCGATCTATACATCTGGGACACAGGTCACTGAAGTTCAGGACAGGGGGATCCAAAAGAGTCAATTCCTTTTTGTTGTTGTTTGTCTATTTTTATTTTGCTTAGTTTTTTTGGTTTTGTTTGTTTCTTGTTTTTGTTTTTTAAGATAAATAACAGAAGCCCAGAGAAGCCCAGCTTCAGGCGGACTCTTAACCTGGACTTCTCAATCACTAGATAAGAATCCTGTACTTCCCTCAAGATGCCCAAATATTCACAAGCCTAATATATGATACCTCTTCTTAAAAATGTGTATGATTTTTTTTCCTGTCCTCTAAACCCAGTCAAAATATGCAGTTAAACTACCCTGCTAAGAATCAGGGAAGGGTTACTTTGGTATCTTTACTGATTTCTTTTCCAAGCATTCTTTTGAAAAGCTGTTCCTTTTAAACCGACTGTCACTGAGATCTTTTGTATAGGTCAAGTGATCTTGCAATAGTCAGGATGCATAGTGGAGGAAATCAATAGTGAGAGATTAGCCTGTGTGTTGAACATTTCTAAGGAGTGGGTGGAAATTATCTTAAATGTTCAGAGAGCAATCTGGCTGGAGAATTAGATGAGCCTATAAAAATTCACATTATGTCATTAAACAGTTGGTTGCTATTTACAATTTTACCAAAGAGACAACCTTGGGTTGTGCACCCTGGTAAGCCCAGATTTGTAATAATCTCTTAGGATGTTAGAGTCACGGCTGACAAGCTAGCCAGGGCCTAGCCTAAGCACTGCAGCATTTTAGTGGGATACACAGTGATCAATGGAGATTGGTCTCTTACTCTCTGAATAAAAGATTATTAAAAAAAGAAATTATTTTTGTCTTTAAAAAAAGAAAAGAAAGGAAGCTTGGGACATTAAATCCAAAATGAAAACTTCCAACTATGGAACAGTCATTAATTGTGTGCACTTGGGGGAGCATACAAATGAAGTGGGGCCCCGAGAGCCTGCTCCTAAGCAGGAGGTAGAGCATCGCCAAGAAAGCACATTGAGAGAGGTATTTCCTGTGCCCTGGAGGTCGGGAGTCTGCTTGCTTGAAATACAATCTGAAAAGCATAAGACGACATATGTTTGCACTTTTAATTAGCAAGAGGGACTGGACAGTACTCAGAGAGACTATTGTTCCTGGAAATAAAATTCTTTGAGAAGTTGACAGTTGAGTACTCACTGTTTCTTTTGTCAGAATGGGGTCGATATAAAGTTAATGTGGTCAACAAAAATGGCTATTTCTCCATCACGAGAGTAGCTCTGACAGAAATAAAAAATAATAATTAATTTTTTTAATCCCCATTATGTATTTACAGGAAACAAAAAAAAACCTATGCTGTAAAACAGTTGGGAATTAACTGTACGATTCATACTTCTTCGAGACTGGATGAGTACCTTGGCAATAATAATGTACCGGCTTCTCCGTCTACTGTTATTTCCTTACATGAATATGATCACATGACTGTTTTTAAATGTATTCATTCTATCAGAAGCCTCAGTGAATAATGGAAGTTCCAGGACTATTTTGTGAATTGATAACATAGAACTTTATACAATAAATGAATAATACATAATGCAAATGGACTCACAGTCAATGAAAACGAAGTGTGAGGCCGGTTATTTCTACATTTCTTAAAAAACAAGAAACCAATGTCAAGCTGACACCATTTCTTTTAGTGGCAGTTAGGTATTTTAAAAGAAGGTAGCTGTCAAAATATAAGTATGCTTCTTACCTGCACATGAAAAACTTCCGTTTTTTTTTCTTCCGTCTTTGAAATTGAACCTAGGGCCTCGAGCATGCCAGGCAAGCGCTCTGAACTGTATTCCCAGCCCTATTTCTATCCTTCTAGCACTATCTATAAGAAAAAAGCAAAAAGGGATCTTTCACTTGAAAGACCATCGCTATAAAGACAGGAGGGCCATCAAAAGAACCAGTGACACTTTGATTCTACAGCTAGCAGTCCAACAGTCAGAGAGGGCTACTCCTGTCACGGGGACATTCCTCCCTCAATCCTTCACACTTCTGGAGGCTCGGAAAGGGGGTGCTACCGAAGCAATACCCACTCTGCTTTTAGCACTGTGCCTCAGTCTGTCCCAGTCAGCGGTTCCCTTGCCCTGGCCTGCAGAGGAATGCTGGTCTTTCTTTTCTCAGAATTTAGGATCATGCTAAAAAAATGTGACACGGTGACTGATGATTTATCCTCCCAGGAAGCTGCTTACTAAAATATCTTTAGGTGTCTTACCCTGGTGGGAATATAAGGCTGCTGTGTACATAGCCAGATGCTGGGGATATGCTGAAAACGAGGCCTTTAATATAAATCATGTAAAGGAACACCTCAAAGGGAAATTTTTAAGTGATTCTTCTAAGTGAGTGAACATGTGTGGGGGAAGCGCACCGTCGTATCTCTAGACATGGGTGTGTACAGCCCTCCCCATTCAGTGCCTGGGAAAATTCTATCGCCACCATTGCTCACAGACCACGGGGCTAACAGTAATTATTCTCCATGTGTGACGCTGTGGTTGAGGACACCGAAGCGTGACAAGGGGCCAGAGGAACCCACACTGCCAGCCTTGGAAGAGCGCTCTTTGATTTACATCTATACAGCCTTTGCTTGCAGAACTCGGAGCTGTTTGCAACTCCATTTGGTAGACTCGACACTGGCCTGAAGCTTTTATTCACAGTCACTCATCTCTGCTCTTGACATTCCAGACTGGTGTGTCTGGTTCTGTTGCCTCTCAGCAAAAACAGCTCACGCGTGTGTTGGATGCTTCTCTTCAGAGAAATCGGGAGACGGTTCCTGTATCCCTCCCACCTGCTGTTGCCCGCTTCAGCTTTCTGGGATTTCCAGAGCTCTCCACTGTTCACATCTGCTCACTGTAACAAGGTAAAAAGATGGACACAGTATAGAAAGGCTGGCTAAATTTCCAAATCCTAATGATTTCGCTCTGACGTCACTCTCTTTGGGGTGGGAGCCAATCGTAACGAAGAAGCATACGTCCTGGCTTTTCAGGGACAGTCTTGCTTTATGACTGTTTACCTATGTAATTATCCATAGCGCCCCCCACCCCCCTCACCTCTGCTCTTACAAGTGACCTGAATTACCTAATTAAAGAGTCACCTTATTTATAATCCACTTGGCTGCTTATGGTTCCTCTGCGGGAACTGCTGAAAAGCCTTCTGCTTCTTCATGTCTTCAAGAAATCAACTAGCCTTCCCTTCAAACAGGACCAGACTATAGCCACACTCCTGATGACTTCCTATCGCATTCACATAATAGTTTACAGGTTGCCTAATGGAAGAGTTGCCGTCAAGAGTTTTTATATCTGCCTAGATCACTTTGCTGAGTTAATACAACTCTAAACTTAGATGGGTTCTTACATACAGTTTACAAAATTTCCTTGAAACTTGAAACCAAGACGTTCCCTACTTCTGCAGGTACAGACAGTCGATCCCCAGCATAGACTAAGAGCTGTTTGCCTAATTCTAATACAGTGACATTATTACAGGACAAATGCTTTCATGGTTGCTTTTGCTCTGCAAAGTGATCTTATATTTATCGTCACCATCCACCGAGTATCTTGACTCTTGCAATAGATGTCATTAACTATCTTTCTGAAGAAACTGTAAGAGTAAGGAATTTTGCAGAGTCATATTATAGCAAGTTAACTGTCAGGGACAAGGACAGAATCTCTAGTTAGTGGAAAAATACAGACACACACCCCCCATAAGACAGGGAACTAGATCATCTTACAGTCAGGTTGCCTAGCAACAGGACATTGAGTCAGAGCCCTTGACCCTCTCACCCTCTAAACATCCTATACAAACATCCTGTTAGCTTGCCCCACCTTATGTAGATGACAGCTTCTTGCTCCCCCGACCCTGCAGAACTATATAAACCTTTCTGGAAGAAAATGAAGTGGCACCTTGATCAGAATCTAGACTTGGTGTGTTTTCCTTTATATCTCCTGTCCCTATATTCCCTCCTTAGGGTGGTCAAGAACCCGTTGTAGCCCTGAAGGCGGGGCAATTAACAGAGTTGAGACAAGAATCCAGGCCTTCAGTACTCAACATCCTCCGGGGTACCTCATCTCTCCCAAAAAAGCAGAATTACTTCACAATAGTGTAATCACCTATTCCTCTGGGACTTGGGGTTTTAACCCCTCTATGGTGTTTGCTCTTCTTTGTACCTGTGTGTTTTTATTGGTTTTCCTACAAGCTTATTAAAGTAAGAACACCAAACCGAATCCAGGATTAATCCCTCCTAATGAGATTTCCAGGGTACTTTGAAGAAAAGAAGTGAGGGACTAAAGCTGTTTGTATAGCTGTCTATGATAAATCCTAAAGCAAACACTATGTGCTTTCTGATGGTTAATGAGCTCAGTCCTCAGGGGGATAAAATCAGCCACCAAACAGAGAGTTTGCATTGGCTCCACAGCAAAACCCTAAACTCACCTTCAATTGCAGAGCATAGTGGCTCACACCTGTGATCCAAGCACTCAAGAGGGAAACTCAGGCAGGAGGATGGCCATGAATTCCAGGCTACCCTAGACTCCAGAGTGAGACCTTGCCTCAAAATTATATGAATAAGCTGTATAGTGACTCATCCTTTTAATACCACCACTTGTGAGGCAGAGACAGGTGGATCTCTGTGAGTTCAAGGCCAGCCCGGAATACATGGTGAATACCAGGCCAGCCAAGATTACATAGTCAGACCTTGTCTAAGGAAGGGAGGGATGGAGATAGAGAGGGACGGAGGGAGGGAGGGATGGAGATAGAGAGGGACGGAGGAGGGAGGGAGGAGGGAGGAGGGAGGAAGGAGGGAGGGAGGGGAGAGAGGATATGAGGAAGGGGGAGAAAGAGAGAGATAGAAATTTTTGAAAATATATCTATATCCCTTTCAACACTTTTCTGAGATTTCTTGTGAGTTCCATCTCTTACGTATTGGAAACACTAGACACCAGAGTTGAGACTGAAGTACAATGAATAATAGATCAAGACCGTTACCTTGAGTGCCCCACATGGAGTATTAATGACTGTATTATTGCCTCTTCCTCCAAACTGTTAGTAACCTTCATAAAAGAGTATTGAGACTCAGAATAAGATAGACTTTGGCTAAACAACTCACTTAACATTACTTTCTAGTATATACTCCAGACCTTGCTCACTCTTAAGTTCTATCTTCAAATAAAATAATAATCATTCATTTCTGGTGGCTAGTATCTGTCCACTTCACTTTGAAGACATGGTGTGGATGTGACTGAACTGTGGTTTGGCCATCTTCTTCGAGAGGCTGTGTGTCTAACTTCAACTCTTAAAGGGGTAACGCTTCCATATGTGTTTGCCTCGGTTCAATGGCATCGTTGGGGAGAGTTGTGGAAGAAGAGCTTAGTATCTCCGTATTAGGACTGTGGGGTTTATGGGTTTGTAACTTCGTCCAATTGAAAAGAAGTCTCAAGGGCAAGGTATGCAGCTCGGACAGGACGGTTATCCTGCTACGCAGGAAGCCCTGGGTTTAATCCCCAGGACCACAGGGGACCCTGAGGTGATGACACCCACCTGCCACCCCAGAACTTCGGAAGTGGAGGTGGGAGGGACACAAGTTCAAGACCAGCCACACAGGATCACCCTCAGCTGCATGGTAACTCAAAGGCCAGCCTGGGCTACGTGAAACCCTGCTATGAATAAATAAACAAACACTAAGGTATTTTTCTTTGCAGGCTTTTTCTACCTCATTTGGTCACCAAAAATAAAAATTTAATTTAAAATACTTTTTTCAAGTTTTTTTCCCTCTTTTTAGTTGATTTAAGATTTGGCCACCAACAGTGCACAGAATATGTTCTTCTTGTTGCCTTTTAAAAGAATGTATGAGAAGCCTGTTTCACTTTTTGCTATTCAGATTTGTAAATGGAGGCTTTTCTCTGTTCTGCCCCATCCCTCAACTGCTTCTCCAATTATTACTCGGAGGCTTATATTAATTATAAATGTTTTAACCAATAGCTCAGGCTTATTACTAACTAGCTCTTACATTTAAATTAACCCATAATTCTTAGCTATGTTTAGCCACGTGACTTGGTGCCTTTTCTCAGTGTGACATCCTCATCTTGCTTCCTCTTCATCTGGCTGGCCACTCCTGACTCCACCCTTCCTCATCTCCGTCCTCAGTTTGAGTGTTCCTCCTAACCTTAACTTGCCCCACCATTGGCCAAAACTGCTTTATTATCAACCAATGAGAGCAACACATATTCACAGCATACAGAAGGACGTCCCACAGTACAAATTTCTACCACCTAGCAAACTGATGTGGAATTTATTTATTTATTTATTTATTTATTTATTTATTTATTTATTTTTGGTTTTTTGAGACAGGGTTTCTCTGTGTAGCATTGCACCTTTTCTGGAACTCACCCTGCAGCCCAGGTTGGCCGCAAACTCACAGAGATCAGCCTGCCTCTGCCTCCCGAGTGCTGGGATTAAAGGTGTGTGCCACCAATGCCTGGCCTGATGTGGAATTTATAAAATGCTTCTGTACGCATATATTTAGATTTTATGGTGGAGAAAAATGCTATGCTAGGACAATGCCTTCATTGGTAAAGCGTTTACCAAACATGAGTGCCCGAGTTTGGCCCCTAGAACCTACATAAAAAGCTGTGTGTGGTGGCTTGCTTATAACTATAACTTTGGTGCTCGGAAGACAGAGACAAGCAGATCCTGGGGCCTGGCCAGCCATCCTAACCTAATGCAGGAGCTCCAGGCTGATGAGACTCTGTTTTAAAAAGAAGGTGGGGACTGAAGAGATGCCTCTGAGGTTAAGAGCACTTGCAGTTCTCACAGAGGACTTGAGTTCCATACCTTGCACCTATATTGGCCTGCTCATAATCATCTGTAAGTCCAGCTCTAAGGGATCCAAAACCCTCTTCTAGCCGACTGCACAAACCCATACTCACATATAAACAAACATAATTTTAGCCAGGCAGTGGTGGCTCACGTCTTTAATCCCCAGCACTTGAGAGGCAGAGGCAGGCGGATCTCTGAGTTTGAGGCCAACCTGGTCTTCAGAGTGAGTTCCAGGACAGGTAGGACTGTTATATCTCTTAGAGAAGTCCTGTCTCGAAAACCAAAAAAAAAAAAAAAAAAAACAACAACAACAACAAAAAAAACCCCTCATAATTTAAAAAAAATTAATCTCTCTTAAAAGAACAAGAGATAAAATTTGTCTCTGGCTTTCACATGCATTTGCCTATGCACACACAAACATAGATGTATACACACACACACACACACACACACACACACACACACACACACAGTGCTGCAGATCCAAAAGCTCCTCTTAAAATCGAAAGGTTAAGCACTGCATCTGGAAATCGAGAGGATAAAGTTCTGTGACTAGAATTCTCAATTCTTGCAAAGGCCGTGAGAAGCAAAGACTAAACTCCTGTCTGTCATGCACCGTCCTAATAAAACAGAGATTAAAGAAGGCGGCACAGCATCGGGGGCGCAGGTGAGGGAGACAGAATGAAAAAAAGGAAAACAAAACAGCCCAACTTCATTTTCCTAAAAACAATTTTTTAATGTCCCCGAGGAAGCAGCAGGGAAGTGCCTGAGTGACTGAGATGTCAGAGAAATAACCTCACCACAGACATGCTGGCCTTGGCGGAAGGAGCCGCTTCTCATTAATGTCTACCCGCCAGCCCAGGGTGAGGGTCCGCGCACACGTTCCCTAAACACGCTTTCCCGTCAAAGACGAGAAGCTCAAAGGAGTAGTGAATGGCGGCTCAGAGTCAGTCACTGAGATGCTTAAAATAAAACCATCTCTGCGGCGATGCATCTGGAGAATAAACGCTCTGCTCGAGAAGGACTCAGAGCCGAGGTTCTTTGACGGGGAGTGGCAGGAGGAGAGCTAATGACCTTGTGTCTCCGTGCCCCTCAGGCATCAGACCTCTACCAGAAACCTGCCCATGGGGGTCCAGGGTTTAAACCTGTCAGGGGGGAAACGCTGTAGGGAGAAAGGAGCTGCAGCTTCAGGCGACGACGGACTGATTTCTTTCTTGATCGCACTATAACGTTCGCTCTGGCCCCCATCCCATCCCCCACCCCGGAGCGGAGCCACTGACCACGACGGAAGGCTTTGGCAAAAATCACATTGCTCCTCTTCTCTCAGTTATGTCTCTCAACCCCAGTCACCTTCCAAGAAGAAAGTGAAAGTGTCCTTCCTGTGGTGATGTGAAGAAGTTAGAGGTACTCTGAGCGGAGAGCCACATGCCCATTTTTCTGGTCTGCCTTGCACCTCTGTCTACAGGAGGTCCCAACACCCTCTCTAAATTTAACTCAATACATGTTTCCTGACTATTAAAAGAAGTGAGGCATATAGATGTCTGCTTGGTTGTTAAAAAAACAAAAACAAAAACAAAAAAACAACAAAAAAAAAAAAACAGCTGCTGTGGCCTTTGACTCCCATTTGAGATTGGACCAATACCCCTTCCTCTAAACACTCTTCTCAGGACCATGGTAACGATGAAGTATGATAATGAACATGAAATGGCTTTGTAACTAGCAAGCCAAAAATGTAAATGAAGCAGCTAATATTTAATGGAACCTTATCCCTACCGCTGAGCAAACTGAGCAAAGCGGTCCTTAGATAGACTGTACTATTTATTGTGCGAACCCTACACCGCCTGTGGAAGTGGAGCGGTGTTCTCGATTGGGAACGCCAGAAGGAGTTATTGGGAAGAGAGCTAATTTCTACATTCCGCAGACACCAGTCAGCTAACAGCAAGGAAAAACACAAAATCAAGTAGGAAACCAGGACATATGGTGATCCTTAAAGACACAAAAGATGTGTAGACAAGATGTACTGTTAAAGCAGAATTCGTGGAGTCAACAGTTAAGGGGTTTGTGCAAGAATATATCATGAGATAATACTTAGATTCTTATTGGGAAGCTCTTTGAAATCAAGAACATGGTTCTGGATTGTTGGCATGGCACTCGCCAAGCTTGATGGTCTGAGTTTGATGCCTGGAATCTTGTGTGGCTAGTTTTACGCCAATTTGACCTAAGCTAGAGTCTATTCAGAAGAGGAAACCTCAGCTGAGAAAACGCTCCCAGCAGACTGGCCTGTGGACAAGCCTGTAGGGCGTTTTCTTGGTTGATGATTGATGTGGGAGTGCCCAACTCACATGGGGCCAGCTCTGGGCTGGTGGTCCAGGGTGCTACAAGAAAGCAGGCTGAGCAAGCCACAAGGAACAAGCTGGTAAGCAGGACTCCTCCGGGCGCTCTGTATCAGTTCCTGCCCATAAATCCCTTTCCTCCCCAAGTTGCCTTTGGTCTTGGTGTTTTATTACAGCGATGGGAAAGTAATGAAGATAAACCAATATGACAGAAGGAGAGAACTAACTTCTTCAAGCAGTCTTGCGACCCCCACACTCAGACACAGATAAGCACACGTGTTATATATTTTAAAAGAATTTGCTTCTCTTTTTGCTGTTTCTACATTTGCCCGTGAAGTTTTGTCTAAAATGGAGGTGCTATGTGCTATCATAATTATAATATCTAAGCTACTCGTTGCTTGAAAATGTCTCTTTGTTCATCATATCAGGGTTATCAATATGATATCCAATTTACTTTAGAACATATAATAATAATAATAATAATAATAATAATAATAATAATAATAATAAAAGAAAGAAAGCAGGCTTGGAATGTCCTCAGCTGGTAGAGTGCCTGCCTAGCCCTGTGTCTCAATCCCCAGAACTGCACTGGGAGGTGGTGGCAGGAGGATTGGAAATTCAAGGTCATTGTCCTAGGGAATTCCGAGCTAACCTGAGCTACTTCAAACTCAAAACAAACAAAATAACTGATTTCATTTTAAAAAGGTAGTTAAAATTGGCAATAGCCTTCTGCTCTTTATATATTCAATTATATAACCTAATCAAAATGTATAGAAAATGAAAATTGAATTTATTATACAATCAAATCGTGATGTATCTTATACAATATTAAAATTATTTTGTATTAAATATATTGCCAATAAAAATTACAGTTTACTGGAGGAATGAGGATTTGGGAAGGAGGTTGCTGTCAAGAAATTTAGCAATAAAACAAAATAGTGCGGAAGATATTAAGTTTTATTGTTAATTTAGTTCTTTGGGTTTGAACACTGTACCAAGGGCACCTCCGCTATCGAAGTATGGCGGTAATAGCACAAGACTTCGCGATAAATGTGCCTCATGTTCAGAATGTGGGATGAGCTGGGTCTGTTTGGGTTCCACTCTGTTCTGAGACAAATGACATTGAGGAAAGTCTGCTATGAAATGAGGCTGTTTTCTGTGGCGTGTTCCTGACAAGGAATATTGCAGCCCTAACAAAAAAATGAGACAATTTAATCATCTTGTTTACACCCAATCAAACCAACAGAAACAAGATAAATAACTAAACACAATGGAAGGCTTTAAACTGCTGTTCCAGCCACGGGTCTGCAGAGACAGGAATTCAGCTCATCCAGAGACCATGAGCTGAGGCGCGACGCTTGTTATTGTTGGGTGGATAATAGGCATAATGCCCTCTCTCCTGTACCGCTCTGAACATTCCGTGCGGCTTCACCTTGAAAATGGAAAGCGGAAACAAAGACCTAGAGAGAAGGGAGACCACGACACAGTAAGAGAGAGACAAAAATAATAAGTGCAACCCACACTCTCAGGCATAAGAAAATGTATCTTAACTGGGTGTTTTTATTTCTGCAGTCCTATGACTTTCTCCTCGTTGCATCAAGAGGAAAACGAAAACAGAGACTATGTGAAATATGCACCCCATTAGTGAGCGAACAGAAATAAACAGTCTCATAAAGGAGCTCAAATTAACGTCTACTTTGAACCTTTAACAACATCTGTATCCATATAACCCCTGCTCGCTCCCCATTTGAAGAAGCAGGGTTCATAAAAGGACTATCTTCTCTCCTACTCAGGCTGACATTTAACCCTATTCTAAATGTACATAGCAACAACAGTCACTAGAGATTATCAGTAGACAAAGGAATCTAAGAAAACGAGAGGGCATTCAAGGTAAGCTAGAGAGAACACGAATACGTGGGGGTTTTCCATTTAACTGATGGAAATGGCGAGTATAGGCTTGTTATATTGAGTCACTTGGGGGACGTACACATCTTAATGGCTTGGATTTTGGTAAAGCAAGGCAGGAGGGACCCATTGTGCACTAGTTTGAGGACTCATCGGTGCTAATGGAATGAGCTCTAATCCTTCCAAGAGGGCCCCAGGGTACCAGAAGCTCGGGGAGATGAAGAAATGGTGAAAGCTCTGTAAGTATGTTTATCCACGATTTTCATATTATCCATCTGTAAGCCGGAGTCTGCGGCTTGAGAGCCTTGCAGGGCAGGGGTATTGATTTCCAAAACTAATTAAGCTACAAGAAATGCATGAAACTGAGAAAGGAGACGCGTCAAAGGCAAAACACACTGGGCTCTCGCACAGTCATAAAAATTCTCCAGAGGTAACGGAAGTTACTGACTGACCTAGGAACTCTCCGTCATCTCGCTCAGACTGCTGAATCACACACACGGAAAACAAGCGAAAGCCCCAGCTGTCATTATTTCCCTAAGGGTGACTGTCTCGACCCCATGTGAGTGAGACACGAACGGCGATTTCGACCGGCTGCGCGCGTTCTAAACCACTCAGGAGGGACGGAGCCCAGTCTACTTTTAGAAAAGCTGTGCTCTGGGTTGTGTTTCCCATGTCAATGGACCACAGACTCTAATTCTGTAGAAGTTCGGCTTTGCTTGTAATTAGCTATACAGCCAAAGATAAATGACTTAACGACTTCAATTTAATTACTTTACGTTTGTCAAGGTCAGAGGACAGCTTTCAGAAGTCATTCCTCTCAGGACCCCCCCTGTTTCTTCTCCTGTACTGTGGACCTGTCTGAGTTGGGTAGCCATTGCGGTGAAGAGAGACACCATGACGACAGCAACTTTTTTTTTTTTTTTACGAATGAAAACATTTAATTGGGGCTGGCTTACAGTTCAGAGGTTCAGTCCATTATCATCATGGCAGGGAGTACGGCAGCATGCAGGCAGACGTGGTGCTGGAGCGGTAGCTGAGGGTTCTACATCCAGATTGGCAAGCAGCAGGAAGAGGGAAAGACACCGGGCCTGGCCTGAGCGTTTGAAACCTCGAAGCCTCAGTGACACACTTCCTCCAGCAAGGCCACGCCCTCTAGTAGGTCACACCTTCTAAGGTCACACCACTCCCTGGTGACCAAGCATTCAAACATTAGCCTTATGGGGGCCATTCTTATCAAAATCACCACAGTGCCTACCGCATGCTAGCTGGCCCGAAGGCTTCCAGGCAATTCTTTAGTTTCCTCCTTCTTGCCATGGAGTACTAGGTCTACAGATGCACATTACCACAGTGGGTTTTTTTTTTTTTTTTTAAGGTGGGTTCTGAGGATCAAATGTGACTTATCAGGCTCATACATTTATCTCTTTTCCTTGATGAGCCATCTACCAGATGCAATGACTTTAATTTAGGATTTTCATTCTTAAGTTGTAGAGTACTGTAACATCCTTTAAAAATGAAAATAATATGTAACTTAGAAACAATAAAGTCAACAAGAGTAACCGTATTTAAAATCAAGAATTTAATCTGGAAGATGGGGAACATGTTTTGTCTCTTTTGCAGGGGTTGGGTAAAAGTTATTCAGTAGTAGCATCAGACAGAACAAAATAGTACTACCACCTACCAATAAAAATGTGAGGTACTTTGCAATCTACTCATTCCATAAGTTATTGATTAATTCATTAGTCAAGCCCTTATTGCCTAACTGGGAGATACCAATTCACATGAGTTTACAAATGTTCATAATACTGCTTCATGGTAAAGCTTTCTCCTGCGAAGCTGGTCGCATAATCAAATTTATAACAGAACCAGTCAAATCTCCTATAAACTGCACCAGTGGGCTGAAAATCCTCTCAATGTATTAGAAAGTCATGGCCAGATGTAACATTTAGAGGAAAGATATTCTTTATAGTACTATTACACTCTGTTACTATTGTTTATAAAAGGTAACTAAAAATTTTTAAAGCAACTGAAGATGACTCGGAAAATAAGAAAATATTATGTACTCTCGAAGTTTCAGCCTTTACAGAGTAAAAATATCCATTTATCTTCACTTCCGGAAGAACACTAGGAATAGACAGCCTTGGGAGTAGAAGATGCTGTCTCCCTATATCCTAAATACTCCCTGCTGATCCAGCTAGCTGTGGATGAGCAGTGTTCCTCAAGGAAGCAGTTCTGGATTATGTGGGTACTACCCAACAGATAGTGACCAAGTCTCTTGGTCAGTAACTACATGTCTCACAATTAATTTATTAATTACCTGTAAAATCAAAATGTTCTGCACTTTTATTGACTGGAAGAAACCTGAAATTTTTCCCAAAATAATTTCTACTCACTTGTCCTCTGACCTAGCATGAGAAGAAAGTTCTTCCTGAGAACTGGGAATAAACTTATTTGTGACTGCAAGACATTAGCCATGTGAAGACCGCCTACCCTGTGTTTGTTGTGACAACATACTTCAGGCTGGTTGATCAATAAAGATAAGACGTTTCTCTAGCTCATAGTTTTAGAGGCTAAGGGGCTAAGGTCACGTGTTCTGCTCTTGTCTGACACTGTTCCTGTAGGGAAATTAGCAAACACTGCTCAATCCAGACAGGCAAACAACAAAAGATCAAAGCCTGTATACCCCTGAAGTCCACATCAGTGAACCAATGAGTTTTATTGGGGTTACTTACAGGAATAGGGGTAAGGGGCTACTATAGGTGTAAATATAACTCAAAGGCACTTGCATCACCAAAGCCCATCCCAGCATGGGTGACCCCTCACAAAAGCTGGACATGTGCATTGCACAACCTGGAAGCAGCTCGACAGGTTCGAGTGGGTGATCTTTCCAGGTAACTCAATTGGTCTGAGTCTCTTCCAAACATCTTGGCGGGCCTCTGCTTCTTCCAGCTTGTCTCTAAGCACCTATCAGCAGACCTTTACAGATTCTTTATGCTTGGGGAGAGAGGAGTCTGAGGAACCTGGTCAGTTTCAGGGATTTCCTGGAGCTATTAAGTTGTTTATGGTCTGAGTTTAAAGAGCTTCCCTTCGAGATAGGAGATTTCAATCTCAGAGGAAATGGCTACATAAAACTTGGTCTTTGAGACAGGCAGTGGTGGCACACACCTAGACGCAAGCAGATTTCTGTGAGTTCGAGACCAGCCTGGTCTACAGAGCTAATTTCCAGGACATCCAAGGCTGCACAAGGAAATACTGTCTTGAAAAAAAAATAACAACTTGGTCTGTAGTGAGGGTCTTCTACTTGGTTACAGCTTACTAATGGCACGATGTCATGGGATTGCATACAAAAGATGGAGACAGAAAGGCCACATGAAGTCAGAGCAAGCAACAGAGAATGGAGGAGAAATCGCACTAATTCTGCAATCTAAACCTGTTCTCATAGGAGCTGATCCATTCCTGTGTGTAGTGGGTAGCCATTGCAGCTTGGATCTGGAAGTTCCAACCCCCATTGAGACTCTGGCAACTGTCACGCCTACGAGGCGGGGCCAGGGTCTCAATGGGGGTTGGAACTTCCAGATCCAAGCTGGAATGGCTACCCACTACATCCGTTCAGGGTCAGAGAGCGCGCTGGCCATCCCAATCTCGGGTCTCCAGGCGCCTCCCCTGGCCCTGCCTCATAGGTGTGAGAGTTCTCAGAGTCTCAATGGGTGCTGGAACTTCCAGATCCAAGCTGAAATGGCTACCCACTACACTGTTCATGTCACCTGCTCCAGGAACCCATCGTGAACCCTTTCACAAGAGCAGTTGTTGCCTGCCCTCGTTTGCCCTCTGTTGCTGTGATCAAACTCCTCGAAAACCAAGTTTGGTAGGAAAGGGTTAGTTACTTCCTCTCGTAGCCCTCAGTTCATCATCAAGAGAAACCAAGTGGGGGGGAATTCAAGACAGGGTACCCACAGTCAGAAACTGTAGCAGAAATCACGGAGGAACAGGGTTTATGGCTTACTTCCCTCGGCTTGCTCAGCTCTCTCTCTGACTTAGAAACTCCAGTTCCATCTGCCCAGGGGTGGTGCTGCCTACAGAAGACCTGGTCCTCCTCCCGCGTCAGTCGGCAACCAAGAAAAGGCCGCACAGACGAGTCTGATGGAGGCAATTCCTCAGCTGAGATTTCCACTTTCCAGGTGACTCTAGTCTGTGTCGCGATGACAAAAAAAAAAAAAAAAAAAAAAAAAAAAAACAAGCACAATTGACCCCTTGAAACCTTGACACACAGACACAACACTATTAAATAACCTTTCTTTCGGGTTTATCTCTAAGATAATATCGTAACATAATATAAAGCACAGCCTACTTTTAAAAGTCTCACAGTCTCTTGAAAATATCCAGTGTATCTTAAATGTGGGCTCCTCTAAAACCCGAAACAAATGACATATTTTCTCATTTCAAAAGGGAATAACCAGGGTGCGATTGCAGTCAGATCAAAGCAAAACCAAAAAAAAAAAAAAAATCTAAATAATTCAGGGTCGGATGTCCAGGACTCAGTCATTCTGTGCTCCAGAGGGGCTTGGGTGGCCCCCGTTCTCTAGCTGTCCAGTCCCACAGCACACACAGGTTGTCTTCCAGACTCAGGGCTGCTCCACTCCACATCCGCTGCTGTCCTCAGAGGTCATCCCATGGGCCTGGCTTCTCTAGTATACTGGAGTCTCTGCTGCGACTGAGACTTCGCCTTACGTGGTGACCTCCTGGCCTCTCTTGGGGGACGCTGACCCTGACAGAAGGTACCACTCCTCAGCTTCTCTCCATGACCCCTTCCAGCCAGGGGCTCTCATTCAACTGAGGCTGAACCTGAGTGGTTTTCTGGCTCTCCTTAGGTCTGACCTTGAAACTTGGGGTCATGCCTCAGCTTCTTTCCATGACCTCTTCGATCCTGCGTTTTCATGCCACCCCACGACATCAGTTAACGAATGAGGCCATTTCTCTAGCAACATCGAGCAGGCTTCTGTTTGCTCAGTGACTGGCTTCAAATTTCTCTTCAAAGAGATGTATTTAACAGCTCACGGGTATGTTTTTCAACCTGGCAGGGGATGCGCCGCTTGTACCAGTCATTGGAAAAAGAAGACTATTACTCCAATTGCCCGTTCTAACCAATCCAATCGGTAAATAGTCGGCGCTAATCCTTATAGGCAGTTAAATTGTGCGGTGCTTGATGAACACTCCCGTGCTAAAGTAAGGGCGCTGCTGGCTAGCAAGAAAGCTGCCAAAATTAGCTTCAGATCGTATAGGAGATGGGAATTTCGGGGTCACAGAAACCATCCGGGCACAGGTGATGCCTGCTTCAAAAGAGGGGTGGTTATTAAAGTAACAGCAGGTCACTGAAGATACATTGAAAGCATTCAACAATCAATTTCGAGACAAGCAACATTGCCTGAAGTTAAGTACAATGGGATGACTGAAAATGTGGGGTGTACTTTATCATGAGACATGAACAGCCTAGGGGAAAGGACTCCATAAAACACAGACTCCACCCGACCATCTGATCAAAGCCTTGCAATTAACTTCCCGTCGTGAGAAGCAAAACCAGTGTACGGAGGGTTTTAAAGAAGGCTAAATGGTCCAGGGAATGATGAAGTTTGTTAGATTCTAGCTCATCTCTCTCTCTTTCAAAAAAACAAGTTCAGTGCCTTAAAAAAAAAAAAAAAAAAAAAAAAAAAAAAAAAAAATCCTTGTCAGAAACAGGAAAAAAATCTGTATGCTAATTATATTTCCATTTGGGCTAAAACTGAAGAGAGTTAAGATGGCAATCCAAATCTGACCCGGGGCCAAGGGGACCGACATGTGAAGAGAAAAGATTAAAAGATTCTGAACCCGCCAGTTCTGCTGAGTAACAACCAAGAGAGATGTGCTTGTCATCGGAAAATGTCCACAGAGTAAACAGCAGCCAGGATCATTACTGAATTGAATAGAAGAAATAAATTGGGGTGAAATTGAGGACAGAGAAATGTGAACTAAATTTCTGTGATGAGAAGAGCAGCCAGACAGTGAGACATCTCCCCCAGGGTAATTATGAGACATCTTCTCAAGGGCTTTGAAAGGTCACATTTCACCATGTCCTCAATACGGATTTTTTTTTCTTGTCCTGTGGATTAGAAATGCCTTTCTTCAAAGAACAGGAATATCTATATATGTATTCTGAAATTCCTCCCTGAGAACGATGAGTCTAGATGGGAATCAACACAGGACACTTGTGTGAAAGAAAATAAATAAGAAATAAGAACCACAAGAAAGAGACAGCTCACTGGCAAGCAGGGAAGAGACTGGAAACACACCCTGTCTAGAGTCCTGAAAGAAGGAACCATAACCAGCAACAACAACAGCTCTGTGATGAAACCATGGCTCAGACGTCTGTCCAACCCATCAGCCAGGCTTGGTTTCTCAACACAGTTTAAGCAGTAGCCTCATAGTTGGTGACAATTTAACATCTCTCCTTCCCTCTCCCTCTCCCTCTCCCTCTCTCTCTCTCTCAGGGAGGGTTCAAAACAGGATTTCTCTATGTAGCTCTGGCTGTCCTGGAACTCACCCTATGGACCAGGCTGGCCTCAAACTCACAGAGATCCACCTGCCTCTGCCTCCCAAGGACTGGGATTAAAGGCATGCACCACCACTGCCCTGCAACGTGTGTGTGTGTGTGTGTTTTTTATGTCCTTATGCAATAAAATAATTCTCTAGAATTTTTTTGTGATGCTCTCTGTGTTTAACTAACTACTGAGAGTACTAGTAGCTCAGAACACAGGCTGGCATTAAACAGATCTGAGAATCAGTTTCCACTCTAGTATTTACCGTGTGACTAGTAGCCCATTAACATATTGTTCAGTGGTCCATATTTTCCACTGAAAGTGAGATGGATATAGACCACGAGCTGTCAGTGCCCTTGACTGCAAAAAACACAATGGAAAATGTAAACATAAAGGATCAATGTGTTGGAAAGCTGTATATAATTCAGAGAATTAACTAGAATCAAGTGAGATGATGTGTGGGAGTTAAAGGAGGTGAATCACTAAGCCTTGGGGCAGGGGGATGCCTCTAAGATGTGCCTGCATGAATTGCTGTCACCGCTGTCACTGGGCCATACACTAGACCCTGCTGCTACAGGACAATGGATGCTGCAAGGGTCTAAAGGATCTCCGCATCTCTTTCTCTCACATGAAATTCTGGTTCCACACTGGGAACACCTGCTTGGCCAACCCTTGGTTACATGTGTGTGTGCCATAGCTCTCGTGGTCAAGACTGAGGCTGTGTTTGCTCTTCATCTACATTAACAGAAGGCAGGACTCAGCCTCAGTGGAGAGTCCCTTCGGGTTAAAAACTGGCTAGTTCAATTCCATCCCTGACCTACATTCTTCTTCCAATTAAACTTGCTGAAACCACTCCTCCCTAACTAAATGCACATAGTTCACACAGTCAAAAAAAAAATACATGAGTCTTCTCCCCAAAGGAAGAGAATCAGCTCTTGCATCGACTCTATTCCAGACTCTCTGAATGATGGTGACTCTTCGAAGAAGCATGGCCCTCACGTCTCAATACCCAGGGAACAATGGACCAAACTGCAGCATGACCAACTTGGCCTCTACGGTGTTGAAAAGGTAGAAGAGTGGGGAAGGATATTAATGGACATCTACATGACTTTCTAACCTAAAGCCATTAATTAAATTCTAAGTTCAGTCAGAAAGAGGTCAGATAGCAAGAGCAGTTATGTACAAATACTGTAGCAAAGAAGGAAACAGGCAGGAAGGACATCTCTGGTTATTCTATCTGCATTTGGTCACTAGACCACAGCTAAATTTTTTTTTCTTCTTTAATAGTCTTTTTTTCTTAGTGAGATCACCCATATCTCCATTCTTGATAGGTATTATGAACCCTTGGGAATGCTGTCTGTATGGAACTACAGTAGCTATTTATTTTTCTTGTTGCTATGAATGAATAACTGACAAGAAGCGACTTAAGGGGAAGGGCTTTGTCTTAGCTTACAGTTTAAGAAGGTATATAGTTCATCACGGTGGGGAAGTCACTGCAGCATGAGTGGGAGGCAGCAGGCCACAGGCATCTAGAGTCAGGAAGCAGAGAGAGAACAGAATGCAGGGCAAGGAAATCAGACTCGGAGGCTGACCTCTACTGACTCACTTCCACTAGCAAGACTCCCTAAGGTTTCACCACATTCCAACAGTGCCAGGAGCCGAGGACCAAGCACTCAAACCCATGAGGACATTTTACATCTAGACACAGCATGCTGAATTCAGCATCCTCTGAGGACAGTAGGAGAAGGTCCCCCAACCATTCCAGGATGTCACAATAGCAGCTTGCGTCTGTCTTGTGTTTGGTTTTGTTCTGTGTTAGGGACCTGCAGCCAGGATCTCATGAACACTAGGCAACCACTCTACCATTGAGCAGAATCCCAATACCCCACTGTCACATTTACACCCAAGATCAATGACGTATTAAACACTAGAATCTTCTATTATTGCAACATGAGTAGACCCAAGTGGACAGATGATGGGCTCATTTTCCAATTCACTGTTTTTGTTTTTCTTTGAGCAGATGCACTCATCCCTTGAGTACTTAGGGTCCTCATCATTAGCAACCAGGATAAGAATATAAGCAAAACATTTTAATTGGCCATTAGCTATAATTGGTTCTATTCCTTGATTCCAGAGAATCCAAGACTAGTCTAGGAATAGAGAGCTAATATCAGCCCATAGACAGCACCTTGCTCGATGTTATGCTGTGCCGGACACAATACATCTTAAGTATTTCTGTCAACAAAGCTAGCTGATTCTGCAGGAAGGGAACCTATGAAGACAAACAAAATAGCTGAGAACGAACACATTGCCTTTCTTAACTCATTACAAATGAGTTGTTGGTCAGATGGAATGTTGTGTGGAATCTGTGCATAAGGTTTCCAATAAATCCATGGTTAGTAGGAACTGAAATATCAGCAAAACAATTCGCTATCAAAGACATTCCTTACTTTATGCTTTTTTTCCAACTTCTGAGATTTCAGATGCTGCTGCCCAGGGTTTCCCCTATGGAACTCCTCATCACTCATCCAAGACCAGGGTGAATGAGGATGTAAGCTCACTGCCTTCCACCCCTGTGGTAATATATTCTGTACCCTAATCAAATTTGCTTGAAGATCAGAGAATAGAACAAGCCACTAGACTAAACACAGAAGCCAGGCAGTGGTGGCACACACCTTTAAATCCTAGCACTTGAGAGGCAGAGATTCGTCTGGATCTCTGTGAGTTCAACGCCACTCTGGACTACATGAGATTGACTCAGTCTAGGAGAGAAACAGAGGCAGACAGTGGTGGCACATACTTTTAATCCCAGTACTGGGAAGCAAACATGCCTGTAGTTTTCCTGTGTCCAACCTGGTCTGAGGTCAAGACAAATCTCTCTCACCCACTGATCCTGCAGCCGCTCAGACCCAAATAAACACACATAGGCTAATATTATTTTTAAACTACGGCCATGACAGGCTTCTTGCTATCTAGTTCTTACATCTTAAGTTAACCCATTTCTATTAATCTATAAGTTGCCACATGGCTGTGGCTTACCAGTCTGCTGGCATGTTGTTCCTTTGGTGGTGGCTGGTGCTTCCTGACTTAGCCTTCCTTTTCCCAGAATTCTCCTCTCTGCTTGTCCCTCCTATACTTCCTGCCTGGCTACTGGCCAATCAGCGTTTTATTTATTAACCAATCAGAGCAACACATTCACAGTATACAGAGCGATATCCACAGCACATGCCTTTAAATCCCATGAAGTGATGGCTGGGTGAAGAAAGGTATAAGTTGTGAAGAGACAGGAACTTTTCAGCAAAAGTGTCCCTTTCAGCTAGAGGCTTTTTCATCTGAGGAAGCTCTCAGTTGGCAAGGTGAGATGTGGCAGTGGCTTGTTCCTTTGTCTCTTTCATCTTTCAGCATTTACCCCCATATCTGGCTCTAGGTTTTTATTAAGACCATTTAGGAATTCATGTTACACACCCCTGGCTCACACAAGCTTCAGAGTACCAAGTCAGGCTCCTCCCATTTCCCCCTCATTAAACTGCTTCTAGAGAATTCCCATGAGGTCAGTCATACATGGATTTTTCAGTTGAAAATGGGATTGAGAAAGTCATAAGCAGCAAAATATGCCCAGGATCCCAAGCTTTAGAGGTAGAAATGGGATGATCAGAAGTTTAAGCCTTGGCAAGCTTATGCTACATGAGACCCTGTCTCAAAAAACAAACAAAACAAAAGCCAACTGTTCAAGAAAGTAGTCAGGGAAGAAGGAAAGAAGCAGCTGAATGAAATGCCTAACCCAGGCATAAAATAAAAACCTCACAGTGCAGGCCATTATTGGTGACCAGGTATGTTTTTAGATAAAAGTGTTTAATAAGGAAACGCAATTGTGCTGGCTAGTCTTATATTAACTTGACAGAAGCTAGAGTCATCAGAGAGGAGGGAAATCTCAATTGAGAAAATCCCTCCCTAAGATCCCACGGTGGGTGGGGGCCATCCCTGGACCAGTGATTCTGGGGTGTATAAAAAAGCTAGCTGAGCAAGCCATGGGGAGCAAGCCAGCAAGCATCACCCTTCCATGGCCTCTGCATCAGCTCCTGCCTCCAGGTTCCTGCTCTGAGTTCCTGCCCTCACTGCTTTGGATGATGAACTACTATAGGGAACTGTGAGTGACATCAACTCTTTCCTCCCCAAGTTGCTTTGGTCATGGTGTTTCATCACAGCAACAGTCACCCTGACTAAGACAGCAATCAAATACAGGTCTTTGGCATAGGAAATAAATAAGCATGCAGTCGATACATCTCCCCAGCCTAACATTTTATAATTTGGTCTTAGTTTTTCTGTTTTTGTATTGCATATACCGTGTTTAGTCTGCTTCTCCTAAAACCCAAATACGTGCTCTCTTAACGCTATCTCACAAATCACACAAGCTTTCTTCCTTCTTCGTTCTTCCCCCCTCTATTATTTTGAAACAACTGGTTTTAGAGTGAAGAAACTCTTCCTTCTACTTGATCTGTTTACGCTCTTTATCTTCCATTTCGCTCATTTTATTGTTCACATCAGGAATTTCTGTAAATATAGTAATATTTTATATTTAAAACAAACATTTTAAATTTCTCAGTCTGACCCTGGATTGCTCAATCATTTCTCTACTTTAAAAAAAAAAAAAAAAAAAAAAAGATTTGCTGATCTTCCTTAAGACAGTAATGATTTAATTCTTTATTGGATAACTCATGTGTTTCCACTTATTTGTGATTACCATTTCATTTCTTCTTCTAAGGATATCTCATTTCCCTGATGGTTCCAGATCCTGTTGCTATACAACTGTATATTTGGAAGTGGGGTCTTATCCCTTTCGTGCAGAAATTGTAGACTGACTGGCTTTATCTAGGAAAACCATCCAGCAGTCCACTGATCCAGAGGTCCTGGGCATGCTGTCTAGTTGATTGGCTTTCTGCTTCAGTTTTCAGGCAGCTTGGCCTGTCTGGGTCAGCAGGTAGACAGACCTGCCTTGCATCCACAGAGTCGAGCTTGGACTATAGGTCTAGAGCCTATACCTGAATATGCAGCACATTCTGAAGTCTGAGTCCACAGAGGTTGGCCTGGTTCTGAAAGAGGCCTGGATCTTAGGTCCAGGGGGTAGTCTAGGGTTCTTAGGACTGGCTTAGAGCCTTAGTCCACAGGTACAAGTCTGGAACAGATTCTACCAGGATCAGTTTTGATCTAGGTCTATAAGACCACAGTTGAACTCCAGGATCACTGAAGCCATAGAAACCACATTGGAACCTGAAACTGCTATGGAGCTCAGACATGCTTTGTAACAGGGTCCTTGCTGTTGTTTCCTTTGGGGGTGGGGGCCAAGTAGGCACAGAGTCAAACCACACAAATGGGAGAATGTGGAAACAACAAGTTCAGTTTATTCAGGAAGAGGCAAGCTTATATACCCTCCAACCCACCCTAGGGGGAGGTCTGATGAATATGCATCAGCTGGCTTGACATGGCTTCCTCTCATTGGTCCAGGTCATCTCCAGATCATGTTTCAGGTGCTGTTGCTAAGACCATCAGGCAGACCCAGGCTGGCTCTCAGAAAGTATCTTTTTTACTTGTTTGAGCCGTCTGGCCCTCAGGCCCGTTAGGAATGAGTCATCCCACAGTGCTTGGGACCTGGCTCCTTGAAAACCAGCTTGAGGTATGGGTACACAAACGCTGAGGTGGACGTTAGGCCAAATGAGGGCCATTCTAAAATCTGGGTTTGAAAGTTATCTTGGAGTTTGGGTCTGAACAGGCCATACCAACACTAAGATCTACTGGGATGTACATGATCTTTGTTTTCTAAAACACTGGGGCCACCAGGGCCAGCCTGGATGGTAGAGCCACGGAGATGTACCTAGCAGAGAAAAAGCCTAGATTTTGAGGTTTGAGATACTGACCAGGTACGCAGGTAAGCTTGAAACCTGGAATTTGTGAACCTCCCTTGACTCTGAGACAGTCTGGAATCTAATATGGGCTTAGAACCTAGGGGTAAAGGGGTTCACCTGCCACTTGAAAGGCCTGGAACCTCTGTCACAGAAGGTACCCTTGAGACTGGGTCTATAAGCTACCTGATGACTGGGATTATAGGACTAGACTTGTGCAGGGTTTAGTCCTGAAACCTGGGAGCATGCAGGCCTACCTAGAAAAGAAAGCTGATCAGAAGCAGGGACTACAGGGTACAAGTGGGAAATGGAGTCTGTAGAGACTGAGCTACTACTGTGGTGAGTCAAAACATTGGTGTGCTGTGAATGGTCTATCACAGGTATAGACCTGGTGACCGAGTCCAATAGGCAGGCCTGGAACCTGGAACTGTAACTTAGAGGTTCAGGCATGAGCACCGTCCCAGCATCTGGTGCTCTAGAAGTCTGCTCAAGGCTGGATATGTGTGTATGCATGCTTTCGTATGTAAGGGTGGGCACACACGTGCCATGGTATGCATGTGGAAGTCAGAGAACCTCTTCAGATGCTCAGTTTCATTTTCTATCATGATTGAGACAAGGTCTCTATTGGTTGCCACTGGGTATGTCAGACTAGCTGGGTTCTGAGGGTTCTCCTACCTCAGCTTCCCATCTTGTCTTAGGAGTGCTAGGATTGCAGGCAGGAACAACCAGTTTTTCATGAGCTTGGGAGATCTGAACTCAGTCCCTTGCTTGTGTGCAAGCACCCTATCCAGTGACCTAGATGCCCAGCATCCAGTGCTGTGTTTGTTTGTTTGTGTGTTTGTCTGTTTGTTTCAAGACAGAGTTTCACTGTGTAGCCCTGGCTGTCCTGGAACTCTCTGAAGACCAAGGTGGTCTCTAACTAACAGAGATCCACCTGCCTCTGCCTCCCGAGTGCTGGGATTAAAGGCGTGCGCCACCACTGCCTAGCCCAGTGCTGGGTTTTATTGGAACAAGTCTAGTATTGGAGTCAGCAACAAACTCCCATGCTCACCCACCTCACCCCCCACCCCCACACACAGCATCTTGATCCGTGCTCTGATGCCAGCAGTTCGACAACTCTAGTATGTAAAGCTTCCCTTCCTATACTCCTTAGTGGGTCTTCTTTTTGTGCCCCCCTCAAGTACTGCCATTCCACACCTGAAGGAACTTGCTCTTTAGGAAGTACTTCCCTTGGTGGGTAGTTGTTGGGGATGCTGGGAATGTGTTGCTCTGATTGATTGACCAGTAGCCAGGCAGGAAGTATAGTGTAGGCAGGATAAGGAGAGAGGAGAATTCTGGGAAGTAGAAGGCTGAGGCAGGGAGACGCTGCCAGCCATGAGGAGCAGGATGTAAAGTACCAGTAAGCCACAAGCCACGTGGCAAGGTGTAGATTTATAGAAATGGATTAATTTAAGACATAAGAACTAGGTAGCAAGAAGCCTGAGCCACATAGCCATACAGTTTATAAATAATATAGGCATCTGTGTGTTTATTTGGGTCCAAGCATCTGCGGGATTGGCTGGTGAGAGAGATTTGTCCTGACCGTGGGCCAGGCAGGACTAGGAGAAACTCTCCAGCTACAGGTAGTTGTTTACATCAATGTTTATGTGAGGTTCAATGTTGAAAAGCTCTGCTCTACCACCGTGATGATATCCAGCTCTCGGCAGCTACTCATAAAGAGTTTCTGCATACAGTATTCCTGTAGAAAAACACACGAGACTAAGTCTAAGAGGTCCCCGGGATTCTATTTCCTCCCACAAGTCGTTACCCTGAACATACATCCCAACTGTGTCCAATTAGCAGATCACAACTCTGACACTGGAGGAGACAGTCCTACGCAGAGGTCACAGAAAAGAGCCACGGTGAAGTCTCATCAGGAACGTCTCCTCGCCCTGCCGTGTCCTCATGCTTCCTCCAGTTCTAGATTTCCTCCACCGGATCATCTTTCCCCAAACGCTGACGTAATCACACGGGGAAGAAATGAGCACAGGAGACATCTGGAGGGACTCGGAAACCCGGAGGTGAGAGACTGCTTGTTGCACCCCCTCCTACGTGATGTATTCTAGGCCGGAGTTTGCCAGCGTCTTCTGCAGCAAAGCCTGTTTCTTCATCGCGATTTGCCCTTCAACTTTTTAAAAATAACCGAATAGCTAATTAATTCTCCAGAGAGAAGGAGAATTTTCCGTCTCTGAATTGATTAATGAGTAAAGACTTTACAGCTTTTCTATAACTCTAACCTCATTAAAATCAAATGAAATGTCCCCCTACAAACGCCTGTGGCTATGCAACCTGAAGGATGTTTGAAGGTTGGAGTTGAGTATTAAGTGTGTCCACGGGACCAAGAACAACTGAACAGCCTCCTTCCTGGTTTCAAACCAGACTGTCCCTGAATTGAGAGGAGATGAGACCAATAATAAACTATAATTTTGTGCGACTGTGCACTAAAACTCTCTAAATGAGAGTTCACAGTAAAACAAATGTATAAAAAACTATATAGCGGGCTTTCTAAAATGGGTGCTTACTTAATTTCACATGATGAATTAAAATTTCTACAACAGGAAAAAATTACATACTGATGCCCATCTAAACAAACAATTCATAAAACCAGTATGTTACTGAAATATTGGGTAACACAAGGCTCACTCTCCTTAAAGCCAGGACAATGACACATAGACTACTTCAAATTAATGTTGAAAAAATTTAATCTATCACAAAATAGTAAAATGACAGCTCATCGATTATGTTTTGCTCTTGTTACGAGAGGGTGTCAAGTGGTCTCAGCCCTGAGGCAGCCTCATGGTATTGGAGCTGATGAGTAAAAAGATGGCGGGAAACCCATCTTGATGGCTTCAGTTTCAGCACTCGGGAAGCAGAGGCAGGCGGCTCTCCGTGAGTTCAAGGCCAGCCTGATCTACAGAGTGAGTTTCAGATCAGTGAGGGGTCTGTAGTATGACCTTGTCTCGTGACAGCAGCAGCAGCAGCAAGCTAGAAAGTGGTAAAGTCAGGAACTTCCGGCACATTCATCAAAACGGGAAGAGAGGAAGAGAGTGGCAGGTTAGGCCAAGAACAAGGGTGCTCACAAAAGTGAACATACTGTGGGACTTTTATCCATGGGGTGTTCTCAAACTCTCATAGTAATTTAAGTATAGTGCTAGCTATCTACCTAAATAATAAGCAAAAATCTTCTTTCAGGACATCACTGCTGTGTAAATGCTTAAATATGAAGCACTGTGGTTTGGATATAGCAATGTCTCTCAAAGGCTCATGGGTTAAAGATCTAGTTGACAGCTGATGGGCTTCTGAGAGGTGGTAGATCACGAGGGCTCCAACGTCATAGATGGGCTTATCCACTGATGATTTGATAGGTGAATAGACTATTAGGAAGTGGTACATGGCTCGAGGCAGCAGGTCACTGGAGACACATGTTTTTGGAGAGCATATCTTTTTTTTTTTTTTTTGGTTTTTCGAGACAGGGTTTCTCTGTGTAGCTTTGTGCCTTTCCTGGAACTCACTCGGTAGTCCAGGCTGGCCTCGAACTCACAGAGATCCGCCTGCCTCTGCCTCCCAAGTGCTGGGATTAAAGGCGTGCGCCACCACCGCCCCGCCTGGAGAGCATATCTTATCCCTAGACCCTCTGCTCCGTCATTGTGTGACAGAGCAGACCACCACCAGGTAAGCAGCCCTTTTGCTAGGATAGGGCTTACTACAGAGTCAGAAACACAAAGCCAGCTGACCACTGACCAAAACCTCGGAAACAGATCCAAAGCAAATCCCTCCTCCCATCCCGTGTTTTCCCAAGTGTCTGTCATAGTGATGAAAAGTGACTAGAACATGTAGGCTCTAATCTCTAATGTTGGAGTTACTTGCTCAAAATTAAAATCACAAAAGGCCTGTCACAGTGGTTAGATCCTGCATTTTCATTTAGGGATGAGAGTGTCACATAGTGTTCTAAAGAGAGAGTTTTATGAGATAGATAGATAGATAGATAGATAGATAGATAGATAGATAGATAGATAGATATAGATATCCAGGCTTGGTAGTGCATGCTTGTAACCCTAGCACTTAGAAGGTAAAGGAAGGAGGGTCAAGAATTCAATGTCTTCCTTAACTACACAGTGAGTTTGAGGCCAGCCTTGATTACATGTAACCTAATCTCAAAAAAGACTAAAAATAAAATAAAGTATACATGAATAGGGGGCCAGAGAGATGGCTCAGTGGTAAAAATCTCACAGAGAACTCTCACAACTGTGTGCGTGACTCCAATTTCAGGAGATCTGACACCCTCTTCTGGCTTCCAAGGACACCAGGCATGTATGTGGTACACATACGTACATACATGAAGACAATACACTCATACACATAAATAAAAGTAAATAAATCATTTGTAAAAAAAAAAACCAAAATGCACATATAACAAAATCCAGAATAATTAAATAACAAAATTAATTTAAAATTAAATCATGACTGTTCACTTGCCTCCATTTCACAGTAACAACTCAAATTTATTCACACTCAAAATTTGTTCATTTCAAATAGTTAAGCACCAGAACAGTTCTACCTTGTTCAAAATTTCTTGGAAAAAAAAATCAAAACTAATTTGGCCTAGCACCTCTCTGGGTCATCTTAGTTAAAGGGGCTGGGTGGAACCAAGCGGAAGCTGAAGTGAGTGGAGATTACATCAAAAGCAATTCAACAGACAAAGGAAGTGAGGGAGAAAACTTATTACCACCCAGCACTAGTGAAACAGAGTAGACGAAAGAGGAGAAAACCTCTCAAAGGAGGAGCCTGAGTTCTCACTGCAAGAATAACAAAAGCAGGTGTGTCAAATGGAAATTAAAAAATATATATGTATATGTTTGTTTATATATATGTATATACACACATATATGCGTGTGTGTGTGTGTGTGTGTGTGTGTGTGTGTGTGTGTGTATGAGAAAGGAGCAAGGAGCCAGGAATTGTGGGTAGAAACAGCTGTTGAAGCACAATTTAAAAAAAGCCAAGGTGATTTTTTTTTCTTTTCTTTTTTTTTTTTTTTTTTTTTTTATAATGCAGGTACAAGATAAATAGCATAGTTACATAGTTACAAGGCTGGACTAGGTGATGTGAAAACTCATTAAATAAATGGTCTGCTAGAGTGCACTGAGAGGTAGTACTGAGTTAATACAGCACAAAAATATCTGGTCATTTTGTTGACTCCCAAAAAGCCTCTTCGGAATTCAAGGTCAAGTTTAAATTCACACTTTGCAGATGGAAGGGCAAGATCTTGGGCACCAGCCTGGAAGGCAGCGTGTTCAGAAGTCCCGCTGTCACGCTTAAAGCAGCCCTTTTTTTTTTTTTTTTTTCAGAGGTGGCCAGCTGAGTCGGCATTTGTCACGCAGGGAGCAGAAACGGGAACAAGATCTCGGCAGAAGGAACGGTGAAATCACAAAGCCAGGCCGGGTGGCAATCACCGTGCCCTGCTGTGTAGCAGTAACAGCACCTGGGTGAAGTGAGTCATTATGCAGGAGGGGTGCTGGAAAGGGATGAGCGGCACAAAAAACGGGGGCGGGGGTGGGGGCGGGGGCGGGGAAAGGACGGGTTTGCAAACAGCGACCAAAGCCAAGACCAGGCCATCCGTATCACGAATGGTTTCTGAAAAGAACGCCATAAACAATGCACACTCTGTGAGTACACCTGTGTGCTCGTGATCACACATAACCCCACACATGGTCTGACACTCTCACTGTGAGTACCTCTGACACACGGGAAGGGAATGAAAGACAAAAGGCACATTTTAAACAATCACACTTCATGGCCACAAGGTCGGGGAAATTACCTCTATTTTTTTTAGTCAGCACCATTTTCTCTTTTTGGATGTTTTCCTGGGTTCCCTCGAATATTGGTTTAAAAAAAAATGAAGTCTAAACCAGCGTTTCTCCAGAATTAGAATAGGACCTTGAAGTTCCGGATTTGTGTTTCTAAGACTAACTGCGCTGATGACGAGCAAACCCTCTTCCACTCACCCATTCATTCACGGGTGTCTATTACGCATCCAGTGTAAGTCAACACTGCAGTCCTCCAGGGTACAAAAGAGACCTTAGATATACCTCCTGATCTCTCAAAATTAGCGCCCTGGCAGACAAGCTATATAATAATTAGACAAGCTTGTGATTTGCTAAACAAAAATGAGAAAAAGACTAGGATGCAAAGCTACCAAGCGCCATGACATTTTTTTTGAGCTGATCTACAGCCAGACGTGTGCACCACAGCCCATGTTGGGAGGGCGGAGGAAAACTTGTAGACGTGAAGGAGTGGCTTCTCTCCTTTCACCTGGTGGGTCCCTGGGATAAAACTCAGAGGATCAGGCTTAGCAGGCAAGCACCTTTACCCATGAGACACCTCACCAGCCGCCGCCTTCTAATTCTGACTTTCAAGACTTAAAATGTGTTACAAGGCGCGAAGAGAGATGGACCCAAATGCTACTCTTTCTTCTTTATACCATAGCAAATCGAAATAACTTTTCCCTCACCGCTTCCGGCTTCTTGTCTGCAGGTGAAATTTTCTTTCAACCTCATTAAGATTCTAGATGTCATTGCAAACCCCTGGTCCTTGTGAATTGCTGGTGAGCTGTTACACACACACAGGAAGCGATGGGACAGTGTTCTGATCTTTATATTGCCATCCCTGAGGGCCCAGACTACCAACCCTTGATGAGCACCAATATTCTGCTACCTCATTCAGGAGGCTGAAAAAAAAAAAAAAAAAAAAAAAAAAAAAAAAAAAAAAAAACAAAAAAAAAAAAACCTATATAAAAAAGCAAACAAGTATAATCTCTAAAAAAAAAAAGGCTTTAGGCAAGACATTTTGGAGATATTAAATTTTCTCTTATGAGGCAGGGAATCTCAGATCTTGGTATGACTTGCTCAAGAATCACAGATGATGTGCCCAATCTTTTAACTCCCCATGTTTTCCAAAAGAAGGAAAAATATTTCTCTGAGCAAAATGAAGGAGGGCTTCTGATTATAATTCTTGGAGATTTTTCATAAGAATGAGGCTTTAGGAAAGGAAGCTAAAATGAGAGATGGAGGAGACTCTGCAAGGAACAGGAACCGTGTGCAATCACCCTGTGTTGGAGAACCACAGCACACAAGAGCTGAGTAGTGGGGGTGGTTCATTAGAGGAAAAATGTTAAGAGGTTCCTTAAAGCAACAGAGAGTAGCTGGACCTGGTGGCAAGCGCCTTTAATCCCAGTATTCAGGAGGCAGAGGCAGGTGGATCTCTGGGAGTTCCAGACCAGCCTGGTCGACAAAGTAAGACTGTCTCAAAATACAAAAAAAAAAAGGGGGGGAGGTGGTATAATTAAAGGATGCTTGCAATAAAGGAACAATAGATGTGTGTCTTTAAAAGATCATATTTTCTACCTCTTGCAGAAGGGATAGAAAAGGTGGATGTGGGGGAGGAAGGGTAAGAGCTAAAGTATCAGCTTGGGGGGAAGATAATCATAGCTTAAACTAGGTTGGTGACAACTAGAGATGGATGAAATTAAAAGGACATGATCATACATGGCCTTATAGCCAACAAAGACGATTGAATTGCATTTCCTTGTATGAATGGATGGATGATAATGTCATTCACTAAGCAAGGAAAAGCCCTATTATCAAAGCCTTGTTAAGGTGGTTTGTGTGGGAGACATAAAGTATTTCTCATAGAAAAGTTGGATCTGAGATGCTTTAGAGGTACCCAGGTGCATAGACTGGTTAAGAAGCTGTATATTTCTTCTGCCTGGTGAGGAATATGAGATAAAGATGTTAAATTGCCTGGGTTATTGTCCTGAACATTATTTTTTACCATTAAAAAAGAAAGCCATCAGTATCAAAGAACAAACACTGAGTTGGAGTGTGTCTATGGAAAGTATGGAGAAGATACAAATGTAGGTAAAACTCACTAAGAAACTGGCTACACTTTAGAAATCAGTATGACGGTTTATCAGAAAATTAGGAATTAATCTACCTCAAGACCCACTGATACCACTCTTGGGCATATACCCAAGGAATGCTCAATTATACCACAAGGACACATGCTCAACTATGTTCATAGCAGCATTGTTTGTAATAGCCAGAACCTGGAAACAACTTAGATGACCCTAAACCAAAGAATGGATAAAGAAAATGTGGTACATACACACAACAGAGTACTACTCAGCAGTAAATAATAATAATAATAATAATAATAATAATAATAATAATAACATCATGAAATTTGCTGGCAAATGGATGGAACTAGAAAACATCATCCTGAGTGGCATAATCCAGACTCAGAAAGACAAACATGTAATGAACTCACTCATAAGTGGATAGTAGATGTAAATCAAAGGATAACCAGACTAAAACCTACAGTTCCAGAGAAGCTAGGTAACAAGGAGGACCCTAAGAGGGACACATGGATCACCCTGGGAAGGGGAAATAGATGAGATCTCCATGAGTAAAGTGGAGGTAAGGGGGGCAATGGAGGGTAGGGGCTGGTAGATGGGAACATTGTGGAATGGGATGGTAGAGCTGGAACAGGGGCAGAGTGGAAGAGTGATGAAGGAGATATCTTGATAGAGGGAGACATCATGGGAATAGGGAGAAACCTGGTACAAGAGAAGTTGCCAGGAATCCACAGGGATGATCCCAGCTTAGACTACTAGCAGTGGTGGGGATGCCTGAGCCAGTCTACCCGAGTGATCAGAATGGTGAATGTCCTGTCATCATAGAGCTTTCATCCAGTAACTGATGGGAACAGATGCAGAGAGCCATGGCCAAGCACCAGGCTGAGCTCCAGAAGTCCAGTTGAAGAGAGGAAAGAGGAATTCTATGAGCAAGGGACATCAAGACCATGATGGGGAAACTTACAGATACAACTGAACCAAACTAGTGGGAACTCATGAACTTGGGAGTCTGACAGCTGTGGAGTCTGCATGGGACTGGACTGGGCCCTCTGCTTGGTTGAGACAGTTCTGTAGCTTGGTCTGTTTGAGGGGCCCCTGACAGTGGGATCAGGATCCAGTCCTGGTGCATGAACTGGCTTTTTGGAGCCCATTGCCTATGGTGGGACACCTTGCACAGCCTTGATGCAGGGGGAGGGGCTTGGATCTGCCTCAGCTGAATGTGCTGGGCTTTGCTGACTCCCCATAGGAGCCCATACCTTTTTCAGAGGAGGGGACAGGAGGGGGAGTTGTTTGGGGGGAAGGCTGAGGGAAGCAGGAGGAGGGATGTGATCTGTGGAATGAAGAGGACAGCAAGAATGGGTACTGGAGAGAAGGATGGGACTGGGCTAGGGCCTCTAACATATTTAATGGATGAGACTCAAACATGCGTCTGTGCTGCACAGAGGGATCCACTAAAGAACGAATGGCTGAAGACACCAAAGGAAGTATAAATTACTAAAAAACGTCTTTCTGCAAGCAGCAAAGGGTGGAATCCCCGTTGTGTGCAGGACTGGGTTTTAAAAAGAGGAAAACAAGGAAAAGTTGAGCCTGTTCCCAAGCTGGTTTTTACTCTTCTTATAAGGAATGGATAGACGAGGTAATCAGGGTAGAATCAATGGAATTTCAAAGAACATCCAAAGTCAAACTAAAGTGTCTGATCATGGATTTGTGGTAGTTAGCATCTGTCTTGCTGAAAAAATTTTTCAGTAGTCCTGCTTCTTCCTAGGAATAATAGATAAATAAGGTGGACATCCAGGATTGATGTATACATTGATGAAAATGACCCAAGACACAGTGTGCAGTTCTTTGGAGTCATAGAAAACGCTGTGTTGAAGCCATAGCTCACAGAATCCAAGCTTGATATGGAAAACACTAAAAGATGTTTAGCTCATTCAGGCTAATGAGCAGAGAGAAGGCAGAGTTGTTCACAGTCAATGCTCAATGAAATATGATAGGACAGGTAACTGAATAAGAAGTCTAGACAGACAGAAAGTGTACTCAGAGAGTGAGATATGATCGGGTTTGGCTGTGAAGAAGTAGAGATGTTGCAAATATTTTCTGCCCCCAGGATATGACTCAGGCAGTAGTGAGCTGATGTGGTATGAAGGAGAGAGTCACTGGAGAAAGATGTCAACAAAATGGGAGCCAGGGAATGGCATGGCCGGGCATTAAAATATGATTAATGGGAATCTGGGTGAAAGGGTCGCTATCAGACCAACATCAAGCTCATTAGTAAGTGAGGGGAAGTAATTGGGCAACAATAATAGACAACAATAGTTAGAAGGAAATGAAGCATTCTTCAGCAACATGATGGAACTTAATAGAAACAACAGGGAAGAGCACCAACCCTGTCTCTCTCAGAAGCACAAAAGCTAAGAGAGCCAGCAACCTTATTTTCACTGCCAAAAATCCCGGGAGCAGTATCTCCATTGACAGCCTCAAGATCTTAGATTTTACCTCTTTATACTGGTAGCCCTGTCCTTCTAAAGCTACCCTTTGTCTCCATTCATACCTTTTGAGATGTAATGATACTTGTTTCTGAGATGGAGTCTCATGTAGCCCAGCTGACCTTGAATTCACTATGTAGCTAAGGATGACCTTGAACTTCTGATCCTCTTGCCTCTAACTCTCAAGTGCTGAGATAACAGATGTGCATACCACCCGGCTAGGTTTTGTACAGTACTGAGGATAAAACCCAGGGCTTTGTGCATGCTGGACAAGCACACTACCAACTGAGACCCATCTCAACCCTTAGGTATTTTCAATGAAAAGACATTACAAACCCATAAGAACCACAGCAGTGACCTCAGAAATTCTCATCGCTTCTCCAAAAACTGCTAATGAAGTCATTGAACTGAGTTGAATATAATAAGATAGTGTTACACTTAAAAGAATTTTAATTAAACACGCAGCCTTTCCCAAAGATCAGAAACAAATTCATATATATATATATGATCGAACTTGTTTATATATATAAATATATAATATAAATAATAATAAAAAAACACAAACACACAACACAAAAACACACAAAATATATATATAATTTCATGGTGTGTGCGTGTGTGTGTGTGTGTGTGTGTGTGTGTGTGTGTAAAATGAAACTGAAGTGGAGTTTACCAGATATTTGCCACCAGAAATTAATGTGTTTTCTCCAGACATAGCTTTGTGCATGCTAGACAAGCACTTTACTGAATTACGCTCCCCCCCAGCCTGAACCAACCATTTCTTTAAAAAGATAAACATTAAAATGCAGGACCACAACATTCTAGGTTTATACTCTACCAAGCTAGACCCCAGCTCACAACCACTCTCGAATGTTCTTTTTTTAAAGATTGCATTTTTGCTTTAACTATTTGGATTCCAAATATCCTGAAAGTAGCTCTTCTGCACCCAAAAAATAGTCCCAGAAGCTCTTTTGATGACATTCCACTTGTTTGCAAAGTCTAAATATGAGTTTAACTTTTAGAGTTTGATTTGTTTGTCCTGTTTGGTTTTTGTGACAAGACCTCACTATATTACCCTGGTGCTACAGAACAGGCTGGCCTCCTCACAGTAATCCCTCTGCCTCTGACTCATGATTTATGAGATTACAAGAGTGTGCAACTACACCTTTTAAAGTACGTCCTTAAGAAATGTTCATCAGGAACTCAAATTCATAATCCATTCATTTGGCATACTTGGATCTTCAGCTCAGTATAGTCTATAATAGCAGATTTTCACACCATCATTTCTCCACAGTTACAAGGTCTTAATCATAATGAGTCACAGTGAAGTCTTCTTTAGTAAGTGGGATTAACGTTCCCACGTGAACCTGAGACACTAACTTATCAACAGCTCCTTAAGGCCTTAGGTTTTCACTGTGATTCTGGGAAGGCTCTCATACAAGTTTAAGAGCATTAAAATACATGTAGTCTCAAACTATTAATGCTTTTAAAGCTAGTCTTCCTACCGTGTTTTCAATATTCTTCAAAAGAAGGGGGGAAAAGAAAAAAAATGCAAAAAACTAAGAGGCCACTATGAGCTTCTTATGATACAAATATTAAGAAAAGTGATGGACTTGGTAAATTAAATGTTACTGCATTCGACTGAAAAGCAAGAAACTCCCAACATTTCCTTTTACTGTGCAACATTTATGGCTCATCAATATGCCTGCTGTAGCAATCTAGGCTGCCATCAAACCAGGATTAGTTAATGAAAAGTGAAAAATTGAAACAACCATGAAATTGTCCTCAGAGACTAGTGTAGTTGAAGTTTGTGTGTTTGTTGTGGCGAGGTTCATGCAAGAATGGATTCGTGAAGATTTTAGATTACAGAAAGGATGCCCCTGTGCAAAACACTGAAGACTTTATTAACAGAAAGGTGGGGGGGGGGGACAGAATCAGCCACAGGAATGCTGCCTTCAAGGGGAGAGCAAAGCTAGGAAGGTTCCAAAGGAGAGAAGGCCCTGAGAAAGAATGTCTAAGAGAGGTCCATTATTTACAGTTTTTAAATGGCCTTGAGGTTGCGGAAAAAGTGAGAAGAAATAAGCACCTCATCTATCGTAGAAAAGTCATCAAAATAATTTTCTCAAAAGCAGTAACTTGGCAACCGTGAGAAGAGGGTTGACAGGAAGTGAGAGGACTCAGAGAAAATCAAAAGGAAGGCTCCCCGGCCTGCAGAGGCCAAAGAAAGGGGGTGAATGTCAAAGGGCAGGAGTCGTGGATAGAAATCAGAAGTGGAGGTAAGATGAAAAAGTCCATGCTGGGAAGTGAAAACGGAAACGAGAGGGGGTCTGTAGGAAGCTGGAAGTCATAACCCTGCCATCCAGTTCCCGAGAAAGCAAATCTCAGGAGGTAAAAGTAGAGTGTGAAGCACTTCCCTGTGGGAAGGCAGAAAGAGGTGGTGATGGGTCTTGGTCAGGGTTACTCTTCCTGATCTGAAACACCGTGACCAAAGAACTTGGGGAGGAAAGGGTTGATTTGGCTTACGCTTCCACATCGCTGCTGTCACTGAAGGAAGTCAGATAACAACTCAAACAAGACAGGAACCAGGAGGCAGGAGCTGATGCAGAGGCCATGGAGGGAGCCAGGCTTATAAGCTGCTGCCTTCACAAGCTTTGTTCAGCCTGCTTTCTTATAGAACCCAGGACCACCAGCCCAATTGCTAATTAAGAAAATGCCCTACAACTAGATCTTTTGAAGGCATTTGCACAATAAAGTTCCCTCCTTTCAGATGACTCTAGCTTGTGTCAAGTTCACATAAAACTAGCCAGGACAGGTAGTGAACTCAAAATGTACTCCAAACTAACTTAAAACTATAGACTATGAGCTGGGTAATAATGGTGCACACATTTAATCCCAGGCAGAGGCAGGCAGATCTCTGTGAGTTTGAGGCCAATCTGGTCTACCAAGCCAGTTCCACGGCAGTGAGGGCTAAAGAGAAACCCTGTCTTGAAAGACCAATAAACAAACAAACAAAAATAAAACAACAACAAAACCGTACAGACGGAAAAGATGGAGTGTGAAATGGTTAGCATAAGGACCCATCTTAGTTTGCTAATGCTGTCCTAACGGGATAGCACAGAGAACACCTTCATAGAACAGCCTACTGATAGTAGCCCAAGTCTGAGACTAAAGGTAAAGGGTTAGTTCCCACTAGTGCTGTGAGGAAAGGGCCCCTTCCTAACGGCAGATGGAAGTCTTCTCCCTGTGTTTCTTCACATAATATCCTCACTCTGTGTGTGTCTGTGCTCAACTTTGCTTTCTCCCTCAGAACACTAATTATACTGGATTAGCTTAGAAGATACATGTTAAAGGATTTCCTTAATAACTGTAAAACTAGGAAGGAAGGAAGAAGGCACGCACTCTTAGTTGGCATTTGTAAGAAAAACAGGTGTCACTAAATGTGACAAGGCCCATTTGGGAAAAGGAGAAGCTTGGGTACCTAGGTAACACACAGTGAACAAAATCTCAGTCCTTCCAGTTGCTAAACATCCTCCATGCCAGTTTCCTGCCAGACTCTCAGACTGTAATAATTAATACTGATTACCAAACTGATGGGATCCAGCTTCACCTAGGAGACAAACCCCTGTGCATGGCTGAGAGGGAGTTTCTAGATTAGGTCAATTGAGGTAGCATAACCCACCTTAACTGTGGATAGTTCCATTACAAGGGCAAGGAGAACAGGAACGAAGAACATACATTCACCTCTCTTCTTCCTGCCTGGGGACACAGTGTGCCCGGCCACCCCAAGCTCGTGTCTTATCTGCCGTAACCGACGGTACCCAAGAACGTGAGCCAAAGAAAACTTTCCTTACTTAAGCTGTGTCTGTCAAGCATTTTGTCAAAGCAGTGTGAAAGTTAACTAAGATAGAGGCTAAAGTTGCCGCCTGCTGATGCCGAGCAAATCTCCAAGCGAATGCTTTCTGCTACCATATAAATCTCGCGTCTCCATGAGGTGGAGCTGAGTTCCTGAAAGAAAAGAAGAGAGGTACTGCCTCGCTCTCCCCAGCCTTCTTCCAGTCACATCTGTCACGTTGGCCACTTGTGCCTCTGTATTCTAGTGACTCCCCCCGCCTCCGTAATAGCTCTCACTGTTTCCTTCTGAGCCCCTCTCTCCGTTAAGACTCATGCATGGGAGCTGGGGAGACGCTAAGGTGATCAAGCTTTCGCCATGCAAGTCTGAGGGCGTAAGTTCAGATCCACGTAGAGCTGGACATCACAGTTCACTAACCCTGGCCATCCTGTGGTGAGAGGGGAGGTAGAGACCAAGAGTCCCCGGGAGCTGCCATTGGCATTTGCGAACAACCAAAGACCCCGTCTCAAACAAGGTGGAGGAGAAAGACAGACACCTGAGGCTCTGACTGACATCTCCAGCATACACATGCACAACATAATGCACATGCACTCAAACACATGAACATGCAGACTTACATATAATACACACACCACACCGCACACACAAAGGAGCCATTCAGGAATGAGGCCCTTTATCAAAGGCTCAAACCAGGCCACTCTCCGCAGTCCCTTCCTCTCTTTCTTCAGATTATTTTGTAAGTTCATACAATAACAAGCTATTTATACAACTAAACTTCTCACCAATCTACCTACGAGTTCAGTCTTGCCTCAGTCCCCAGATTTAATCAAGGAGAGAGGGTTTTTTTGTTTTTGTTTTTGTGCTAGATTAGTCAACTTTCTAAAATGCACAGTAAATAGGAAAGTTCCTGTCAGAATCCAAATTGAAAATATAAGGGACATGACCCAAAGGAGAGAGGATCTGTCCTTGCAATGCATGGGGGGGGGGGGAGGACAGGCCACCTATTAAAATATGATACAGCGGGAAAGTGCATCAGAAAGCACACGCCAACGATTTTGAAGAACAAAGCAAACATTCCCAACTGCCAGTAGTTCATCATGTGCATGTTCGACAAAGTAAAGCTAAAATACCGGAGTAAAATATCAAAAGGCACTATCCAATAGACAATTCTATCAACAGAGTCCTGAGTGATAAGGAAGAAAAGAAGCCAAGCAAGATTAAAGACGTTTCCCACAGACATTTTAAGTATGCAAGAAAAGCAGAAAGGATGAAAGTGGGCTTAGGAACTAAAAATAGATTAAAGTTTAGCCAGGAGACGAGAAAAGGCTCCATAAAGGGAGCATTGTATGTGGCCATCTCGGCCCAGAAAGACAAGTGCTGTATAGTCACTTTCACGTGGATCCTGACTTCAAATTTTTAGATTTGCATGTTTAATTTGGGGTGTCCGTAGAGGTCAAAGAGGGGTCGGGGAAAGGCCTTACAGATGGGGCAGTAGGATATGAAAGCAGGAGGGGATACCGCGGACTAAAGGTTTAAGCAGGTTTGAGGGTAAAGACATGGGGCGGGATGAGGTGAAGGATGTAACCCCAAATTAAGAAAGAGTTGCACAGGAATCCACTGCTTTGTAAGTTAATGGCACAGTTTTTCAGAAACAAAGAGTTTGAGTGGAGGCACCCTGGGGGTTGGGGGTGGACAGTGCTTCCCCCAGAGGAGGACATGGGCTGTTAAGTGAAAATCTCAGTGCCAGTGTGGGATACTTCCCTACAAAGTATTGGTCAGAGAGAGCCCCAGAGACCTCCAAAACAGCACAGGCTATGAGCATGGGGCTTGGTAGGACTCTATTGCTGAAGACATAATACACTTCTATTGCAGGACGTACAGAAACCAAATTAGAAATTACCAGGATGCCACCTCCCTGGTGGCTAATTTTCATAATGCCAGATGGCACTGTGGGGGATGCTGGGGAGAAAAATCATCAGTGGACTTACTCAGCAGCGGACCCTGCATGTCACAATACTGACCTGGCAGGCAAGATGTGCCTGCTAGTCCAATAATGGAATCACTGTTAGGAGGTCACTAACCACTTCCTGACTAGATCTGAAGCCCTGCTCCACAGGAAAGAAGTCATACCTGATACTGTAAACCTGGGCAAAGCCTGTGGCTGGGAGATCACAGGGGCTGCTGGGGGTGGAGGGGGGGAGTACCGCTGTTGTTCTGTTATACAGACATCCTCAAACGCAGTCTAATTATCTGTGTTTACAGCAGTAGGTGAGTGCTTCTCTGTCTTAGCAGAGAAGTCTCTTTTTTGCAGTAGGCAACAAGTCAAGGCAAAGATTCATAAATCGGTCAAGGTGCTGGGACTATGGGACTGTTGAGCTCCTAGCCCCGAAAGGTATACCCTCAAAGCTCAGGAAATATCACAGAAGAGGGAGCAGAAAGAAGGTAACACCCGTGGTGAGAATTTGGTGTTACATAACTAAGTATGTAGGTTACATACATAGAGGCTAACATTGCTGCCTTCCAAAAATACAAGGGTCAGGGGAAGGACAGCAGTGCTATAAAACGCTCTCTAAGTTGTGCTTACCTGCACAGGGCCCTCACAAGATCAAGCCCATCAATACTCCAGCATCGGTGGAAGGTCTGATGAAGCTCCACCCCAGCGGAGGAGCTACTGGCAATTGTTAACTGCCAGGAGAGGAGGGGTCATGGTAGGTTCCCCATTCTCCAATGGGTGGCGGCATACCTTGTACATGTAGGCGATTAACTGGACTCATGGAGTAGGTAAAAAGGGAGATGCCATGAAACTGGGGGAGGGGGGAGTATTGGGAGAGCCCCAGAGGAGTGGAAGGAAGGATTTGGCTTAGAGATGATCAAGATATATTGTATGTATGTATATGTGCGCATATATATACATATATATGCATATCTATGCATGAAATTGTCAAAGAGTAAGAAAAATATTTTTAAGAAATACCATTGCATACAATTGTTTCCAGAATAAAGTATGGAAAGGACAGTTCTAAGGGAGGCGGGCACCAGGATGGGCTGAATGGACCCCTCTTAACCTCAGCTGCTAGAAGCATCACCAGCCTTCAGCTGGCAGCTCCTTTGGGAACTATGTCAGTGAGACAGAGTTTTGCCCAAGGTTACGCCCCTTCGCAGAGATGCCCACAGCGAGTAGCTGCCCCGTTAGAGACAGCAAGGTCTTCCTAGTGTGACCCAGCTCAGGGCAACTCCGAAGCACTGTTCTCTTTCCAGAGTGCTCTGAAACTGCAGTCGGCTGGGGCTGACATCTGGATGCTGGTCCTCTCCTCCTTCCTGCTCCGCTCCCTCTCTCCTTCTCTTAGACACTGACACCCAGGGAACCCCAGAAGAACATTTTAACCACGAAACCCCAGCCCAGAGTGTGCTTCCCTGCCTGCCTGACCTGGGAGAGAAGACGAAGCAACAGATGAATTTACACAAGACTTTACAAAGGAGTCAATTAAAAGATGCAAAGAATAGAGACGGTCATAGTCAGGGAACCATAGCTGTCCTAAACATGACGGATGTGAGTCACTTGGTTTCTCTTACTTAAGGTTTCTAGATATTAAATTGATGCATAAAATCAAACATATATGTATGAAATCATATACCTACATATATATACATACATATGTATATATACATACATATACACACACATATATATAACACATGAAAATAGAAACATTAGGGACTAATGGGAGGCGAAGAAGAGGAGAAAGAGGAGGAGGAGGAAGATGGGGAACTCATCCAGGGTAAAGAGTATGAGGAAAGAACATGCTCAATGAACAAGACACAAGTTTGAAAATCTTACAGAACAGCACCACATACAATGCATATACTCCAGTGGGAAAACAGGAAAGGGATGAATATGAAGAAAGCAGGGGGAGAATTCTTGTGTTTATAACCTGGCTGCTTTGCTACTTGAGACTTTCAGGGTTATTTGAAATAACAAATGGTTCCATGTCATATGTGTAAAAAGTTAATATTAATTATGTAAAGCAATAAGGACATTGCCAATCACATGTGGAAGAGAGATGGGAAAGAAAATTAACAACTGAGGCTCCTAACACTACTGACGAATCCTTGTATGAATTTCATCATAAAGACTGAGGGGGGCACAGTAGGAAGATAAATGCTGGACAGGACTCAGGACTTAGCGCTAGAGAACTGGTCTGGCGTGAGCAAGACGCTGAGTTTCATTCTTGGCACTGCAAATAGAGGAGCAAAAGATGATAGAGAAGATGTAACACTGTGCCGTAAGGAGGAAAAGCTTAGCTGCCTCATGATTTAGAACTCAGCAAGACAGGGACAGGTACGTGTCCTACACAGGAGGGTTTATTAAACACAGGAGCGTGGGCAGCTGTGGTTCACCTCGAGCAAAAAGGGAGGGCCTGAAAACATCTGGGTTCTTGGCGTCATTTGTTTCTAAAGCCTGTGAGAAAAAAAAAAAAAATCTCTTCTCTGTTGTTCTGAGAGGATTGTGAGGCTTTGAAGAAGCACTCCCTCTGAACACAGTCTGAAGATTCAAGTAACCAACAGTTAAGAACTTAAGACCAGAGAAACGGATTTGGGGCTAACTCTTCTTTCCACCATTGGAAAGTGTGCTGCATCAGAGGCAAATTAAATCTATATATTATAGGCATGCTATAGGCTTTATATTAATCGTCACAGAGGAAGTTAATGATCAATTAGGCAGTGAATGATTTCAACACGGTGGATTTCGGTTCTTTGGCCTTGTTTTGATTTTGCTCTATTTGGAGACAGGGTCTCACTACGTAGCTCTGGCTGGCCTGGAGCTCACTGCATAGTCCAGACTGGCCTCAAACTCATGGGGATCCAGTGATTCCAGAGTGCTGGGATTAAAGATACGTGCGATAATTTGGATTATATAATGAAACCAGAAAAGAAGATGAAGAAAAAAAATCACTCGAATGGTGAAAACTATAATACATAACAAACATAGGAAAGCCTATGAGGGTAAAAGGAGGGGGAAATTTTATTTAAAATAGTAACATATAAAAGAAAGAAAAGATAAAAGTAAATAAAATTAAGCGTGGTTTTTCTTGTTGCTTTGAGACAGGCTCTCACACAGTCCAATATTCATCTTGTCCAAAAAGCTACAAGAGAGAACCAGGATGGAGCCAAGTCCAAGGCTGAAGGCTCGTAGTTCCCTGGAGGATTTGGTGTGAGTGTGCGTGCAAAAGCTGAAGAATCAAGAGTGTGGTGCCCAGGGCAATGAAGCCAAAAAATACACCTGCTCAAGAAAAACGAGGCTTGCACTGAAGGACTGGCCAAGCCCCCTGCATCTTTCAATTTTTGTTCCATCCCATCCCACCCCCAGTCTATTGGACAGTGGCCATAAAGGCGGTTCTGGGAAAATTCCCCACCATTGCTTAAATGAACACTATCAGAGAGCTCTCAAGAACTCCTAATAAGCGTCTGCATTTATGTAAGATGTGCTTCGAAATTCTTCCAGTGTCAATGCCAATCAGCTCTAGACATGCCCCTGTGGACACACCCAGAAGTGGCCTTTACCCATTTTCTAGACATCACACAATTCTAACAAGTTGAGGATTAAGTAACGCAGATAAAAGTGTCACCTTTTGCCAAGGATGTTTGATTACATTCCGGGATAGTGAGAAATCTCTCTCCAAAGGGCAGAAGGCAAACCAACAGCGTGATGAGCTCAGGATCCACTGATTTGGAGGTAACACCTGGCCCCATCCCATCATCATCTGGACATTGTAAGGACTTGTACTTAATGCTGCTGTGGATGTTCTTCTTGCTATGAGGGATAATGGATGCCTCTCTTCATGGGTCTTCTGCCCACCCATCATATGCTTATAAAGGAGGGTAAGGACCTTTCAAGAGTATATCTTAGATCCTTTGCACTTTGGAACTTACCAGAAGCAATGTGTAAATCTTGTTAGGGGTATTTGGTGTAGGGAAAGGGAATAGATAGTTCCAATTTAATAAGCATGTAACAATAAAATGAAAGTCCTTACATTTTAAACCTTTTTGTTTGGTTTGGTTCGGTTCGGTTTTTCGAGACAGGGTTTCTCTGTATAACAGCTCTGGCCATCCTGGAACTTGCTTTGTAGTCCAGGCTGGCCTCAAATTCACTGAGATCCACCTGCCTCTGCCTCCCAAGTGCGGGAATTAAAGGCATGCACCACCATTCCCAGCTAAATCCTAAATCTTATGCAGACTAAAGGAAATAGGTCCAGTAATTGATGGAACCTAAAATATTAATAGTGATGGACATCGGCAACATTGCACCATATAGCAGTGGTACCCCACTCTTCAGGGTAGCACTCATCTTTCAGGGGGAGTACCCACCCTTCAGGAATAGTAAGTACTCCATTCCTCAGGGGTATTACCCACATTGCAGCATGGCTGCTCCATAGTTGGCAAACGTAAGGTGTCTGTGACACTTAATCTTTGTCAATTTGATTAGAATCCCGCTTCTGAACAGATCCGCGGAGGACATTTCCAGGAAGGACTAACTGAGAGGGGTGACACTCTCCAAGAGTGAGCAGCACCTTTTGGCATAAGAGGCCTGAGAGGCCCAGCTACAAAGAGGTCTGAGGAAAAGGCGGGGCTCCTTCTTTCTCCGACTTCCCTTATTGTGAGGGAGTGGACTGTTGTTGTGGCTGTTGTTGCGGCTGTCAACACAATCCAGTTGTGTTGGTTTAGTTGTCTGAATAAGAATGGTCCCCATAGGCTCCTGTATCTGACTGTCCAGTCACTGGGGAGTGGTCCATTGGGGACGCATTAGGAGGAGTGGCCTTGTGGCAGGAGGTGCAGCCTTGTGGGAGGAAGTGTGTCACTGGGAGAGGGCTTCGAGGTTTCAAAAGCCCAGCCAGGCCCAGTCTTCCCCCACCCCCCCTTTCTTTCTGCTGCACACAGATCAGGATTATAGAACTCTCAGCGACTTCTCCTACACCATGCCTACCTGTCACCAATGCTCCCTGACATGATGACAATGAACTAAACCTTTGAACGTGTAAGCCATCCCCAACAAAATGATTCCTTTTATAAGAGTTGCCTTGACATGTCGCTTAGCAGCAACAGAACAGTGGCTGTGACCGTCGGTGTTTCAATGTGGACTACAGCCCAGCAGCTCTCCAGGAATCCTCCAGGCCTTCGGGACCATATTGAGAGTGCTGAGGCATCCGGCTTTGTGGACTGAGCAGCTACCAGGTTCTCAGGCTCTCCAGGGTAAAGAGCTATCCAGCTCAGATCATGTAAGGCAATCCAATAAATCCTCTTTTGTAATACATGTTCGCCCTATCAATTCTGTTCCTCTAGAGGACGCTAATGCAGTCAGTACCCATGCAGAGCTCTAAATTGCATATATGTGGCCACCTTCTATTTGTGTATGATAATGTTTCTTCTCTTCAGCCTTCCACAGTTGCATATTTCCCTTTCTGCCAACTGCTTGCCCACCATCTCTTCACTAGGCTACAATTGCTGTGTCAGCAAATTTTGACATATTTTCTGCAGCTGAGGGTGTTGAGCTGCAGTGTGAGGTTTTTGGGTTGTTTTTTTTTTTTCCTGCTACAATTTATACTATTTCAATGCCTGAAGTTTATCAGTTTTGCTCTACTTCTCTGAAGGCAAATAACAGCACCAACCACCACAGACTGGCTCTGTCTGATATCCAAAGACTGCCTTTTCAATATTCTAAACTCCAGAGATGATCTGAACGTTCTGAATTTCCCCCCGAGTGTGCCCAGAGACAGGCACAGGTGAGGAACATAAATTAAATGTCAAGAAGAGTCCTCCTGACAGTGCCTTGGGAGTCTTTCAGATAGCGGTAACAAAAGGAAGGAGCCAAAATTCTCACCTTCTTCGTATTTAGTCAAGCTGTTGGCTCTCAATTGCTACTTTTCTTCAAGCAGCAATCTTCTTGTCCATTGTCGTAACAAACAGTTCTGATTGCTTTATTCAAAGGGTCTCCATCAAAATATGCCATAAAGCCAGTTCCAGGGAAATTGGCTATTGTTGCTAAATGCACACTTACCAGAGAGCTCTACGGAACTCGTAGTACACTTCTGCATTTACATAAGATTAATTTGCTTTTCAATTCTTGAAGTGTCCATGCTTTTATTGATTTTTTTTTCTTTTTAAATGCTAGCTAGCTTAACTTCTCTTCCCTCCCTCTCTTTGGCCCTCAGTGCTCTCCTTCTCCGTGACAATACTTGGGATGGTCAACAGATGACATCACACTGTTTCTAGGACTAAGGTAGGGTGCTTGTGTTTGTGTGGATCTCCTCATTACTGATTCAAAATCTACCCACACCAAACATTCCAAAATAGTGTCCCTTCCCCTGCTTTGCCATTCTCTTGAGGTCTGTCCTGCACGTAGAGTAGGAAAGAAAAGAAGCAGAGAGTAATCGTGAGTCACTGGCTTGAAAGCACAAGGTGTTTGCAAGAGACGATGTCGAGATCAGGATAGCCAGAGGCACCTTAGTCCACATACCTGTTCACATCTGGCAGGTCTGCATCTTGCCCACTGGCCCAATCGATCACAAATGCCTTCCTTCTAATGCACAGCACAGAAGAGGCAGAGGGACGCAAGCATCTCAGAGATTATATTCCAAGCCTGAGATTAGAAAAGCACCCAAAAAGTGAGTTAAGGTGATGACCAAGTCGGATCCTAGCTAAGACAAAGAGAACTTTAAATAAGCTAGATTGGAATTTAGGGGCTGATCCTGAAATTTTTCTTGGGCAAGAATGGAGGATGGGTATGTAGTTCAAAGCAGTTCTGTGAAGCCTGGGTTGAGATGAGGTCTGTCTGGACCTTACAGAGGGAAAGATGTTGCATTCACATACAGGTGGGAACATCAAACAAGGCCATGGTGAAGAGGGGTGGGACATGCAGGGGCTTTTGTTCTCCTTTGATGCTGGAACAGTCTCTCTGACTTCTTTTCTTCTAGGGTGTCCACTTACATATGTTCCTGCAGTAAACATGTGCAGAACGTGTGGACTGTACCTTGTGACATGTGAATTATGTAAGACAGTGTCCCTGTCCTAATAATTATCCTATTTTAGGAGAGTATAGCCTAGGCTGATATTTCCTGAGCTATTTTTTAAGGAATTGTTGCTTATGAGTCTTATTTGAATCTATTTCTATACTCGAATTTTTAGGAAACACTCTATCAAATAGCACTGTTGGCTGTCATTGTCTGTACTAGCATGGCAAGACCCTGACACACCTGCAAGACAAGACCTGTTGAACTCACTCTTTCATCCCTTTATTTGCTCACATAACTCGATAGTCTTCTCATCATAATTCATAACAGCCCAAATGAAGAACATTTTGGAAGGGGGCGTGTCTGCATATGTGCCGATGTGTATGCTCCTGTTTGTGAGTGTGTAGAGGGAGAGGTTATCCTTGGGCATTATTCCTCGGGTACTGTCCACCTTGTTTTTTTGAGACAGGGTCTCTCCCTGAGACCTGAGACTTGCCAAGTAGATTAGGCTGGCTAGTAAGCAAACACCAGGGACCCTTCTGTTTCTGACTCCCTGGAGCTAGGATTCATTTTACATGGGTCCTGGGGATTAAAGTCAGATGCTCGTGCTTCTGAGCCAAGCACTTTACGGACTGAGCTACCTCTCAGCACTCCAAAACAGCCTTTGAAAGTATGTATAATGGGAAGTTTAAAGTCCAGTAAACCCAACTTCTGGGCCTCTGCTGAGACAGCCTCTATGAGCTGTTTTTGTTTGTTTGTTTTTTGTTTTTTTTTTAATCCTATTTATGAGTTGAAAGTATGCAAGTATGACCCTTCACACAGAAAACTCTGAGTCAAGTCAAATGGAGACAAAAGCTGAGGTGAGAGCCTCTCGGTGAACTGTCAATCAAGTCAAAGGGTGGCCACTGTCTGGAAATGGACCTCATTCAAAACTGCTCTGCTCTAGTGGGTGCTGAGGCTGTTCATGTGCCCAGTGACCGTTGACCACAGTCACATAGCCATTCCCTTCTCAAAGCTACGCAGAGCTCCTGATGGTAGCTGGAAGAACCAGGGCAAGTAAAAAAAATGACACATGGATTGCTTTCAAATTCTGCTGTTTTTCTTCAAAATGGCTCCTTGAGTCATTACAAGGCTTTGGTTAATTGCTGGAGTTCTGAAAAAGTGGATTGTACAGTGTTCTCAATGGCTTCTGTGGTTCTGTGGATGACTATCTTTTTTTTTTTTTTTTTTTTTTTTTTTAGTTCCTTACTCAATCATTCCCTCCATTCATTTTTTATGCCACTTTGCAGTTTTTGCCATTTTATGTTTGGGGGAGGGGTGGATTCCATTCCCCGTGTTTGGAATATTCATGTCCCCTTTCTATTTTGGATGGAAAATCCCCTCCTGTATAACAAATGTCTCATCTTCCCCGTAACCCCACTGAATTCCATTTGCTCTTCCTCTTGTGGATAGAATTTATCATGCCCAACATGGCTTTGTTCATACATCTTATAGCGCCAAGCATGTGGCTTTATGTACAGTAGTTTCCGGGCTTCACTCTGGTGATGAGTGCATACCCCAAGAGACACTGTTCACAGTGATCTTGAATATGGCCTCTAGAGTTATATAATGCACACTATTGGTCACACCTCAGCACCTTGTTTATACATACACAGTTATTTTTAAAAGAATGATGAATAGGGGCTGGAGAGATGGCTCAGTAGCTAAGATGGAGCTCTGCCCTTGCTGAGGACCCAAGTTTGGTTCCCAGCACCCACATCTAGCATCTCATAATTGCTTCTAATTCCAGCTGCAGGGGATCCAATGCCTCTGGCCTCTGTGAACATCTGCACTCATGGGAGCATGCCTGCCCTCAGACCCCTACACATACACATAATTAAAAAACAAGATAAACATTTTTAAAATTAATGAAGAAACTATATTCTCCCTTTCCTCATATGTAATAGACCAACAGCGGGGGCCCTGGAGGGAAAAATACACAGTACAGATTCTGAAGAAGAAGAAGAAATGGAAATAACTGAGCTAAATAGAGAAGTACAACTGCAGCAGATTAAAAGTAAAATTCCCCTGATTTCCGCAGCAACGGCAAACAATTATCCAATTCATGAATTAATCTTTTGCTTATTGCTGGATTTCAACTTAATTCAAGCTTCAGGCCTTGATTATACGTGTTTCCATATGTCTTATTAAAAAAAATCCTTAGGCTGCAGGGAGCAGAAGCTACCTAAAGGCTGCTAAAATAAAAGGAAACTTTTATCAGTCATCAAGGGTATTTTGTGGAAATCAAGTCTGCAACTTGAACAGGGCTCCTCGAGAGGCTGAAAGCCAGAACTAAAAAATGCACAGCCAAAGACACCCCTAGACCTCCATCTTGGATTCTCATCCCTCCCCTCTGCACATGTGACCATTTACAATCTTTTCCCTCTCTCACAGACCTGCCTTCCCTAGGCCAGGATGCACAGGTCACAACAGCTCAGCTTTCAAGTACTGTTTCTGTTCATGTATCTTACCCAAATGAGGTTTAAGTTCTGAGTCTTTCTTTGCAATTCCCTCGAGAAGGGATGTGCTGAACAAGCTTGACTGGGCAGCAGGACAGGGATGGCTGTGCTCGGGGGGGGGGAGGTTACATGGGGGATGTTAGCCACATCAGTGGAGCTCACTCTGTAGCCACATGAGGCTGTAGGTGATAAGGCGTTTAACAAGACTGCTTTAGTCTCCTTAAGCTGTTCTAACAGGGTTTTACAGACTATATGGATTAAACAGAAATTTATTTTCTCTCATTACAGGCATTAAAAACCCCAAATCAAGATGCCAAGTGTTGGTTTTTGGTGAGGATTCTTTTTCCTGGCTTTTAGAAGTCTGCCTTGTATCCTCACATAGCTTTCCTCTGTGCACATTCAGAAAGATGGATTTCTCACCTCTTCCTCTTATAAGAACACCAGTCCTATGGGATGGATGGGTCAAGACCCAATTTCTCATCCCATTTAACCTTAATTACTTTTTGAGTTTTTTGTTTGTTTGTTTGTTTTGTTTTGTTGGTGATGGTGGTGATGCTAGGGATCAAATCAGGACTTCAGTACATGCAAAGCAGGTACTCTACTAATGAGCTACATCTTCATCCCCTCCTTAGTTATCACTTTAAATGCCTTGTCTTCACATACAGTCACTTTAGTGCATAAATTTGAAGAGGGAGGAGAGGACACAATTACATTTATAACAGTGTGATAGGTAGCTTTCATTGTCAACTTGACACCATAGAGCATTACCTAGGAAGAATTTCCATAAGGAGCTGTCTACACTGGGTTGACCTGTGGTCATGTCTCTTGGTAAGGGTAGGGGATTGTCTTCATTTGTGTGGGAACAGTCATCCTACTGTGGGCAGCATCAATCCCTAGTCAGGCAGTTCTGACCGATGTAGGCGTGAAGCATATTAGCTGAGCTCTGGGCATGCATGTATTCGCTTTTCTCCAGTTTTGCCTGTGATGTGATGAGACTAGCTGCCTTGACTTTCCCTTCTTGCTGCCTTGACTTCCCCAACTGATAGACCAGAACCTGGAATTGTGAGCTAAAATAAACCCTTTCTCCCTGAAGTTTCTTTTTGTCAGGACACTTCATCACAGCAAGAAAAAATGAAATTAGAAAAAGGAGCATTTCAAAGTTTTCACTATATAGTGAATATAAAGTATATATCACTCTATATAGTGAGTATGTAGTTTATACTCTATAAAAAGATGCCTGGGTTTAATTTCTGCATTTTTATATTAATGACTCATCACATTGTTGTGAAAAACTATTTGATGGAAGACTTCAAGGAGGAAGGCTTTGTTCTGGCTCACAGTTTGAGAGGGTGAAGTTCATGATGGTTGGGATAGCATGATAAAGTCCATGGTGGCAGGAGTCTGGAGCTCTGACTCTAATCCTGATGCATCCGGTAACACAGAAAGAGTGGGGATGGGAAATAGTCGGGGGGAGGCAGGGGAGGGGAATTAACTGTGGCCAGAAATCGGGCTGGTCTGCTTCTCAATAACCCTCTTTCTCCATCTAGACCCCACCTTGTACCACAGCTTCACAAAACAGCACCATCCTCTAGGGAACAAGACTGCAAATACATGAGCCCATGAGGGATGTTCTACACACAAACCAGAATAGGTTTTGAAACTTACTAATGGTCATTAGCTATAGTCAACAGGCCTTTTGTCGCTGGGACACAATGCCTGCAAAGAAACGCAACACGTGTGTTTAGATTTATTCTAGCTCACGGTTCTGCAAGGGTTTATTCAAGGAAGCAAGGGGGAGGAAGGGACCAAAGATCAGGCATGGCTTTGAAAGGTGTGCCCTCCATGACCCACTTCCTCTAGCTAAGCCCTGCCTCCTAAAGTTTCTACCACCTCCCAGAATAACATCACCAGCTGGGGGCCAGCTGTTGGCTACATGAACTTATAGATGCCATCTCATATCCAAACTGTAACAGCACTGTCCTGAACTTGTTCAACTTATTAAGGAACAATTCAAGAATTAGATTTTTTTTCTTTATGACATAGATGCACACACATACATATGACATATGTTGTCAGGAACAGTTAAGTTTTCAATTATTCACACCAGTGAACGTATTGAACACACATCTTCCAATTACCTGGGAATCCAAAGAAAACAGTTTCAACTGTTGTCTGTGTTAGGTCCCGAGAGAAATTCCTTTTCCCAAAGCCTGGCATTTAGACAAGCCAACATTCCTTCAGGGATGTCAGAAGATAGTTCCTACTTGCTAAAAGGAGTTGTTCTCCTCATCTCTGGCAAAAGGAACCTATGGCTCCTCCATTAACCTATACTTATGGTGCCTATTAGCATATCCCAGTCTGTGCTAACCTCCCTCAGGGCTTACCCACAAGTCCTATCACCACGGAGTTACCCTGGACAGCATACCCTGCCCTTCTACCCTAAACTTCTCCAGTCTCTGAGCTGCACTCCAACCCCCTAACCCCTCACCCTTCACATCCCCACCCCATACACCCTCACCCCCTCCCCACTCCCACACCCTCCCCCCAGCCCCCGGCTTCTCCTTTCTCCTTTGTAACCCAGGCGTTTTTGGCTCCTTGCTCTCTGGGTTCCCTTGGTTCCCATGGACTCCCTTTGCGATCTCCCTTCCTCTCTCACTCCCCACCCCATCTCATGGCTCTGCTCAGTCTGGACTATTTCAGATGCCTCTGGCTGTTCTCTCCCTCATATCTTCAATAAAAATCTTCTCCTCAACCGTATCTAGGAGCGGTCATGTCCTCATTATCATTCAATCTGCTGGTAATCAACTGTCCTGCAATGGAGGACGCAATGAGATTCAGGTGGCCCAGGGCAGACTCCACTATACTTTCGTAGAGGGAAACGCACATTTCAAATGGAGTAGGAGGAGATCAAATGGAGTGTCGGACTCACAGGTATCTCCAACCTGTTTGTCTTAGTGAGGCACTGGTCTAAAGCATGAAACTCGGCCTCCAAGCAACAGAAGTCAGCAGGTGTGGTGACAAGCTAAGGGATTATTTTTTTTAATCATATAAAGGCATATCAAAGACATCATATTTGTCACACTATTAAGGATGGTAGCTGAATTTAAAAAGACCCAGCAAGCCGGGTGGTGGTATGTACACCTTTAATCCCAGCACTCGGGAGGCAGAGGCAGGTGGATCTCTGTGAGTTGGAGGCCAGCCTGGTCTACAGAACGAGATCCAGGACAGGCACCAAAGCTACACAGAGAAACCCCATCTTGAGGGGAAAAAAAAAAAAAGACCTAGCAAATTCCCCTTTAAACAAATGTTCATCTCTTTAACTAGAAGTCATTCATCCGAAACTGATGACTTGTTCAATACTGTGTTTGCTTTCCAATCTGGAAGCAAAAATGTTATTGTCTCGAGAGATTAATGATACCATTTTGTTACCATCAAACGCTTAGGAGCATCTTGATCCTCTAAGAGTTAATGCTATAAAAATAATTGTCAAACCTTGATCCGTTCAAAGAAGGACATTTGGAATGTTACCTTCACTGTGCTGTGCCACTTAGCTTCCGATGAAGAGGAAGAAAAACCAACACAAACTACTAAGCACTCACTGTGTACTAACACATGTATTACATACCCTACCCAGCATATTTTTATTTCCCACAAGAGAAACCTCTTTAATATAGGAAAGACGTGATAGTCCAAAATTGACTGTACCTAACAATAAATTACTGTCTATAGTATTGATGGCATGCGGCTCTTAAATATATGTGACGTACAACCAGTCAGGAGCGAGCACTCTATAATTAGAATGTTCAAACTGAAGCTTTACCACTTATCAGTTGTGTGGCTGCTGTGTGAGCGTGTTCTGAGGAGATGTGAGCAAGCATCTAGTCACCCCAGAAAGAGCACCTATGACAGAAACACAGAAGCAATTCCATCCACCCGAGTGAGAGCAGCGCGGGAAACCAGTGAGTTGAACTGTGGTTACTTACAGAAGCGTGAGTGACTGGTTGCTAACAGAAGCACGGACAACTTACGGGCAGCTACACCACTAAAGAAAATGATGCCCTCGCCCAACAACTGCTAACTGCACATCTTTAAGAGAAGGGGTGGGGCCTCCTGAGCCCCTGCATTACACAACAGTGACCTAAGGCTCTCTCTGTTCAATTTCCTTATATCAAAATGGAAATAATAATAGTGCCTACTTTATAAGTTTGTTAGAACAGCCAAGTGAATTTACAAACGTAAATGCTTAGAAAAATGCTTGGCATATACTAGGTACTCTGTGGGGTTTTGTTTTATTTATCACTTTCATTTATTGGTCTTTCCAGGGCTGGGGACAAACCCAAGCCTTGCATGTGGTACACCAGCACTCTACCAGAGCATCATTGTTATCCCTTAGTTTTTGTTACACTTAAATTTTCTGTTATTTCCCTGTTAGCTACTGTGATAGGCTGATTTTAAGATGGGGTCCAAGGATCTCCCTCCTTGGTCATTCTCACTTTTGTGTGGTCCCTTCTCCATTGTGAGTTACTTGTAACCAGGAGACTGTAACAAATGTGATCAGAAGTGACTGGTCTGGTTAGGTTAAGTTAAAGAGATCTCTGTCTCCTACCCCGTTGCATTCCTGCCCATGCACTCTCATGTAGCAAGACTACACTCTTGGGAAGGGATGGAAACCTTTCCAACAGAACCCATTCCAACCCAGATAATGCTTAACACAAAGAAGTCCTCAAATAGACCTTGCATTATCATCCATCTTGTACTATGCTTTCAGTTCCAGTTAATACCCTGCTACTGAGGTCCCAGTCCAGCAACCTTGGAAGAGTTTGAATCCTGACCCAGTCAGAAAGTAAGTACTTCTCTAGCTCTACCTTAGACCTCAATCCTGAATTATGTTTTCAACTGAAGCCAGGAGAGATACTAAGCCATGCTCAGACCCCCAATTAAAATTGGAGACATCCTACATGTGTGATATTTTAAGACGATGAATTTTGTGCTGTTTTGTGATGCTAGATGTCTAACACACTGAAATAGTAAACATTATTACTCAAATAAGTATTGATTTCCTCACCATCCTCAGATACGCTTTTAATGCAATTTTTGTCTAAGGCAATTCTTTACAGCATTGTTTGTCCTAACATAACACATGCACGGGAGGTCATAAGCATTGTTCACTATAACTCAAACTTGGTCTATGTCTTCTTTGTCGATCTTCTTCTCTCTTCTCCTTCCTCTGCTTTTTTGTTTATTTGTTTGATGGTTGTTTGTTGTTGTTGTTTTTGTTTTCTCCTGCCTTGACAAAGGGTTTCATTATGTAGCCCAGACTAGCCTGGCCTGAAACTCACAATCTTCTAAGCATTGAAACTACTGGTGGGTGCCACCACATCCAGCTTCTTTAGTTCTTTTATTAGAATGTTCTAATGCATTAAACACCATTCAGTGTGTCTCTTTATACTGGTACTGCTGTCCATATGATGTTCACCGTACAGACCAGTGACATCCAATCAGGGGCTTGCATGAGGGTCCATCTTCAAATAATCTCAATAACAGAATCAAACCAAGTGCTATTATCACAGGAAAGCAAAGAAGCTTCCAAAACACTGTGTGTGTGTGTGTGTGTGTGACTAAGACAGAAAGAGAGTTGAGATTTATACCTACAAATATCTAGTTCAAAATTATGGTCCCTATGACAGTCATAACTTACCCTCAAGGACACAGGCAGTATTTTTAGTTGTTAGGTTGTAGTGGGAATGTTACAGCCTAAAACATGTGTTATAGTTTGTTCAGATGATAGCTGATACAAGGTTGGTTAATTTAGGTTTCCTTTACTCTAAGGTTGCTTATATTTATGCATAAGCTAAGTCACTTGAGTGTGATCTTTGCACTTAAAAGGATATGCATTTCAAATTCAAGGAGTAGTAATTACTTGAAAATTTAAATTAAAGTACTTAGAGCTTTAAATAGGCAGTGTTTGAGGTCAATTCCTAATGACAGGTTAGAGGAATAAGAAAACTTCAGAGCACATTCAAATATTTAGGTTAAGGAGATTCACCAAAATGCAGGGCTGTCTTTTTATAAGACACAAGAACTCTCAAGGTTAAAGAAATCTTATCAGCTAATGACTACATTTCCTGATGTAGTTCGTGTGCTAATGATTCTGATACATGCACACAATTCTTATAAATGGTTCATGCATGGAGTCATTTTCTAAAAGCACAGTGCAAAGCAGATATGAAGACAAGATTGAAAAATAAGGTGTAAACATTCTCCTGGGCCTGAAAACACAGTCTCAAGAGGAAAGGAGAAACAGCAGGAAATAAGAGCAACGGTGTATACTTAGTTAGTTTCCTTATCTATTTGGATTTCTTGGGTACCAATGGGTACTTTGGGATGACCACTAGGAGACTGGCTTCAGTAAACATTAAATCATTTGAGTCAAACTCAGGTGATGCTACAGAAACGGATAAGATGAACAGCATTAAAAAAAAAAAAAATCTTGCAGAAAGAGTTCTGAAATAATTTCTAGATATCTAAGTTACCACATATTTATATATGCAAGGACACTAAGCCAGGCTTTCATATTCTCACTCCATACACACACACACACACACACACACACACACACACACACACACCCCAAGACTGTTTTCGTCACTCAAAATTTAACTTTTTTTTGAGACAGGGTTTCTTTGTGTAGCCTTGACTGTCATGGAACTCACTCTGTAGAGCAGGCTGGCCTCGAACTCATACAGATCCACCTGCCTCTGCCTCCAGAGTTCTGGGATTCAAGACATATGCCACTATCACCCAGCTCAAAATTTAACAATTAATAAATAAAAACACTGTTCTTAGAAGACAAGGAATAATATTATTCAAAATCAAGAAGAAACAGTAATTTTTAAATGGATTGGAAACATGGGAAATAACTATTTGTAACTTGAAGCTAATGTTTATTTGGTTTTCTCTTTAGCTTGAACTACCAAATATCAAGGTCTTAGATTTTGGAAAAATAAAGTACGTTAAGCATAAACAAAACCTGTGAGACTGTATCAGCAGGACAAAGTGATCCATTCAGTAACATACATGATGTTTTTTTAAAGTGTGATGTCCCGGGCCAAAAGCATCAGCACCACATGGGAGAGTAGCAATGTCAGTTTCTCCAACAGCATCAGCACCACATGGGAGAGTAGCAATGTCAGTTTCTCCAGGCCACCTTCCTGACCCATCATCTACTAAAATATTGGGAGCAAGACTAAGAAGTCTATGTTTCAATATGACCTACCAAAGACTTCAAATCCAAAGACCATCAAATTGGGTATTTGAGCTTGGATGTAATTTAGTTCAAAGCACCCAGATATTACATAAGCATTGTAAAGAACTGGAAATAAGAAATAGACGCTTGGATGCATATTATGTTAGTTCTTATTATAAATAAACAGCGAAACTAGGTAGGCATGGTGGTGTACACCTTTAATCCCTGCATTTGGGAGGCAGAGGCAGGCAGCCCTCTAAGCCTGAGAGTTCCTGGTCAGCCAGGGCTGCAGAGTGAGTCCTTATCTCAAAAAATAAGAAGGCAAAAACTGTAATACATACGACAGGCGTGCAGGCCTAGTTGATGAGACCGCAAAGCAAACAAAAATTATACAAAATAAAATACATTAAAATGACTGACTCGATGACCTGGGAGGGGGGCGTAAAGCACTTCCTGTTAGCCTGGCAAACTTGAATTCCATCCCTGGGACCCACATGGTGGAAGCATGGAGCTAAGTCCCCAGAGTTTTCCTCTGGCATGCACCGTGACACATGCTTCTCCCATAAACAGATAAAGAAACACTTGTGTTTAAATTATATCAAAATATATAACAGGGGAATTTTGTTGAAAAGTAACTAGTACACCAGGTTGGTGGCTCATGCCTTTAATCCCAGCACTGTGGAGGAGAGACACATGGATCTCTGAGTTCAAGGCCAGCCCGGTCTACAGAGTGAGTTCCAGGGCAGCCAGGGTAGTTACACAGAGAAACCCTTTCTCAAAGAATAAAGAAAAAAGAAAAGAAAAGAAAGGAAAGGAACAAATGCAATATTAACATTAGAAAAACTTGAATTCAAATAAATGAGTATTTACTGGTTTTGGGGGGGAAAGGTGCATCTTTCATATTTGTAGAAGATAGAAACCACAAAATCCACAACAATGAGAACTTTTTTCCACCTCTGCACACAGCTAAGAGATCTGTTGTAAGCAAAAGCAGGAGAAAAGCAGTAAGAAATGGAAAGGTTTGTTGCTATAAATGAGAGCTGTGTGCATGTCTCAGACATAGACTAATTTCTCCCACTGTTTTCAGTAGTCTCTTCCCCTAATGCTTTGGAAAGACCAATACAGAAAACGGACTTCATAGAAAAAAAGACACACAGCAACACCCAAGTAATAGGACTGGAAATCTGAGCAGAGCATGCCTTGGGGATGGACCAGATTTATTTGTTTTTATTATAAAAGAAGAATCAGAATAATGTGCAGCAGAAAAGTCAAATCTCAAATCACAGGAAGTTATTTTCAAGAAGCAAAAGCACTGGCTAGCCGGGCAGTGGTGGTGCACGCCTTTAATCCCAGCACTTGGGAAGCAGAGGTGGGTAGATCTCTATGAGATCCAGGACAGGCACCAGAACTACACCGAGAAACCCTGTCTTGAAAAACCAAAAAAAGTACCAGCTAAAAAGTGAGTAAAAATTTTAAAACTTCAATAATCATAAAATAATTCTTTGAAAGTAAACGTAAAATGGAATTAAAAGCAGAGCAGGACCAGGATGTTTCAAGCCAAATAAAGACCAGATTGTTTCTGTTGTACCTAAACCTGGGAAGGGTCCAGAAAAATTCTAAAAACTTGGGATTAATTCTTATTCCAGAGCTGAAAAGGTAGTACAAATCAAAAAAGGTAAGCCTTTATGCTTTGTAAATACAGATTTAAAATCATAAATAAGTGATTAGCATACAAAATCCATCTCTCTGCACCAAAATGGTGTTTGTTCAGGAAATCAAAGATGACTTATTACAGAAACAGGGAATTTGAGGGAAACAGTCACTAGATTCAGAGCCAGGGGAACTATGTTCTTCTCCTGCATTGTGCACATCACTCAGCCTGTCCAGGAGGTAGCATGTTGATGCTGAAATTCTCACCTAACTTTAAAAATAAAAGATGAAAACTGCGAGCCTAGAGACTGGAAAAAGTGCTGATGTGCAATGCTGTCACCAGGATCGTGGAGAGGGAAGTGCCCCACGGTCCCCATGTGTCACGCCACTAATCCTGTCACGCCTCCAACTACACCACTGCAAACACACACACACACACACACACACACACACACACACACACACACACACACCGCATGAAGCAGTAAGAGGTACAGCAGAAGCGTGGGGCTCAAACAGTACAAACAGCAAGTTACTCAAAAAACTAGTTACAGAAGCCAAAAACCTAGGTGAATTTGTAAACCAAGGCGGGCGACACAAACACATTTAACTCTCCAAAATGAAAAAAAACAAAGACCAACCTGCAAAGTGCCAGATAAATCTGAGAACCACTAAGTCAGACAAGTTCAATCAATACTTTCTAAGCTCAGAGAAACCTGTCTTCTCTTTGACATTTTCAAAGGTCTGCAGATGATCCCTCTGGAGTTGACCTCCATGAGACTTTAGTGATGAAGCGTTCCTGTGTGACCTTAGAAAACATCATGAAGACAACCATGGATGGATTGTACAACCAACAAAACTAAAAGCATGAGATGGCCCACCTAATAAAGATACTTCCCATCAAACCTGATGTTTTAGTTGGGGTTTTTACTGCTGTGAAGAGACACCATGACCATGGTAACTTTTACAAAGGAAATTGTTTCATTGGGGCTGGCCTATATACAGTTTCAGAGGTTTAGTCCACTAATGTCATGGTGGGAAGCATATTGGTGTGCAGGCAGGCGTGGTGCTGGAGAAGGAGCTGAGCGTTCTACATCTCAATCAGCAGACAGCAGGAAGAGACTACCACACTGGGCATGGATTGAGCATCTGAGACCTCAAAGCCCACCCCCTTGTGATGTACTTCCTGCAACAAGCCACACTTACTCTGACAAGGCCATATCTACTAGTAGTATGACTCCCTATGGATTTATGGAGGCCATTTTTATTCAAACCACCACACCTGATGACCTAAGGTCGTCCCTAAGACTCACATGGTGGAAGGAGATAATCAACTGTCACAAGTTGTCCCTTATATCCATGTACACTCTATGATACACACACACACACACACACACACACACACACACACACACGTTTAATTAAAAAAAAACAAATGTACAGCATACATAATCTTGGGTGTTCAATGCCACCATCATCTGGATTCATTCCAATTCACTGTCAGTGTGATGCATGCTTTAATTTCCTAACACACCAGCCTTCTCCATCAACCCCCTTTCTGCACATACACCTATCTTTCTTCTGGTACCACTTCTGTAAGGGCAGAATCCCCTGACGATACCATGCTAGACAGAAGGTGCTAAGGAATAGAATATTTGTTTAACTATGTAAAGATGTATTGCATTTGTTTAACTATGTAAAGATGTGTTGCTTTTGTTTGTGTTGCATTTGTTTATGTAAAGATGTGTTGCTTTTATTTGTGCTGCATTTGTTTAACTATGTAAAGATGTGTTGCATTTGTTTGTATTGCAGAATAATTGTTCAACTATGTAAAGACATGCTGCATTTGTTTATGTAAAGATGTGTTGCTTTTGTTTATGCTGCACTTGTTTAACTAGGTAAAGATGTGTTGCTGTTTTACCTTGTCTGCCTAAGGCACCTGATTGGTCTAATAAAAAAACCGAATGGCCAATAACTAGGCAAAGGAGGGATAGGCAGGACTAGCCCACCAGGGACCAGCCAGCCAGGGGCCAGACAGACAAACACGGAAGGAACAAGAAAGCAGGATGGACAGCACATAGATGAGGTAAAGAAGCCTCAGAGCAGCACCTAGATTAATAGAAATGAGTTCATTTAAGTTAAGAAAAAAAGCTAGGCTGAGAAGGACAGAAGCGACAGTGAAGGATTTACCCACAGACCAGCTGGGCTGCAGTGGAAGAGCCAGCCTGTTTAAGTCTGCCTCACATCTCTCCTCACAGCTCTGTCCTCCGTGAGTCCCCTCTTCTTCCTCTGCACTCCAGCTCACAGTTCACAATGAAGGGAAATCGGGACAGGAACTCAAGGCTGAAACCTGGAGGAAGGAACCGAACCAGAGACAATGGAGGAACACTGCTTGCTGGCTTGCTATCACGGCTTGCTCAGCCTGCTTTCTTATAGACCCCCGGACCACCTGTCCAGGGCTGGCGCTGCTCAAAGTGGGCTGGACCCTTCCACATCAGTCATTAGTCAAGAAAATGTTCCAAAGACTTGCTTACAGGCCATCCTGCTGGAAGAATGCAGTTCCCTCCTTCCAGATGGCTCTGGCTTATGTCAAGTTAACAACAACAACAACCAGCATGTCACTAAACGATCCATGGCCTTTGTATCTGGATGGACCTGTCCCTCAGCCCAGTAACACGTTGGCCCAAACTGGTCTGCTTATGGGTCCGCTCGCCCCTCCAGGGAGGTGGGCTTTAGAGAGCAAAGGACCCTGGCTTGGTGTCAGGCATGGCCATGTGACAGAGACCGGTTCAGCGACTGGGCTTTTGTTCCATTGGGTCAAAGACAAGAAAGCTTTGAGGCTTTTTCCAGAAACTTCTGTAGAGTTACTGTGATGGTTAATATTAACTGCCCGCTTGATGAGATTTAGAATTCTAGAGATAAAACTCCAGATAAGCCAGTAAGAGATTTTTCTAGATTAGCTGCTGAAGTGGGAAGCTCCTGACCCACTGAATAAAAAGAGGGAAATGGGCTGAGTACCGGCGTTCATCTCCTTCTGCTCTCTGACTGTGGGCTCAGTATGGCTAGTGCCCTCCTGATCCTGCCACCATGCTGCCCCTGACACGATGGACTGTGTCCCCTGGAACTGTAAGCCAAAATGACACCCCCCTTCCATCGTCAAGTATTTCTTCACAAAGGCGAGACCAGTCACTAATACAGAACGTTGGTACTAAGAAGGGGACTTGTTACTGCAAGGAACCTGACCATGTGGCTCTTAGGCCTTTGGAAGTGTTTTTAGCAACAGTGTGGAAGCATTTGGAACGTTGATCTAGAAAAGCCCTCGGGCGCTGTCAGCAGAACTTGATGGGCTGTGCTGGTGGGGGGGGGGGTTGGAAGACTGGGAGGCTGAGAGAAATACTGAAAGTGGAGGCCTTGCTCACGAGGCTTGAGAGGAACACGGGCTTTATTGACAGCTGGGCTGGGGGTCACTCGTGTGGTAGTCTGACAGAGAGTCTGGTTTTATGTCCATGTGCTGCATGGGTTGACTGGGGCTGAACACAAGAGCGAAGAGTCATTTGTTTGGTGAAAGCCATTCCAAAGCAGGACAACACTCAGGCTGTGGTGTGGTTATTGCTCAGCGTTCTTATCCAGGTCTACAGTGAGGGGGGAAAGGCAACAAGGGGAAGGAGAAACATTTAAGAGTCCAGTTTGTTGAAGAAAAGATCTTGAGTAAGTTTAAAGTCCCAACCAAGGCGCATACTGCAGAAGTGGCTGTCAACTGTTAGGGGGACTTCTTGCTGTACCAGGACACTAGGAAAGGGGCTTTGATGACTAGGCTCGCCTACCAAATGTCCTCTACTGTGAGATGCAACTTCATTTGAGAGGGAAAGTCTAAACTAAATATGCTGACGGAGAATCCTACTCCTGGAAGGTGAGTGCCCATGGGAGAGGCTGCCCAGGGTCAGCATACAGAAAGGATGCAACCGTGGTTCAAAAAGGCCAGACTCCATCCCCAGCCTGCGGCAGACTCTGGCAGCATCGTCCGCACGGCTTTATACATGTGGAAGATTTAAGATGGAGGGAGATCATGGAGTCTTGTACCGTGGTTCCAGAGAGATGCTGAGACCAGATAATGTGTGTCAGGGTTGGAGTCCTTGCCAAGAGGCCCCAGGAAGCCTTCGTGTGAAGCTGCGAAGGTGAAGCCTGAGCAGCTGTGGAGACTCCGGGATAGGGCAGATGCTGGAACCATGTGCTGTCCACTGAAGAACGCTGAAGGCATGGAGCAGCGCCCACTCAAGAGAGAGGGTGTGTGTATGCAAGGGGTGAGGCCGGGAGTGTGTCTCCCTAATCCCTTTGGAAGCCAGATGGTTCTGTCACGAGTCCCAGATGGCAGAGATGGGGCGGCGGGATTTGGTGTTTGCCATGATGGGTCTGGGTCTTGCTTGGGTCCAGTTATTCCTTGCTATGTTTTAATTTCCCCCTTTGAGATGGGAATGTTTACTCTGTTCTGTTGTGTGTTGGAAGTATGCAATTTGTTTTATTTACTTTTTATTTTTATAGGAGCTCACATTGAAGTGATTACCTTGAGTCTCAAATGAGACTTGGGCTTTTAAATAGTACTGTGTACCATTAAAGACTACGGGACTTCTGAAAAAGAAAAGAAAAAAAGCTAGCTAGAAACAAGCCTAAACTAAGGGCCAGCATTCATAATTAATATTAAGTGTCCATGTCATGATATGGGCACTGGCGGTCTGAAAACACCTACTACAAGAAGGCTGCTAATACAAACACACTTACAAAAGGCTAAGTGGTACAGACAATCCCTACAGCACATATAGGAAACTACCTGCCACTGTGTAGACTAAGGGAGATGTCCACACTGTGTATTAAATCCACTGGGAAGCTGCAATGATTAAAGCAGTGTGGTACTGTACCCAGGGCAAATGGAGGAGGTACTTGCCACACCTAAAACTTATACCCAATACACATAAGGGAGTCAGCAAGAGATTAAAAATTGATTCTAATCTCCCAGCCCATATTATAGCCTAAAATAAAGTTGAGACAGGTGCTAGAATTTGGATCTGGAATGTACCCACAGGTCAGTGCACCAAACGTGTGTTCCACAGACACATTTGGCAGTTAGGAGACGGCAGACTCTTGAGAAGGTGAGGCTGAGTGAGTGCTCTTCAGGTCGCTGACAGCAAATCCTCAAAGGGGTTTGGGGGACCCTAGCTGGTCTCTTCTTTGGCTCCCTGACCACTGGGCATGGGGTTCCCCACAGTGTGCTTCCATCACGATGTGCTGCCTTATCATAAACCAAAGGCAATGAACTAGATCACAGCTGACACCTTCTGGGGCATTGAGGTGAAAGAACCCTCTTTCCATAAGCTTGTTGTCTTGGGTAGTTGTTTTGATAACAGATCATTGACGAACATAGAACATTGGGCTAAACTTACAGAATGGTAACACTGAACATTAACATTAATAAAAGTGAACACTGGTAAAATCTTGGAGTAGGGGAGGAAGTTTATCAAAACATGAGAAAAAGACACAAGTCTGGGTAAGGAGCTCGAAGGTGTACTTCCAAAAAGTGGCCCATAGGAAGTAACTAGATAAGACAAACGTTTAAAATGATTCCTCCCAGCTGAGGCTGTAGCTCAGGGGTAGAATGCTTACTGAGTATGCACCAAGTCCTAGATTCAGTCCCAAGTGACACACACACACACACACACACACACACACACACACAATATTTGAGTTACAGTGTTTATAAAACCTAAATATTTGAACTAGCTTAAATATTCACCAAAAGGTTTCAAATAAACCATGAAACTTTCTGATAATAGAAGACTATGTTGCAATTAGAAAGGATATGTGTGCATGCTTATAGACGCAGTAAGATATAAAAATGTGAGTAAGTAGATCAGTTGCAAAATGGAATGCAGTTTTGTGAGCTTTTTTTTTTTTTAATGTCTGCTATACAAGTAAAATTGGATTTCTTCCTTCGTCGTGGAACTTCCTATGACTCCCTAATCCCTGACACTGTTTTGCAAGTCATCCAAAGCTTTATACATGAACATTGGCTTTCCTCCTCCAAGAGAATGTGCTAATACACACAAGTCTATTATTCCACCTCAAATGGACCGTGTGCTCTCGTGTCTCCCTGGCATTCAGGCTGTTTTTACAGACTCTTTTGCCACTGCTCCTCCACTTGTTAACATTTTTATGTCTTTCTGTATTGATTAAAGTTCATGCACACCCTTTTTAATTACAACATAGTATTCTATTCCAAGAGGAGGGATCCCCTCTGTTTGCATCTTACGGAGATGGGTCTCGTGCCCCCAACCTTTGCACAGTGTTACCTGACACCGGAAGCCGTTACAAAGCCATCTCATGCCTTCTTTGCGTTTTCATAGTTTAGTATTTTTACTTCTATTGGCAAAAAAAAAAAAAAAAAAAAAAAAACAACTTTACAAGCATCTCCACATGAGTTATTGAGTTTATATTTATAATAGGTGTTCCAGTGTTGGCTTAAATAAAATATGTACACAATTTTAATTACTTTGAAAGTTTATTTTTTTAAAAAGGGACAAATAAGTAAGTCTGTAGTTTTCATGGCATTTTTACTAATTTAAGCCTGACATGGGGGCTTACCCCTATAATTCTAGAACTTGGGAAATGGAGGCCAGAGGATTCCTGTAAGTGTAAGGCCAGCACTGGGGTACATAGTCCATTCAAAGCCAGCTTGTGCTATAAAGTGAGATAAGAGCCTATCCCTTGTTGTAATGGGTGAAAAGAGTTACTAGAAATAGACAAGAGTAAGCTAAGGTGCCTCACAATTCCACACCCAGGACAATCTTTGCTAAGAATTCTGGAGCTAGGGATGTAGCTGAGAGCATGTAGAGCAGAAACAAATCCATACATCCAATGTTCCCCGATTTTCTATGTTCATATGTAATTTTCTACACCAGTGGCCTCACACCCGCAGATTAGTGAGGTTCCTTCAGAGGAACGCAAGTACTGCTTCTCTTCGAAACCCTTCCTGCCTCTCTCCCAAATCGGACAGGGCATTCGCTTTTCCTTTACCTCAGCCCTGCCCACGCCGGATGTGCCGGGTGCTTTCATGATACAGAGGCAATAAGTCACGGCGACATGGCTGGTTTGTCTGAACTTGTTTGTCTGACTCATGCTTTCCACTCAGCCTTGTCAGGGCTGACTGCAGGTCTTCTCATCACCGGGCACAGGTATTGCCGAGGTCCACGTGGAAACCACGGGCAACTGCCCCTCTCTGACTTAGAACCTTGAGTGGGTAGATCCCTTCCCTGCCTGGAACTGCCCCTTCTTGCAAGTATTTACGGATCCATGCTTGAGTGTTTCTTACTACACCTGATACTTACTAAATGACAAGATGGTGTGATGGATAAGACCCAATCCTGCCTTTCAGGAGGGATAGGAAGGGCAGAGGGGCAACAGCCACAGTGAGATTGGAGAGAATGAAAGACAGCTTGGAGAAATTACAAACACAGGCTCTTCCATCCCCTTGAAATTCTAAAACTACACAGCTTTACAGAAGAAAGCTATTTCTTTCTCATGATTCTAGAGGCCGTGTGATTCTTCCTCAGAGTATTGAAAAAAATAGGAATAGAACTTAAAAATGGGTAATATGGATTGGCTTGTACCTTCCCCAAATATTCCGCCCAAGATGGTCTGAAAGGGTCACCAACAGACGGCGGAGTAAGCATGCCATCTCTAGCATCTCGCACATGAGAGGGTCTCGCAGGCATCCAAGGCCACAGCAGAGCTAACGTTCTGTAGTTTCTTTCCTAACGGTGCGGATTCAACGAAGGCTGCAATGCAGAGAAAGTGTGACACTTTCTCTGTGGTGACAAGAGTAGACTATGCAATTCATTCCTTAGGATACAAACTCGGGCTGAGTAGTTAGTTGTTCATCTTCCTGTTTCCAAAACTGATTTGACCAAAACAAAACAAAACAAAACAAAAAAAAAAAAAAAACCAAAACAATGCTGATGATGATGGTGTGGCGACCTACAGACTTGGTCACTGGCACACCTGAGAGTTGTAGATGATCAATTTGGTTTATAACAAAGTAAACGCTTTGAAATGTGGAATACGGTGCTTGTAATGGGATTATGCCACAAAAATTCCATTATAAGGTGAAAATAATGTAACTTGAACGTGTATTCTGTGCATCTAGCCCACAAGATGCCATAGCTTGGCAGCTTCTCTATGTAACTGACATGAAGAGAATCTGATAGCATATTGTTAGCCCAAGAAATGATCAGCATTGAAAATCAGAACTATTTATACTGAATGTGTATCTCTTAAGCACTGTTAAGAAGCAGAAAAATCAGAACTGGAACCCATCGCCAGGACTTAGACCCCCATCTACATTTCTTAGCTACTGAGCGGAAATGTCACAGACCTCAATTTCAATACGGAGTTCATACTTTTGTAAATTATTTACAAATGCCTGCCACTTTTGCAAGTGTGCAGGAAGGCACTGTGACAGAATTTTCTGTGGCGCTCATCACCTGACTTGGTCTGGCCAGTGACATTCTCAACTTCTGGGTGCGGCTGTACTGCAAGGAAGCACTCCAGCAGGGAAGGAGGGCTGGCAGGTGTCTAGGGAACAGAGGCAGAGCACAGCTGTTTGGCTCTGAAAGCAGCCGATAGGAAGAACACTTCTGCCAGCCCCAGGCATCAGCTGGTGCATCTGCTATTCTT